>NW_009954222.1:1118186-1161116 GCF_000747805.2 Chaetura pelagica
AATCCAGTGCTACAAAGAGATATGTGAACTAAGAGGGTATAGCCTGACTTTTTTGGCTTAATATTCTGTATGTATTCCTGATTTCTTAATTTATCCTAAATGTTTGAATTAGCAGACAAATTGCCTGGACTGCAGCACTACACTAATCTGTAATTCTGATTTTAAAAAATAGTTTGTTAAAAGCTAGTTTAGATACTTTTAAATGATGCTCGGTTGCAGTTAGACATACAAACACTGTGTAATAAGACCACAATAATAGGTAGTTTTCAGGTTCAAGTCTGACTCTTGAAAAAAAGAGAATATGGGTTTGGGCCCTGGCAGCTAACTGCTCTACACCATAGGCTGATAAATAAATTATGGTGTCTATTCTTCCACTGGAAACTTTAATTTTGAAGACCTTCTTTCATGTGTTGTTTCAGACATGCCTGAGGGAAACATTTTCTCTAAGTTTCAAAGAGTTTTTCAATTAAATATAACAAAAAACCCAGCTTTTCTTTTCCACAAAGAGAGGAAAAAACATCTCGATTTTCATAAATGTATTCATGAAATGTTAAACAAAATTCATAGCTGGATGCTTTTACAGTTAATTTTAAACAAAATCACTGTATGATGAAGGGCATTGTTTACAAAGTCATGATCAAAATTATACCAAAATGCCACAATTTGGTTTTCTTGTCAATGTGTTCTGATCAGCTCAGAAGCAAAGGTAGCATTGATCTTGGAATTAGTTAATGCATGTTTAGGGCTTGAAAATAGAAATTAAATAATGTCATTTCTGATTCTAATACTATTACAATGTATTGTTCTAAATGTTGTTGTAGTTATCAGTACTGTTTGTATTGTTTTTATAATTGTAATTATTGCCATGTATAAATCTTAGTTATTTGCATAATATTAGTGTAAATTAACTATTCTTAGGGAAACCTCTTATTTTGGTACTTTCCAGTTACAAAATTTGATAAAGTTTTAGAATTCTGAGCTGAACGTTGGATATTCTCTCATGTGGTTATTTAAAATTTGAAATTTAATAGCATAAGGAAATGCTCTCTTGAGCTATCTCAACTAGATGATTGCAGGTAGTCCTCGACTGAAAAATGTAACAGGGGTATTTTTGTCGTATTATAATCACATCCCTAAGGCTGCAAAAGATATGAGATTCAGCAGAGTATCTGTAATTCCCAAGGGGGGTGATTATCTCCTGACAACTACCCACTGTATTTGCCTTACTGCTTTTATAAGAAGTCTGCATTGTATGAGATAATGCAGCTTAATTTCCTAGAAGACAGTCAGTCTGACAGCAATTTCAGCATGTTTCACATGAAATAATCTGACATTATGAAATAATGTAACAATTAGGATGTTCTCTAGCCATTGAGAATGCTCCCCCAATTCAATGACGGTGTAGTAATAAAGATTAACAAAGTGATATGGCTGACAACCTAAGAATATTAAGAATTTACAACAATACTGGAGAACCTATGGAAAATTTACCGTCTGTAGAAAATCGTAATGTTTTTGTGTTTTGTTCTTAGAATATTGTAATCGATGTACATTACTACACTGTGCTTACTAAAGTACAAAAAAAACCAAACCAAAACAATGCTATCATCAACCCTTCCTTTGTAATGTCTTGTGTCAAAATGTCTTACTTACATGACCAATGTCTTTATTAGAAAAAGCCAAAGAATAAAGAAATCTCACCCAGCTGCTTAATTCACACTCAGAAGACAAGAAAAAAAAACAACAAAACTGCCAAAAATTACCTCAAATCCATGGAAAGACCATTAAATTTAAATGACAAAGGACCTATTACTATTTTTTTTTGCACTTTCAATAAAAATATTCAAAAGAATGATGGTTCAAAAAATAAATTTGAAAAGGACTTGTTAATAGATGTGAGGTTTTTTTGTTTGTTTTCTTTGTTGATTATTTTTTGGTCACAATCACAAAATGGAAAAATTACTTGATTATTATTTCTACTAGCACATAATTTTTTATTGGTCCAATAGATTGAACTATGTTGGATATCAAAAGTAGAAATTATTTTGAACAAAGCTGGAGTCTGTGGAGGGACCAGAAGGATTTTGGATTATTGGGAAGCTACAGTGAGATAATAATATTAAAAAATGTGAATACTAGTTGTTTCTTTTTAAAATGCATTTGTCTTGGATAGCTTCATGCTTCTCCTGTCTTTCTTTTCCGTAGATGTTCATAGCAATTGAGTTTTACACATACAAATTATCAGAAAAATGCAATTCAGTCTCATGTAAAATAATGTTCGTGGAAATACTTGTATTTTTGTATGTCAGAACATATAAACTATACCGTACAACTTACTTACACAACCATACTTTAAAAAAAAAAAAAAAAAAAAAAAAAAGGAGGAAAAAAAGATGTTATTAAAAAGGAGTATAAATTAATAGACTATAAAGAATGAGTGGTGAGGAATGAAGCAATGATCACTTCAGAGCAATTCTAAGCATATGAAATTGAGAGAAAAAATCATGGTATTCTTGCCATAAAAAAGGAGAATATCAAAAGGTGGAAGATTAATTCCTAAAAATATTGCTACAAAAGGACCATCTGATTATGAATAATAAATTATCTTTTTTCTTGGAAAAGGTCAAAATTGTTCATCCCTAAAATTCAGCCTCATGGGCTGCTAACAGATAACTGTAGATAACTGAGCTATTTAAGTAAGTTTATCAGCCTTGAGAAATGATGGGTTGAGACAAAAAGAAAAAAAAATAGCAAGGCAATTTTAAGATCCAAGAAGTCACTGGAAACTTCATGGGGTGGAGTGGGCACTTTAAATTACAAGCAATGCAGAGTTCTTCATAAATATATAATAGGTCCAAGAGACTTTCTTCCTTACATACAGCTATGTAAGATAGATGCATTTGAATTAGTACAAACATTATAGACACAGTTAATTATACTCTCAGGCCCTGATTAAGACAAATTCCTCATGTATATACCTCAGACTAGCACAAGGCAAATAAATGGAAGGCAACATAGTAAAAATGCTACGAAAAATTCAGAAGAGCCAGGAATTTACAGGTAAAAATGGAAAATGTGCTTTGAGGAACTTTGTATCAAGAGCTACCAGTAGTTCTGAGAATCCTAAAAGACCTTGAAGTACACTAAAGCAAATTTTAGCTTGATTCCAACAGAGTTAAAAATAGTGGATGTCAAAGGGGCTATACTCCTTCCATGCTTTCCTCAAGACCAAAACTGGCTGCAGGATTGGTAAAGAATATTTTCCAATGAATTTGCTATTTTATGAAAATTAGGCTTTCCCAAAGACTTAATCCCAACTATGAAGAGCTAAAGTAGTTTTAAGCAATTCATGATTCAGTTGGAGAAAAGGAACTGCCTTCAATCCCTACAGTACCCTGGCTAATTAGTGAAGTACTTATTTTGCATATTTTTTTTCTTCTGAGTTTTTTGCTTTGTTTGACAGTATTCTTTTTATGATACTATTTCCCCAAACAATATTCCTTCTCACAAAAGTAATTATACATTCTTTACATAACCCTATACATAGAGATAGAAACAATAGTTCATAGTTCAAAAATCTTGTGATTTACCTCCTGCAGTCCTGAAATGTGGTTTTGCAGTTTGGCAATGTAATAATGTGGAGATGACACCAGTGGCAGAAAGAAGAAAAAGTTTGGTAAAATAAATTGCATTTAAAGAGTAATTTAAGGAAGAAAAGACTGGAGTTGGGGAGGGGTGGGAGGAGAGATGTTCACCTTTCTTCAACACAGGTCAGTTATATTTTTAATTCAGACATAGCTTTCCTGAAGAAGGATGAAAGACTGTAATTAATGTATATTATTCTAGAAGACTTGAGAATTATTCTCCTAACATCTTGTCATAATTTACTTTAAAATTACAAGTCGTAGTTTCTTAATTAAAGACACCACTAGTATAGAGAATTATTTCTAAGTAGGTATCTTTGAAGGTTTACTGGCTAAAAGTATGAAGGGAAGTTGAAGCTTCAATGTTGTTAAGACAACTAGCAACACTAAATAGGAATTCAGCTATTGGAGAGTATAAGTGTGAAGCTCTTATGCTGTAAATTTATTCGCTAGCAAAATTTTGAAATGAAAAGATTCTAGATTTTAAAAAAATTGAGAAATTGATATATCCTATTTGCTAGAGGGTTGCTTAGTTTGGCATTCATGGTGATGAAGAATGTGAAGGAATTTCTAATATATTAATTCATAAAATCCAATTCAGAAGGAAGATGTGTCTCATTTTATTACTAAACATTTTAAACTAAAATCAAAACCACTCTTTTCTATTAAATTCAAAATCAAAGTGAAACTACAGCAAGGCATAATAGATTAATCATTATAGAATTTGAATTATCCAGATCTAAGCTCTGTAGGAGTCTCCAGATATTGGCAGGAAAAAAATACTGTTTGAAAACAAGAGAGAATAAAAAAAAGATTTTTCCTGTGTTCAGCTGCAATTTCATGCTTTTTAATTTGTGCCACTTACCCCTTGTCTTGCCAGTGGGCACCACTGACATGAGTCTGGCTGCCACTTGCCCATTCCTTCTCATAAAATAATCATGCACATTGATGAGATCACCAGGTTGAATAGTCTCTTAGCCTCTTCTCTGCATGTCAGGTGCTCCAGCCCCTTCATCATCTTAGTGGCCCTGTGCCTGGACCAGCTACAGTAAGCCTTGTAGTCCCTTTCTTGTGGTAGAGAGCCCAGAACCAGACACTATACTCTAGATGTGGCCTTACCGGTGCTGAACAGAGGAAATATCACATCTCTTGACCTGCTAACAACAGTCCTCCTAGTGAAGCCCTCCATACCATTATACTTCTTTGCAGAAAGGGCCCATTGCTGGCTTCTGTTCAAGTTGCTGTCTACCAGAACCTCAGTTTGTTTACTGCAAAGCTATTTTCTAAATAGTTATAAAACTTACATAGCTACAGCAAAAGAGGTGTTTTTATATATAACTATACACATGCATGTACATATAGGTGTGTTTTTACACATAGTTGTATATATAACTATGTTTGCATAGTTACCTAAGTACTCTAGAAAGCATATTTTGTACACATATCTCAAACTTGCCTCAGTTCCATTTTGTACATTGTTTGTTAAGGTTGACTCCTGAACATCTTTTTATAGTTGCCTAACTCCTGTCCTATTGTAAGTATGCCTAGTGAGTCAGTCCTCTTAAAAGACAGACCTAATTTCACTGTACAGGCAGTAAAAAACAGAGTGCCTCTATAGATGGAGATATTGTGGTTTTCACCTTAAATCTGTGATACTTGGCAGACATCCTACATTGAATTATTACTTCAGTTTAATATTAAGAGCTTTACAATTGCTTTAAAATCTATAGATACATTAGGTATATTAACCACAGATGTCTACAGACAGACAGAAAGTCTGGACATTCTAGACAGTGAAGTGTGCTTTCATGATCTAATTAGCATGTCTTCTTGATTGACTGTTATGTTCAAGAGCTGATGTGAACAAAACCACTTCAAGTTTCTCTATCCAATGATGGAGGATACAACGTGTTAAGCACATGTCAGTGAGAAGGAACATCATACTGCAGTAGAACCAAGTGTTAGTTACACAAAGTACCAATTAGTTGGTACACAAAGTAATGATTTCAATACCCAAGGATCAGACTTCTCTAAAAGTAGTCATTGTATCACACAAACAGCTGTGATAAATTTTTAGGAATACTGGGGTTTTTTTGAGCTATTTGCAAAACGCTCTGGTCTGAGAATTCTAGCATTTGTAGACAAAGTTATTTTTATGTTTACAAATGGTTTTTTTTAATATTTTTTTTTCTTTTTTATTTTGCATACTAGATATGCAGGCAAAATGAAACCTACTGAAATGGTTCTGACTCAAATGTTGTTGAGCCATTAAGAAGATTTGAAATATAAAAAAGTCTACCCAAGAAACAAAACCCAAACATTTAAAAACATCTTCTTCAGATCTAAATCTTTGAGTTGTGTATAAATAAATTTATTTCATTAGGCCCTAGATTTTATTGACAATTTTAGAGTGATTGCAGATAAAATGTTCATTTGGCTTAATGGTAGCCCAGAAGCATAATTCAGAATATTTTTCCCTCTTTAGTCCTTTCCTGAATGTCCATTCCTTTCTCTGTCCTCTCACTCTAGTATTAGTATGATTTCTCTTCCTGTTGTTTGGACTTAAATGGCTCTATTTAAGGCACTTATTATCTCTCTAATTAGAGAATTAATATATTACAATACCAATATTTTAATACTAATATTACAATAATAGCTTGTTCCTATAATTTCTAAATGTCAAAAGCTTGTACTAAATAATGTGGTTATAATAATGATTATGAGAGGAAAGTGGTAAGAATAATAATTAATTGTGACTGTCTGTTATCCTGACCTGATTTCTGTCATTTTACATTTTTAAAAATGTTTTATGGCATGTACTTAACTTTTATGAATATTGGTTAAGGACAAAAACTGTCCTTTATTGGTTCACAAGATCTGAGAATATAATGTGCAGGATCAAACATATTGACCATAATGATTATAATAATTGACTTCATGTGTCTTTGAAGAGTAGTGCTCCACTGAAATTGTGGAAATTATGTATATATTACTATGCATGTAAGTATTGGTATCTGCCTACACATGCTTTCAAAAAGGAGATTGAGAAATGTAACTGCTCGAAAAGTGTATCAAACAGCTCAAAGGCAGCATGTTTTTTAATGCAAAGTCTAAAACATTGCAGCGAACATATATTTATATATGTATTTCAGGCCTGATTTTGCACCCAATCAAGTAAATTATAATACAACCACTAATTTTGAAAGAATTTGGGCTGAGCTCATCATCAGATCAAGAAAATAAATAATGAAAAAATATTCCTGATTTATTTTTTTTTAAATATCTGAATGCAGTTCACTTAATATGACCCTGAAAACCTCTCAGCACTATCAAAACACAGTTGTATAATTAGATGCCAAATTAATCCACCTGGACCAATTAACCCAGAAAAGTCTCCCAGACTCAGTAATGCAATGTCAACAGAAATAAAACCAGAAAGGAGAAAAAGGTTGAGTGAAAAACACTTCTTAGGAAAATCAGAACAGAATTAAGGATGGTTATAAAAAGGCCTGGGATCAAAGAGGTCTTGCAGGCATGTAGACATCAGAGATAATGATAAAAATAATCATATGATACTTGTAATTCATTGATGTACTGAAAAGTTGGCAGATCACTGTAACTCTATTGAAAATTTTGCTACTTTTAACTTCTTTGTTTTGTTTTTGATTAGTTTGTGGGGTCTGCTTTTTTTGAGGGGGGTGTAAGAATAATTTTTGCTAAATTTCCTGATATTTTTAATTGCCTAAAATTAGCTGGAACACTTATATCTATGAAGAAGTACAATAATTCTGTAATAAAACTCAGTAGAGAAAATGTTTGATTACTAGAACAAGAACTGTACATTTATGCCAATCATAGGCTTCTGTTGCTTAGAAGATCCCAGCTACTTTAGTTTTCAGCTATTGGAGTGATGACAAAATATAAACTTATAAAATAAGAAGCTGTCATATTTTTGTTGAATTAACTTTAAATCTGGTTAAATTCTTGCATAGGTAAAACCAGCATCTGAAATACTTTGTAAATTTAACCACCTGAGCCCAGGCTCTGTGAAGGAAAGCAGAAAAAGCACAGACCATCTAGACCAGTTATGTATAGTATGCACAGAAATTGGAGGCAAAAGATCTAGGTTTGTGCTCCATAATTGTTAATGAATAAATTACTTGAAAATAGCTTCAGTGCTCTTTTTTTTTTTTTAGGTGAAATATTTTGCCTTTTTTTTTTTTTTTTTTTTCTCTTTCCAAAAGATAGTATTAATGTACTACAGACTTGGTTTTTTTAGGATCAGGAAATTCACACATAATGTTGGTCACACTGTTTTGATGGCAATATCCATTCTCCTTGGTCATAAGAAGCTAACAATAAATAACATAAATACTATAAAATACATTCTGTATTAAGTGTAAACTATGTAAATATTGATTTTTGCTTTTTATGAGCTAGAACAGAAATCAAAAACCAAAGAGTAGATTATTAACATACATAAATCAGAACAGCACGACTAGTATTAAGTAGTGTTTTTATGAATATGCAGTGCAAGAATAAACATGAATGTCTTTCTTTTCTTACAGAAGTAATGACAAAAAAAGCCCAAACATATTACACACACATCTATTGAAAATACCTTTAAGGTCAGATCTACTTTAGAAAGTTCTAAATGTAAGTTTACATGCAAGTGTATGCTTTGTTTCCATTAATAGAATTAATTACTTTTATTTGGACAGGTTCCAGAATGTTTGAACTGCATTTTTTATAAAAAAAGAATATGTTAAAAAAATACTTTTATTTTAAATGTGTCTGAGTTTACATTATATGTAGTTATATTGATTTTTTTTTCCAATCGAAATATTTAATATGAATTAAACTAGAACTTAGTACTGTCTTTGCCTAGGCTCATTATAATCCTCATAAGAGTGGTACTATTCACACAGAATTAATGTGGCTAAATCTCCTTTTCATCAAGATTTTCAAATGCTTTAATTTGCATGATGTAAGAATAGTAACTGTAATATCCTTTTCTCTGGCAGATTCATCAATATTTGTGACTTAGTAACTAAAACCAAAAAAGAACAAGACAGTAAAAAAGGTCAAACAGTTTTACTGCAATTTAATCTTAATAAGAAGTTGCCAATTCCTAATAATGTCTTTTTCCAATCTACTGTTTGTGTCTGTGGAGCATATTAGGAGTTTTTCAATTATTTGTCCCAGAATGTTTCCTTTAATAGAAATTAAATAATAATTTAGTATCCAACATTCATAGCAAAAATTCAGTGGCAGGTAACCGATAGCTTAACGTTGAAGTATGGAACTAAGTTACTCAATGTGTAACTCATGTTGGGAATCATTATGGTTTTCTGTAGCACTGTTAGCCTGATAATAATTGATAGTTCACAGATGTCATTATATGCAAGGAAGTTCATATGTTGAAGCTGTCCATTTTATGGCATATCTGTGATTATGGGTTTTTTTGGTCTAGGTCAACTGAAACTTCATTCAGGACAATTACACACCAAAATAGAATTTTATACAACTCAGCAGTTTTGGTTTGTTTGGCTTCAGTTTGGTTTGATTTTAAGTCTGCAGAATTTTTGGCAGAGATTTCATCAATAAACTAAACATAGTTTGGTTTTCTGTATGTGCCTAGTATCACTGCAGCTGCTAAAGGAATGTAATATTTTAAAATCTTGTTTAAGTATTTCACCCTAAGACATTTTATGGAACATTTACTGTAACCAATTATTGTAATCTCTTGCAGAGAGCAGTACAAGGAGGTTAGGGAAACTTGGTTCGCTAATACTAAAAAACCTCATGAGTTTGAAAAGTGTTTTGGCTGGTCATTTAGCTAGTCCTGTATTACTTTAATCCTTGATGACTTACATTAAATTATAAAAAGGAGGAAAAATGCACAAAAGGAAATTATAAAGTATTAATTTTTATTAAAAAAAATATCTAGAATCTTATCTGTCACTAATGGTGTCAAATTAAGCACAGTAGATTTTAAAAATAATTTTTACCCCTTAAAATACTGTCACATCAAACTGGAAGTATTTGATTAACTCCACAATTCAAAGCTGTGGGTAAAAAAAAGTTGATATTATTATTAGGAAAACTTAACATTTGTAACAATATTATTTCTTTCTAAAATATTAAAAGACTTAAAAAAAATTATTTCACGCACTCTGAATATATGTCTTTGTAAAGTTATAAATTATATTTTTTATATAAAAATAACCATTTGATTTGTATACTTTTAAAGGAACTTGTTGACATAGTGCGGAGACAGAGTTCTATCTTCATTGGCATATACGACAGCATGTCTTTGTAGAATAGTTTAAAGAATATCACTACCAAATAAAAAAAGTTGGCCAAACTGTTTAAAATTTGCATGCTTTACTTTGATGTTTCTATATTTTTCATTTTTTCTTATTGTTTATGTTTTCTAGGCTTTATGAAAACTCTAATTAGATGCTGTTTCAAAGTCTTTTGCATTCACGTTGATTAATCAGTCTTTCTAGAACACATTTCTCTTTGAGATACCAAGTTGGAGTGGTCCAAAGAAGAGCCAGGAATGTAAGATACCAGTTAAGCTGTACTGATCATCAGCATTCCAACACTTGAGTTTGTTCCATGATGCACAGAGACCACACAAGGAGGGACGTGTGACAATAAGACGAAGATGAATCTATCTGTCTATTCAATCTTACCTCGCCTGCAGATACCCAAGACATTTTGAACGCTAGTCAGATAGCTTTTAAGCTTGTTAGTAGTGATCTGAGGGTATAACTGTGAGGACTGAAGGAATTAAACACTGCAGTTTAAGGCTCACTTCTGCTCAGAATATCAGAATAGCACCTCTACTATATGCTGTAAAGTGACATTACTCTTTAGTAAAGAAATAGGAGAGCTCTGATTTGCAGTGTTTTTTTTCTAGTCAAGGACAATAATTATATGTCAAACTCTTTTGGAGCATGAGACTTTGCAGTCTGATCATTTTCAAGTACTGTTTCCAACATGGTCAAATTTGAAAGATTAATGTACTAGGGGATCTTTCAAATCTCAGAGGCTGTCCTTCTGCTAGAGATACTGCAGGAAACAATAGCTACGCTGGATTTATTAATCACTCTGTCCCTCCCTCTACTCTCAATATTTAATATGTACTTTCAAAAATTGTATATGATATATAAATAGCTATCTAGTACTTTGTAATAGTACAAGCAGGCTAGTTGGGGTTTTTTTTTGTGTACAATTAAAAGTCATTGTACCACCAACGAGAGCATAACTTACTTATTCATGCGTTCCTTCACAACAGAAATTGAGTTCTTGTCATTGCTGCACAGTGTTAAGCTTGCTGTACAGGCTTTCCACATTGTTGATCCTAAACCAGTAATTTGACTCAGTTACAATTAGCTTGTAGAAGTGTCAGATGTATGTAAAAAAACACTGTAATAAAAATGGCCATAAAGCTGAAATAATTAACATAGGTAATATGTAATTAAGATAGGTAAGAGTTGATTGAGTCATTGAGACAGAATACATTTCCTAGCAAAACATAAACTTGAATATTCTATGGTCATTACAATCTCACTTTTATTGTTTTCAACAGGAGTCCTCTATATTACAGACTGAAGAGATACAGCTTTCCTATGTCTTTACTCTGCTTTTTAGTTCCTTTTTGACACTATCACAGTGTATTTTAAATCTGTAACAGCTGGCTATCACTAGTCCCTGGAATCCCACACATAACTGTAGCCTGGTGATCATGAATCTGTTACTGATCTAGAATAGCTGGATTATTATATTTCAAGGCACAGTGCAAGCTTTTTTGATCCTCATCATCCCTCAAGACTCCCTCTCATTGTGACTAATAGAAATGATGGTTTGGATTGTTGAATCACAGAATCACAGAATGTTAGAGGTTGCAAGGGACCCTTCAGGAGGGAATATGGTCTTTGAAAAAAAGTTCTGTATTTTTTAACTTGAGTACATAGAGAGACAGGATGACTCAGTAAAGTGTTTCAATGGCACCCTAAGGCTATGCATGATTGAGTATAATTTACCAAACAACTCTTTTGAGCTCTTAGTTGCAAATAGGCTGCAATGGAATGCCAAGGTGATAAAAAGTCCCAGGGCTCTGAGTAGAAACAGAATGCCCTCTGGCTTTTATTGAAAAATATTAAAGACGATAAACTGGCAACAGTAGCACCAGACCAGTTAATTTGCTGTTTAGGACTAGATAGTATTTCATAACAATTACTGAATACACTCAGACTTTTACAATCCTTTTCACACTTTCCTTGCCTCATCACTGACTGTCATTATGACACAAGCATTTCCTGTTATGAGAGGTTCATAATGGTGACAAGAATTCCTGTCATATGTATAAAAATGTTTACTACTATTATAAAGAAGGAAACAAAACTTAATAAGACTTAAGATACTGGATTCTAACAGATGTAGCTGGTGCATACTATTGAGTATGAATAAATTAATGTAAACTACTGTTTCCTACTTTCCCCAAATTTGTGGTTTTCTCATCAGTTCTTTTATTTTATCTTAGTGCCAGTGCACTGTGAATTTGTGGCTAAAGGAAATACACAAATTCAATAACATACCTCATGATCAACAACAAATTTATGTTCAGTGTAGTTTCCATTTGTCTGATAAATGCCTTCTGCATGTTTCATTTTTTCCAAGATCTATTATATATGGTGTTCAACTGATAGTGTGGGGGTTTAAATTTCGTTTTTCCAAGAGCAATATGGCAGCAACATTATTTTTTTTCATTCTTAAATTTGGACCATAGTTTCAAACAAAAAAATAAAAATTAAAAATGTCAAAGTAGAAAATATCCCAATTCTCTTTGAATTAAGTGAGAAAAGGGAGGGTTAACATGCGCAGTCATTTTTACATAGTTGAAAACCACTGGTTGTATCGACAACTTGGCTAAGTGAAAAACCTCAAACCATGTAATTTTTTTAATTGCTAGTGCAACTCAATGTTTATCTGATATTTGTGTTATCTTTATGACTATTATTTATGTCATTTTCATAGGTATTTCCAAAATGAAAAGTGTTGCATCTGATGGTAATTACATTCAGAATATAATTAAGTAGATTTATGTTACTTTATAATAACTTTCAAGATCTTATATGTTACAAATTTAAATGTAAATACCTGAAAATATTATTGGAGTTATGCCAAGAGACAGAAAAATAATTCCCAAAGGACAAGGTCAAAAAAAGAACTGTTTTGAAGGAAAATAATTTATTTCAGTTAACCAACTAGAATGGCTACTTACCATATCTGACACAGTTTGATTTTTTCCTGGAGAGAAAGCAACAAAAAAACAAACAGTGGAAATTTCAGGATTAGCTACACACTGACATAGCCATTTGCTGAAATATATAATGACCAAGTTGTACTCAGAATGAGTGCCAGCATCCCAGCTGGGAACCTTTTTGAATTATCCATTTCCAGTGGTTAAGGTGAAGGTGTAATCTCGTGGTGATCTTTTAATATGGGTGTATCCTAAAATGGTATCCAGAGAAATCTATAAAGGAAAAAATAAAATAAAAAAATATTCTCAAACTGAACATTGCTGGTAAATAAGCAAGCATTATACTTTTTTCCTTTTTTTTCTTTCTTAACTCTTCATTATATTCATGATCATATTAATAAAAGATAAATTATGTGTGTACTTACCTGTATGAAAAAAAAACAAACACCCTCTCTCAAAGCTTTGCTGTTCAGATCTTTAGTGATCTAGATTAAGAAAATTCAGATGAAAATATATTGATTCGCTGACTCTTGTTAATGATGTCCCGTTGTGAATATTGGTATCAATAATGGCTTTATTTGCATTATCATGTGTATTATGACCCTGACATTCTGGAGTGGCAAAAAGGTTCATATCTGGAGTTTTGGGTTTAGATTCAAACATAATACTGCAATGTCATGTCTTACTGCTAAATATAGGTAATACCCAGGGATACAAAACTAAAATACCTTTCTGTATCTGTTGCTGTATGTGTAAAATATTGATTCCACCTGTATCATATAACCCACTATGATATTGACTGTATCTGTGTTATAACATTGTAAGAAAGTGTACTAACTCTGCTAGACAAATTTCATACAGAAAAGACAGATAAATTAAAAAAATATATATACAATTACTTTTCTTATCATAGTCCAATATAAATATTCCACAAGAAAATACTAGGATTTACATTAAAACGTGTTATAACAAATAATGACTCCTGATACTTATCAAATTACATATACGTACATATACAAATACACAGAAATTTTGTAGTTATACATAGATATATAATTTCTGTGTGTAGATATAAATACATTAAATCTAAACAAACTTATTCAGATTTATGCTAAACAATGTTTATTCCTGAAAATTCCCATTTTTAGGATAATTCATGTTCTATTTGAAGTCAAAATAGAAATAATTACACCTAAATGTAGCTGAAAATGCTGAAACCGACTTTTTTTTTTTTTTTTTTTAAGTCAACTTTAAAATGCTAACACTTTAAGTCTCCAGTGCACTAGGAAGCAAATCAAATTTTCCTGTGTCCACTTTGAGATATCTAGAGTTTGACTAAGTAATGGGAAGAATAAGTTTATGCTTACTGATGTAGCTTTTGCATTTGTAACATCAGCAGAATAATCTTCCTTTTACAGAAAAAGTTGTAAGACCTTGTGACTGCAAAAACTTAAACTTTCAGTCAAGTATAGCATCAAGCTAACTATGAACTGTCATTTGACACCTGCAAAATATCACATGGAAATATTAACTGTATTAATTTGTATTTTTGTATTTTAAGCTTATTTTCCTTGTTAATAAAGTAAGCTGTTAATTTTTCCAAACTCATTAAAGTAATGAATATGCAACGACGTGAAGAAATTTAGCTGGAACGAGATTTGGAATTTTGTTTTTAACATAACAGAATTGACAAATGTACAAATGACTGAGATACAAACGCATCATTTTCTTCTCAAATGCAAAACAAGAAACAAACCCTCTTTTGATACAGTTAGCAGATTGTTTCTGTATGATATTAAAAATAGTCTTCTGATCCATGATTATCCTAGAGGGAAACATTAAAAATGTTGAGGCAAAAAGAAATATGCACTTTAAAACTTAATTCTGGTAAAACACATCAATGCATTCAAACCACTCAGATCTACAATACTTTTTTGCCTATAATAAAAAAAATCTTTGGTACCTTGAGTTACCTTGGTCTTCATTAGTGCTACCAAAAATCTTAAAAGTCTTTTGGATAGGATTATTACAGAAATTGAACCTTAATTGGAACTTAATCTCTATAATTATGAATAATTACCCATATTTATTACTCCTACGATGAGCACACATTTTTCTTTAGCTGTAAGGCAAAATGAATTAAAGCTTCTAGAAGCATTGTGTAATATGATTTGTATGCATTTCACTGACTTTATTAGGCTATATATTTTTAAAATTCAATTAAAAATTATTTTCACTCTTTGGCCTTTGACTTTGATAAATAACATGAATGGAGAAAAGTGCAGGTCTTTCATTTATTTTTTCCTTGAAACATGGGCCAAAAATGATGTAGTACTGTCCTTTGCAAGACTTTTTTCCATTCTGAAATACTCAGACGAACCAATACACAACCACATGGGAAAGAAGGGTACATTTAATTCAATTTTATTATTTTTCAAATATAAGTATGATTAAGTCAGACACTCTTAGCCTCAGTCTTTACATGGGTCTATCAAAATCACATGTCAGTTTTCACCCCAGGGAGTAGATTTGCAATAACATGGTACAGTTGTTTGTGGAATTACTCTTGCATCTTGCTTGGATGAGTTTTGCCATTTGTGAGTAAATAGTCACATGCTATGACTTCTGCTTGTGCATTCTGACCTCAAACTTTTAAAATTTAATAACAGTGTCAATAGGATTCATATTCAGTGGCTACCACTGTCATCAATTCTCTGAAATCCATTTTGAGGTTAGATCCATCTACTTTTATAAACACAACTACCATTACACCTGCCTCAGAGCTACTTGCAGATGTCATGTTTGTGGTACTCCACAGATAAGGAAATACCGTGGCTGTGTAAAGTGTTTAAAATACTCTAGTATTCTGATTTGGTAGCAATAATTTTATATAAGGAAGAACTAAGATGGAGTCCTAAACTTTTTATTCAATTCAATTTAACAAGAAAGTACTGCGTTATTGTAAAAAAATAAGTGAATGGTAGTGCTAATATGGGATAAAAAGTCAGTGTTGTTTTCTTTTGAGTGTTCCTTTCAAATGACTGACGGGAGATATTAAATGATTTAACCTGTTATTTATAATGATGAAAGGTGACTTTAATCAAACTCTGTATATGTCATTTATTTTTTTGGTGTATTTTTTCTTTATCTTGTGGGAAATATATCCTGCATTTTCAATATAATATATTATTTTCATTATTGGACAAGAGAAAATACAGATGTGCAACAAATTTAAGTAACTGTCTTGGCAACAGTGATTATGACATGGTAGATTTGAGTATTTTACAGTGAAGAAGCAGGGCAATAAATAGGATTGCAACCCTGGACTTCCAGAGGGCTAACTTTGTACTCTTCAAAGATCTACTTGCAGGAATCCTGTGGGCTAAGATTCTAGAAGGTAGGGGAACCTAAGAGAGCTGGTTAATATTCAAGTGTCACTTCTTCCAAGCTCAAAATAGATGCATTCCTTTGAGAAAAAAAATGGGTAGAGAAGGAAGGAGACCTACATGGATGAACAAGGAGCTTTTGAAAAAAAGTCACATGGAAGAAAGAAGTTCATACTCTGGGGGGGGGAGAGAAAAAAAAAATAAATAAATTTTTTTTTTATCTTTACAAAATATATTAACTATATATTTGAATTTGCAGTCTGTAGCTAGGGATAAAGGGTCTGATATTTATACTAGAAGCAATAATGATTTCATATACAGCTCTGACTATATGTACATAATAGTTACTTTTCACCCTAGGAAAAAAAATCCTCAAACAAAAATGTTCCTAGATACACAGAATTAATGAATATTTTAAAAACTTTTCCTGTACAGTGGAATGACAATCAATCACAGTGATACAACATTTAATGGCTGAATCCAACTGGGGAATTAAACAATCAAAGTGAGATTTAAATACATTTTCAATTAAATTCCTTTTATTCCATGTAATACAAACCACTTCTTATTATTTCTGGTGCAGATTTATGAGGTTTAAAACTCATCCAGCTTTCCATAGTTGTCAATTCTGTCAACTGTAATTTCAAGTGATTTCATAAGTTTTTTAAACATTTTTAGTTTTTAGTTCAAAGATTGTTTTTTTACAGTGAAGGATTTATTTTAATTATTTATTATCTTTTAAATAGTAGAATAATATATTGGATGGTTGCATGAGTGAAAATCCTTTATTTCTATATGTCTTAGAAAAAGTAGTGTCAGAAGTAGAATATACCTAATGATAATCTGTAGAATCCATATAAGACTGGTGAACTGTGTTTTGGCTGTAGCTAATTTAAGAAGAACTGTGAATTATTTCTATTTTTGAGATATTTTGTGTAGGACAAATGGTGTTTGTAACATACTTCAATAATACATTTGAGCAAAAATCTAATATATAATTTGTTTAAGTTATATTACTAATCAACTCACAGTTTTTCTTAAGGTACTTATGTAAAATAGCTATATGAGAAATGATATAAATAAACCAGAAGATGTCATATCTCAGCTCCTCACAAAGCTAGTTTTAATATTATTGAAACAAACAAATCAGCCAGGTTTCCAAAATTCAACTTTCCAGGCTTCATTATTTTTTTCACAGGTTTTAACCAAGTTAACGTACTAAACTTACTGAAGTTATATAATTTTTTATTCAAATATATTTTAAATGCTTGACAGCAGTTCAAAGCTGATAAAGAAAGATAAATATTTTATCTAATTACATTATATTTAATGAAAATGTTTTTGCAATGCTTATTGGTTGGTTTGTGCAATGCAAGAGATATGCATGAAATGTTTTTATCACTGTCATTAATGATGTTACACTCAGGAAGTACAGATGTAACATTGCTATGGTCTGGGTTGCATATTAGAATTGGTAAAAGCACATATCTCTAGTGCTAAAATTCAAAATTTTAACACATACAATCAAAAGCAATTGAATTTAACTCTGGGTTTTATGCCTTAATTATTATAATGTAAATATAAATAGTGAAACTAAAAACAAAATATATTTGCAGCTTTTTTATTTTTAGATTAATTTTCTTATATATCTAATGCATTAAGTAGAATAATGGTTTGCAAAACTTTAATTTAAAAAAAGGATTTCCCTGTTTAGACAGTCATGTACTCAAGTTTAAAAAGACAGACTGTAAATTTGTGCTGTTGTTGACTTTTGTTTTCTCAATTTTCATTAGATACCAGTTTAATACTTTTTAAACGCTGACATTTTCCTCAAACATTCAAACTTTTTAAGATTCTAGTCCTCAGATAGATATTTTAATTGTGTGTTTTATTGATGCAACAAAAACAACAAAATAGCTTGTAAAACATCTACAATAAAATGTCAATAAAATATTATTCTAAATATGGCTCCATATGTGTCATGAACAGAACAAACTCTGAATCAGAGTGTCGTTGTACTTCATAATGCACATCATGAGAAACAATTGTCCTTGCTTAGTTTTAATTTCAGGAGTGCTGCAAATGGCACTCAAATTCTCATGTGGAAAATTAGAAAATAATTTGTGACAGAGGGAATTCTTCAGTAAATGTTATAATTTAATTAGTCTTAGAATGATAGAATGGTTTGGGTTGGAAGAGACCTGGAAGATCATCTACTTCCAACCCCCCCTGCCATAGGCAGGAACACCTCCCTCTAGACCAGGTTGCTCAAAGCCCCATCCAACCTGGCCTTCAACACTTCCAGGGAGGCAGAATCCACAACTTTCCTGAGCAAACTGTTCCAGTACCTCACTACCCTCACAGGAAAGAACCTCTTCTTAATGTCTAACCTAAATCTACCCCTTTCCAGTTTCAAATGTTGTACCTACAGTACTTTATTAGGTTATTTAACCTATTCAATCTATTTCTTTCCCAAGATCAGATAATACTAAAAATTTACCACCTTTTAATGGTATTAGAAACTCTCTGAAATTCATGCTTAAGTCTTTTCTGATTTTGCCATGGAGTTTTGTGCTCTCCAATGCCTCTACAATTTCAAGAACAGAAGAAAATTCATAGTATAATGTCAGTTGATCTTAGGCATCTGCAATATAAATTCTTGCAGCTAGATTGCTCTTACAATTACCCACACTACCATGGTAACTTCTAAGGTGATTTATCTCAAACATAGGTACTAAGTAGTCATCTACTTTACATTTAAAAGACTGAATCCTGAAGTTCACTTCAATTACCCCCAAAAGTGCTGTACAATGATTCAAGATGTAGCACTGAAATTCACCGAAAAGCAATGGCTTAAAATAATTGTCTGGGAAACATGTGGATAGTCTTCCTTGGTTTTGGATTGCTGTAAGTAAAAATATACAAACATTTAATCAAATACTCTTAAAAAACCTCAGATATTCTCAAGAGTAACGTATTTAGCAAGTAATTCATTTGACGAGGAATAATGATAATCATTGTAATAACTTTTACTCAATAGCAAGATATAACAGCTTCTGTCTCTCAGTAATATTTTACAGCCTCTCTCTCTAAGGAGAAGTAGAAAATTACTAGTAATTACACACATATAAACATTTCCTCTGAATGTTATTAAAAATCTCCAGAGGCATTCTTTTAGGAGCTGTGCCTAAAGAAGTAAATAAAAGTATTTCATAGGATAATAAGATAATTTGTGTTAGGAGAGGTCTAGGCCAACCTCCTGCCAAAGTAGGTTCATCTGTGAGGTCAAACTGACTTGGGTCTTTATTAAGACTGTAGCTACTGGGCTACATGATCCACTTCTTGATTGTCCTCTTAAGAAAAATGTTTATTCTTACATCCAGTCTAACTGTCTCTTGTTTCAATTTATGCCAGTTGTCTCTAATCCTCCCACCATTTGTGGCTATAGAGAGCCTGAATCCATTTCCTCTATCACCCCTCTGCAGTTACTGGAGAGCTGTTTTTAGGTCCTCCTGAAGCTGTCTCTTCTCCAGGATGAATGAACCTTTGTCTGTCAACCTCTGAAAAACTGCTCCAGCCCCCACTGTCCTGGTAGCCTTCTAATGAGGTTAATCCAAATTATTTATGACTTTTCAGTACTCAGCAGGTCTGAAGTTGGATGATTTATTACAGCTGTGGTCTAAGAAGTAGTGAATAGTGATCGTCACTTCCCTTGATCTGCTGGCTATAAACCAGTTAACACAGTCCTAGATGCTGTTGGCCATCTCTGCTGACAAGATGCACTATTTGCACATTTTCAGCTCACTGTCCCTCAAGGCTCCAGAAGTTTTCCTCAGAGCTGCATCCCAGTCTCTCAGTCCCCCAGCCTATAACAATGCCACAACCTACCTGCCCAGAGGCTGGACTTGGCACTTGTCCATATCAGCTTACTCCTCCAGTCTGTCAGTACAGAGAGATGTGTACAGACCTAGTACTTCTCTATTGACTCATTTGGCTCTAGGTATGGAGAACAGTCCATTAACCACAGCCTGATCATCCAATCCATTTATTGTTTATCTGGTTTTTCACCCACCCAGTTCATAAAGTACTAACTTTGACACAAGTATCTCTCTGATATACCAATCTGTTAAAGACCAGCTAGAGACCACCTGAATCTTTTTGGAAATTTACTGCATAAATGATGGGGTAATTGCACACAAATGTAATATTCCTGCAGTAATTTCAGCTGGTTATTTTCCTCTGTTAACCTACATATTACGTAAGTTATTACAAAATGGACAGTGTTTTACACTGAATTTAGATCTAAACCTCAGTGAATTAATGGTTTCCTATAAGTGTACTACATAAATACAGATGTTTATTATCATCATATGAAGGCTGACACTAACATAACTGAAATTATAGTAACGTATCATAAAGTTCTTTTATTTGTTTTTAAAATCAAGCAGAAGAAACTTATGGCAGCACCTTTGCAATCTCATAGTATATATGTTCAATTAATGCTTTCCCATGTTTCATTTGTTCATAATATTTAAACCTCATATTTGTAAGTCTAGAAGATTCAACACATAATTTCTGAATTTCAGATAATTTCCTTTCTGAATAACAACTATTTAAGTTGAAGCAAAAATGAATACAGTGAATAATTTTAAGCAGATGGAAATCATCCACTCATTGAATTGTTAATATGTAAAAAGAGAGTGATTTTAAAAAGAAAGCCTACAGAAAGTCTAGCAAGCACTCTGAAACCCACAAAATTAGGGTGATCAACAGATCTTGCCCCACTGCATGGGACTTCGATAAGATTTGTCAGATTCAAAAAACCTAAATATGAAGCCAATCTGATCTATTCAAAGAAGACAGCACCCTGTGATATGGTGCTATTCTGACCCAAGGAATACTGCCTCTTATATATTTTTTTTTTATTTTTTTTTTCCTCATTTACATGTCACTGCTTGATTGGGTATAGGCATTTCAGTAGACATGTGGTCAGGGCTTTACATGCATCACGTTGTAGTGTAATTCATTCTAAGTTTAAAATGAATGTACTACTACCGTCAGTTGACATATTGAAACTACCTGTCACCAGCTTACCAGCTTTCCTTAATGCTTTGTATAAAGTCTTCATATTTTGCAATACTATACACTGCAGTATTATAAGAAAATAAGTAGAATATCTAATTGAAATTAAGTATTTGTACATTCTGTTTTGTTGGGTTTTTTAAACACATTATTGTTAAAAAAAAATTAAACATATTATGGTTCTGTTGCTCATAGCAAATGCTACCTTATACCACAGTTTATGTATAATTTCACAATAACTTGTTTTTTATTGAAGTAACTTTTTTCAGTATCTTCAAAAGTACATAGCTTCAACATGGAAAACTAAAAGGGTAGAATTCAGCTCCAGAATATTTCTGACTAAGTGTATAAACACCAGATTTGTGTGATAGCTAGATACCTAAGCTGTCATTACTGCCAACTGAGCTTTGTAGTCTAAACTCAAAAGCCACCTGGGATGCCATATGATATAAAAGATTTCCACTTAAGGCTGTCAGAGCCGTGGGTGATCCATTTCATCCTGGAGTGGCTCCTGAAGAACAGTCTAGACATTCTAGGATATTTCAAAGCTTGCATATGTATGTCTAAGGTTAAGATGATTAATCAAGTCCCTGCAGAGTCAGCAGAGGAGGTCTTCAGATTCTACAAGGCTTGATTCAGTTGACTACACTTAGACAGTTTTTTAGCTCTGTTTGAAACACCACAAAGTATTTTTCAGTTGCTTGAACTTAGAAACCTGGTATCATTTTAAAAGCATTAGACTAATGCATCTAACTCTAGCCAATCCTTTAAAAAGGTTCATGTTTTCCACAGATCTTCTTCCTTATCTTCCAGCCTCACAAAGCATGGATTGAATATTTTACAGCTTCTCAAATAGCTCATGCTCTTATGTTTCAGCAACTGAGTCACAACTTCTTGACTATATGCTCTATTTGTCTCTTGACATATGAAAAATCCTTATAGAGCTGACATTTATGGCTTAAGGACTTATAAAAGACCAGCCCCTGTGTAGAACAGCTTTTGAGGGATTAAGTCAATGTCCTAGGGCACCTGTGTAGCCACATGTAGGTGCCTGTATTTTTCCCTCTATATGTTTTGTAAATGGTTTTTTTGAACATGAATATGAAGAAAATTATTTCCTATTTCTTTATTTTTCAGAAAACTGGGGGATATAGAGAGTATGTGGAAATAAATTAATAAATTGAGAATTCTAGGCTTAAGATTCAATGTCATTCAAATCCAAATAAGACATTTATATTCCATATTGTTTCAAATTTAAGACCAAATAATGTCAGTAGGAGGGCTTATGTAAATGTGACTTTGAAAGGGAAATAGAATCTTGTAGTAATGTTTAATTTTCATAATCAGTGGGAAAAATATACAAGTGAGTTAATGAATTATAAATTTCTGGAGTAAGTTATACTTATTTTCACACAATTTGTCTTAGTCTAACACAGGCAAGCCATCATTACACAGGCAGAATGATGTATATGACACACAGAAGTTTCTCATCCAACAGGATTTTTTTTAATTATTATTTTATTTTTAGTATAGATAGATATTTCTGCTGCTGTCAGAAAAAAAAAAAAAAGGGAGAATAATGTGGCAAGAGTTCTGATAATCTTAGGCATATACATTTTGCTGCAGATGACAGTCATCAGTTCTAATTCAATGTGGTTTGCAGCATTTCTATTACAGAAAGCCTCTGTCCTTAAAATACAAGTATGTTTTTTATGTCAAGAAACTATATAGAAGTAGTTCTTATGGGAAATTATATAAATGCAGGTAGATACACACTGCTAAATGACTCTGTCCCAGGAAAAGATACCCAGTCCTCGGGCTAAAAGGTACAGAGTACCTGACATCCACTTTAAAGTAAGTTGACTATGTTCATAATACATAACATTTATAATTGAAATTCCCAGGCTCTAGTATTCCTATTACATAGCAGTTCAAGTCAACTTTGCATCTATAAATATTTCAGGACTTACCTATGACTTGGCTGAAGACCAAGTGATGCTTGCAGTGATTTATTTCTAGAATTACAGTGAGTCTTGTTGGACTACATAGTTCAGATCAAAAGGCAACCCAAGAGCTAACCAATGTTTACACATTAGTGTACTTGTCCTGGTCGGGGCTACTCATTCAATCATATTGCAATAGCATGAGCTTGTTTGGCAGAGCCAATGTTCTATTTGAACCAGTGATATGGACTTGACATTCACAATAATTATTCTACTGAATGTTATTCATTTCTTTTATTCCATGGGTTTACTCTATGGGTTTTCTGTGTGGAAAAAAAAATAATTAAAAAGCAGCATATTTTTTTCACAGTTGACACATTCATTCTTGTATTGTAAAAATACTGCATCAGAAAGTTCTTAAATTATATTACTGTCCATTTTAAAAGTATTTTTTAACCCACTACTGTGATTGAAATCCTATTTCAGACTTGATAAATTTTGAAGCTTGCTGAGTATACACTTTAAATACAATTAAACACTGAATCCTTGCTAAATTTTTCACTAAAACTGCAGTCACAAAACCCCAGGAATCTGTTGTTGTAACAGAGGGGGTATTTTGCTGCGAGAACAAAATTTCTGATCTTTAAAAATTAGGGAACAGAAACTATAAACTACTACAGTACTTTGAGATCCTAACTCAAAAGAAAAAATAGTCTGGGAGGAAGATTAAATTGGAGGAAGTAGAGACCAGGAAGCATGAAAGCCTACAAATGATTAATGCTTTCTTGCATAAAGTAAAGAAAGCAGCTACTACGGACAGAGATTAACTAGAACATCCTGATTAGATCATTGTGATTACTTGGTGAGGGATTTACTTAGAATGTCCACAGCTACAGAAAACAATCAGGCAAATCAATTAAAACTAGAAGAAAAACAAAACCTATAGAAACCATAAAGAAACCCCAATTAATTCAATTAAAGAAATGGTTAAAACCAAACTCTGTTTAAATCAGAAAACAACAGTGAACTCAGAATTCTGTACAAGATACTGAATACCAAGTTTTTATTATCCCACTGAACTGTGTAGCCACATTTTGGATGTGGCCATAACACGTTTAGAAAGGAATGTATTTGCATTTTTTATTTTTGTATTTTTAATAGTTTTATCTTAGGTACAAACTAGAAAATTTAAATCTGGTAAAAAATCACGGGACTAATCTATGTAATGCTGATTTTTTACCTTGTAATAAACCCCACAACATACGTGGAAGTTAATGGCATACCTTGTTTTTGTTTTGGAACTTATACTTACAGTTTTCCAGGTCTTCATTTTCTGTTGAAAGATAATAGAACACTGACAAAAGTAATATTTAGAGGTAAAATATTTATTCATTATATAGCTTCTCCAGATTCATTCTTAGTTTAGATCTGGTTGTCTTATGGTTCTGAAATTTGTTACATCAAACTAAATGCCCTTGATCAGTTACCTAAAGCATATTACTTTGTGCTTTAATACACTAGTATTTTACAGTTAATCTTTCCTAAATAACAGTTTCTTAATTTTACAATGCATTTACTGAAATGTTCTAATATAATTTGATTTTGCTGAATTAAAAAATAGTTCATCAAATCTTCAGTGTACCCAGGTCGAAGATGTGCATTTTATTTTATTTTTTTTGATGGTTCACTTTAATTTTTTTATTTTTGCATTAGATATTTTTGTTTCTGCACCATTTAATACATCAACCAATTGAGAATGTGAAATTCAATAGGTACAGGTTTGTGGTTGATTTTATTTTTTAATGCTGGTAGAGGATGTAAAAGCAGTTCTAGAAGTAGATTAAATGTTCAAAAAGTGCTTTGAAGTAGTGCTCTACATAATTAGAGCACATTATTATTCTCAGCATTCTGTATTTTCAAGCTATGAAAAGGCTCATTGCTGTATTTAATTTCATAGAAGAATAATCTATTTTGTGACACCAAAGTTGTGGCAGTGAAATATAATAATTTCAAAGTGAACAAAGAGTCATTTTGATCAGTATATTTCTTTAGTATTGGGAGATACTTGTGTGGTCAATTACAGGAAAAAAATATATTGTATATATTTCATGAGTGTGACACAATTATCTAACCTTGTTACTAACTATCTCTGGATAAAAATTTTTGCCTGTCTTTTTGGACTGTGTTCTGGGACAAAAGAGTGGAAGTCGAAAAAGCTGAGTTCTAGTAGTTGCAATGGTGGGTTTTCGAGCACTCTGGTCTTACAGCAGTTCAACAGAACTATAAGTGTTACACAATCCTCATATATTACACAATCTTTCAGTGAGATCTAGACAGACTGGAGAGCTGGGCAAAGATGAACCTAATAAGGTTCAACAAAAATAAGTGTAGAGTCCTGCATCTGGGGAGAAAAAACACCATGCACCAATATAGATTAGGGGTTGACCTGTTAGGAAGCAGCCTCAAGGACAAGAGCCTTGGGGTTCTTGTGGACAAGAAGTCATTAATGGGACAGCAATGTGCCCTTATGGCCAAGAAGGCCAATAATATCCTGGAATGTATTAAGAACAGTGTGGCCAGCAGGTCAAGGGAGGTTCTCCTACTGCTCTACTCTGCCCTAGTGAGATCACATCTGGAGTATTGTAACTGGGCTCCCCAGTTCAAGAGGGACAGGGATTTACTGGAAAGAGGGAGCTCAGATTTTCCCTAAGATAAAGCTCTCAGTTTCTCAGCTTCAGGGCATGAATCCAGACCTTAGCTTACCCACTTTGTTTGGAGCATGCTTATTCTAGGCATCTCTTTTTTGTCAGACAAAGAGAACTAGTGACACAACTTTTGGCAAATTTGAGCATCTAAACACTAAAGGAAAGTGTAGGTGCATGCCTTTCCATGTTGTCTGTCGCTGCTTCCAATGCTTTTACAGCTATTAGATAAGCAAGAGAAGTGAGTTACTGGTCCTTCAAAGATTCTTGGACAGGAAATGTGTTCCTGAAGAGTCTTCCAGACAAAAATTATCCTCTTTATTCTCACTGCCTATTAAATTGTCATAGCATTAGGAGTTCACATTGCATAAAAAAACACTATCATTACACTGCTTAGTATCTGTAAGGTTATTTTCATACTTTGATGTAGAAATTTATTTTTAAAAAAATAAAAACATATTTTTATTCCTATTATAAGAGATGGAAAGATACTGTTACTTTACTCATTGTCCTGGTTTGAGCCAGGATGAAGCCAATTTTTCTTTTTACTGATTTTTTTTCCTTCAGTAAGCTTTCTTGTAACTAGCAACAGTGTGTTCTGCTAGGCTGATAAGACAGTGGAATGTTTTTCTAACTACTGAGGCTTCAAGGCTGCACCTGCACTCTGCCAGCTCAGACACTATGGGGAGATCTGTGACCCCCCCGTAGGAGGCTGAGTTAGACAGACAGCAAAATTGGCCAAAGATATTCCATTCCATATATCTACGTAAGCTCAAAGGAAGGTCAGAGATCACAGAAGACAACTTCCTTCCTTCTCCTTCTCCCCTTCTCTTCCGTCCATGGCCGGCGTCCAGGGAGGACTCTGTTCATCCATCACCGTCGATCCTCAGGCTTGATCTCTCGTGACCCCCATAACTCTCTGCTTTCTCCAGCAGCAGCTCCGGGATTCCTCGGGACTCTTCCCAGTTCAGGGAAGTGCTGTGGGAGTTGCTGGGGTGGGGGGAGGCAAGAGGTTTTTGCCCATGGATGGGGGGGAGAGGGGATCGAGAGCGTTGTTGTCGGACCTGAGTCAAATGGTGACACTCATGAACACCATAGAGAGTCTGGAGGTAAAGGCAAGGCTCTGACTTGTTGTTGTTGTCAAACAATCTCTTTAACAATACTTTCCAAAATCTCCTAGTGCGTATAGTAACAATCAGTGCGGAGCATATAATTAAACAACTTTTTACGTTTTCCATTAAAACATTGATTGTGATAGATTTTTTAAAATAGCAAATACTAACATATAGTTCTGTTCAGTTAAAATTAAAGTAGAATTAAAAAAAAAATTGTCACTGAGTTTAAATGGCCTTATATTGTACTCTCTAGAGTGAAATAACTTTATTGGAGTTTACAATATAAGCAATTCAATATTTTTTTTTCACTTTATGATGGGTTGACCTTGGCCAGCTGCTAGACAACTATCCAGCTGCTCTCTCAGTCCTCATCCTCAACAAAACAGAGGGAGAAAATAAGACTGAAAAGCTCATGGTCCAAGACAAAACCAGAGAGATTATTTACCAATTATTATCACAGTTCAAACAGACCCAATTTGGGGAAACTTCTTTTAATTTGCCGCCTATTGAAATAGAGTTGAATGGTGAGAAACAGAAAAAATAAACCAACATACACACACCACAGCCATCTTTTCCCAGACTCAACTTCACTCCTTCCTTCCTGACTCTTTTACCTCCCCCTTCTTGAACAGTGCGAGAGGATTGGGAATGGGGAAAGGGGTCAGTCCCTAAAAGCACTTCTCTGCCACTTGTTCCTCCTTGAATTTTAATTCCAGTGTCAGTCTTTCTCACAGGCTGCAGTTCTTTCAAGAAAAAAAATTCTTCAGCATGAGCTTTCCATGGGCTACAGTTCTTCAGAATATATCCATGTGCTGTGACATGGGTTCCGAAGGGTCTGCAGGGAACTCTTTGTATTAGTACCTGGCACACTTCCTCCTTCTCTCATTTTGGTGCCTGCAGGGCTGTTTCTCACATTTTTTTTCTTCACTCCTCACTACCTCTGTGCCGTTTTTTAGACCTGTTTTCCACGAGGTGTCACGACTTTGTTCAAGGGGCTTGGCTGTGCCCTGCAAGGGGTGGGTTGGAGCTGGCTGAAAATGGCTGTGTCAGGCCTGGCAAAACCCTCACCTCTCCTCACAGAAGTAACCCTTCAGACCCTGCTGCCAGCTCATGGACAACTGCACCAAAGACATCCTTTTTCTTTTTTTGTTAAGAATTTGAATTAATATATATTTTCTGAGAGCAGCTTAATGTATGAACAATTCAGGAAGACACTTCTAAGACTTCACCATGAACCTATGTCAAAACACCTGTTAGTACTTTTATATAACCAAAATGTTAACTCACACCATCCAAAAGACTTTAAACTTCAATGGTTTTGTATTATTTCTGTAAAACTAACCCTCTTGAAGAGCAATATATATATACATATATGTTTAAAATCAGCTGTTTTTGCATGTGTTTAATTTCCTATCTAGAAATAATTGAAATTGCACTTAACACATTTAATGATGGGAAAATTTTAAATGAATTTGGAGTTTCAGTTGAATAAGCTTTCTAATGCAAAAAATGCCCATGAAAATCGTTGAAATCTACTCAGTCTAAGTGCAAAACTAAAAAACTAGCAGTTACTACATTAATTTAAACACATTGTAAAGCCCTTTCCAGGATAAGACAAAAACAAGGTCATATAGTAATTCTCCTCAATCACCTCATGGATTAAGATAGCTGCCCAAGCAGGTATTTTCACATTAAAGAAATAATGGGTTTTTTATAGTGCTAGGTATTCAAACATTCCTTTATTACACAGTTTGTGTCTCATATAATTAAATAGCATTTAAAAAAGTTATTCCCTGAAATAACAGTGGCAAAGTTCTTTTATGCCCCTGGCTAAGAAGCTCCTGGCACAGTGTAAAGATTGCTAACCTCTCCCATTCATATATCCCAGGTATCCCATGTACAATCAGACAATCCTTGACACCAGTGGGAAAATTTGGAACAGGATAAGCTTGCCTTCAATGGAGGAGGATCAGATTAGAAAATATTTCAATGAACAGAAAGTATATAAACCCATGGGACCTCTAAGTGCTATGGGATCTGGCTGATGTCACTGTGAGGCCATTCTCAATTATCATTGAAAGGTCATGGCAATCAGAGGAAGCTCCGTGTCATGAATGAGTGATTTAGATCACTTAAAGAAGCACTGTCAAAGGTTTATTAATAAAAGTGGTTTCAATATGGTGTTGTTAAAGTGTGATTTAGCAAAGTGCGATGTCTAAGTTCACTCTATTACTGTACAGTACAGCCCAATCATTTGAACAATGATCCAAATTTATAAAGGCACAAATCAAACTTAGCAAGCCACAATTTAAACTTACCAAGAAAAAAAAATCAAAGTTACCAAGACAAAATCTATGGGGCTAGATGGATCAACACAAGGGTATTGAGGGAGCTGGCAGAAGTTCTCACCAAACCTTTGTATATCAGCACTCTTGGCTAATCAGGAAGGTTCAAGTTGATTAGAGGTTTGTAAATATGGCACCCATCTACAAGAAGGGCCAGAAGAAGGGTCTAGGGAACCACAGGCCTTGGCAGTGGGGAAGGTTATGGGACAGATAAACTTGAGTGCAACCTTGCAGCACATGCAGGACAAGGTGATCAGGCTCATTCAGCACCGCTTTATAAAAGGCAGGCTCCTGTTTGACTAACTTTATCTCCTTTGTGAAAAGGTGACCCTCGTAGTAGATTAGGAAAATCTGGTGGATCTTGTTTGCCTGAACTATAGTAAAGCCTTTGATGTAATTTCCCAAAGCAGTCTTTTGGAGAAATTGTTTGATCATGGCTTGGATGGGCTTATGCTGGGTAAAAAAAATGGTTGGATGGCCAGGCCCAAAGAGTAGTGGTGAATGGAGTAAAATTCAGCTTCTGGCCAGTCACAAGTCATGTTCCTCAGGGTTCAGTATTGGGGCCAATTCTCTTTAAGATCTTTTTCAATTATCTGGAAGAAGGAACTGAGTGCACCCTCAGTAAATTTGCAGATGACAGCAGATTGGGTGGGAATGTTGATCTGCTTGAGGGCAGAAAGGCTATACAGAATGATCTGGACAGGCTGGATTGATGGGCCAGAGACAATTGCATGAGATTCAACAAGACCAAAAGTCAGGTCCTGCACTTGGGTCACAAAAACCCCATGCAACCCTACAGGCTAGGGGAAGAGTGGCTGGAAAGTTCCACAGCAGAAAAGGACCTGGGGGTATTGGTCAACAGTCAGCTGAATATGAGCCAGCAGTGTGCTCAGGTGGCTAAGAAGGACAGCATCATCCTGGTTTATATCAGAAATTGTGGAACCAGCAGGACTAGGGAAGTGATCATGCCCCTGTACTCAGCACTGGAGAGGCTGTTCCTCAAATACTGTGTTCAGTTTTGGTCTCCTCACTGTAAGAAAGACATCGAGGTGATGGAGTGTGCCCAAAGAAGAGCAACAAAGCTGGTGAATGGTCTTGAGAACAAATCTTATGAAGAGCAGCTGAGGGAACTGTCATTTAGACTGGAGAAAAAAAGGGCTAAAAAGGGAAACCTTACTGCTCTCTATAACTACTAAAAAGGAGGTTGTAGCGAGGTGGGTGTTGGTCTCTTCTTCCTAAGTAACAAGGAATAGAACAAAAGGAAATCATCCCAAGTTGTGCCAGGGCAGGTTTAGCTTGAATATTAGGAAAGAATTCTTTACTGAAAGAGATATCAGGCACTGGAACAGGTTGCCCATGGAAGTGGTGGAGTCACCAGTCTTGTAGATATTTAAAAGATGTGTAGATGTGGTGCTCAGGGACATGACTTAGTGGTGGACTTCTGAGTGCTAGGTTAACATTTGAGCTTAATGACCAAAATGATTCTATGATTCTAAAATCAAAGTTACCAAGTCACAGACCAAATTTATCATACTACAAGGTTATGTGAGGCATTGGCCACTCACCAGAGATCTGTCAATGGTAAAGTTATCTCTGCTTTGAGGAGCAAGCTTGAGAGATGTCCCCGCTCAAGGGGAGATCACTGTCATGCAGCCAGTATTCTTAGCTAGGACAGCTTAAGGAAGTCTCACTTGGGCTGTCATATTTGTAGTTTGTTTGTGATCATATTACATACAATGGCAAAAATATGCATGAGACTCCTTGTACCCACAACTTTATTTGTTCCTTGATAAATTAGTCTTGGAAAAACCAACTGCTATTCATGTGTTAATCACATGATTGATGTTCCAATCTCATATACAACAATGCTCCCTATGTCACTCTGCTCCTTTCTGGGTTTTCAGAGAACAGATTGAAAGTAGAGGAGTTTAGGTTTAGGTTTAGGTTTAGGCCTTCACCTCCTTTGGAGCATGTACTGGTAGTTTGATTAAGACATCAAGTGCATCCTTCACACTCTGAGGACTGAAAGAAAGTAATTATCACTCCTATCGTTAAGAAGGCAAGACAGAAGTTTCAGGGAGCTACAGGCCAGCCAGACTCAGTTTGTTCTCTGGATAGGAACAACTGATCTTTGAAAGCATTTAAAAAAACCACAAATAATAAGAAACTGATTCTCAGGAGTCAGCATTGATTTACAAAGGGGGAATAATTTCTGGCCAACCTGGAAGTTTTCTGCAAGAATCTGACTGGCTTGGTAGATGATAGGATAGCAGTAGATGTTATCTTGACTTTAGAAACAATTTAAAATAAGTCCCAGTAACAGACTCAGTCAATCTGATGAAGTGTGGACTAGATAAGTGGGCAGGGAGATAGATTAACAGTGAGTTTGGACCATTGATTTCAGAGGATTGTGATCAACAGATTAAGAGCACATGGAGTTCAGTCGCTAGTGGTGTACCCAGAGGTGGATACTGGGGCTAGTACTTTTTGACATCTTTGTTAATGACCTGGATGGTTGAACCAAGTACACCCTCATCAAGTACACAGATAAGATCCAAAGCTGGGAGTAGTGGTTGATACGGCATATGATTGCGGAAGGTGCTGTTACTCACATGGAATTTTGCAGGATGGAAAAATAAGGAGAGAGGTATTTAATGGAGTTCAACAAAATGAAATGTCAGGTCTTGCACCTGGGGAGCAATGTTGACCACGTTGACCACCTGGAAAGCAGCACTGCAGAAAGCACATGCTGGGCGCTGAAAAAAAGAAGTTGGACAATCAGGGGAGGTTGACAAGGGATCTTTTCCAGGTATATGAGAAGGAGTAAAGAAGACAGATCCTTTTCAGTGGTGCCAAATGAAAAGAAAGACAATGGGCACAAATTGAAATACAGCAAAATCCACTGAAAAGTAAGAAAAAATATTTTATGCTAAAGATTATCAAACACTGGAGCAGGTTGCTCAGAAGTTGTAGAGTTTCCATCTTTGGAGGTACTCAAAACATGATTGGACACAGCTCTGAACAAGCTTCTTGAGCTGACGCTGTTCTGGGCATGGGTTTGGACTAGGTGATCATGGTAAGTGCCTTCCTATCTCAGCCATATGAGATTCTGTGTGATTTTGTTTTATTCATGTACCTGCTCTATCATACCTTCAACAGAGATACTACCTTTAAAAGAGTAAGGACTTTCAATTTCCTGTAGAATTGTGGGATGCCTGACTTAATACTTGTATTTACCTAGGATCTCATGATACAGCAACAAATTAAAAAATGGTAACATTAATGTTGCAATTAACCAACCTTTGAATTAGCCATGTTTCTGTGATTTCCCTGTTTCCTACCACAGAAAACATGATCTTTCAATCCACCTTTAAAATCTCCAATTTTAGTCACATATTACTGTGTTCTCTTCAGATATGTAGACTCTACTTAATGACTCAAGCCACAGTGGACAAATCTGAGACCACACTTTTGAAATGCATCTATGTATTTTCATTTCCAGCTATTTGGTATATACATGGAAGTACCACCCTGGGTACTTCTGTTTCATAAAAACCTAAGCACACTTTGGGCACTTAGATAACCTTAATGACAAGATGTGACAAGTTTCTGCCTCCTGCATATATATACAGTGAGTGTAAATTATAACCATGCTTCAAGGGCACTATACTGATTTATATGAGCTGTTTAAGTGCTTATGTCATGTTGCATTTGCAGTCAGGAAAATTTCATGCTACAGTGGGAAGGTCCAGAGCAAGAGTCCTAAAAGCAACTTGACTCAGATGGGGTTATGTAAGATGAGAGGTTTTCTTGAAGGCTCTGCTCCTCATTGATATGATGATCAGAGCCCATGTAGCTCTGCTATTTGTGTTCTGACTGTACAGAGTTTAGATATATTTAGCAGTTTACTATAGAAATGGGGACCTGTATGAGTGAGTTTATGGCCTGACTCATTCCTTACACAGAATAGCTGTTGTTTGACTCTTTACAATCTATCCGACAAGGCAGTCTCACTCCTAAGCATGTTCGCTAGAACTAGTATGTGACACTGGGACTTCTGGAAGAGCAAGAAAAGTAGACCAAGAAAAAAAATTAAAAATAATAAAAAAATAAAATCGTGTTTCTTATTACTTTTTCTTGCTATTTTTTAAAAAGAATTCCTCACTTTTTGCAAGCATAAATTGGGAAAAGTATCTGTTTGATGGCTACTAAAGTACTTGTAAGAGTTTACAGCTGAAGATGTGAAATTATTTCTAGGATCAAATAAGAAATACAGGAAAACATAGACTTGTAACACTAATCTCGTGCAAGGCAGCTTAAGTTTTTAGTATTACTTCAAGTTGTTTTGCATTGGTGATAAAATCTAAAATCTTCTCTAAATAACATACATATGTATATGTATTTAATGACAAAATAATTTTTCTTCTATCAGTTTAATAAAAGTGAATGGAAATATTTTTATATATATATATATATATACCCTACAATTTTTACACTATACATGAAGGAATGTGGAGTAAGTATTCATGGAAATATAATACAATTTATACCAGAACAAATCCAACTAATAACAGAGAAACATTATATAGTAAAATGTGATCTTTTATATGCAAGGTTATATCATTAGAGAAAATTATTTCAGGGGGGGAAATTATTTTAATTATTTTTATTTTCTGCATCTGGAAACTTGAATATTATGATTTAGACTGACCTTGTTTCACTATTTTTCCAAGATACCTTCTTAATATTCCTCTTTTGCATTTGTGTTTATACCCTCTGTCATGTACTTTGTTCCCTACAAAAAAAAAAAGTGTATCTTATTCAGTTTACCATCTGTTGAACATTTGGATTCAGCTGTAAAGGTTGGCATTTGTGCCCTACTGGGACTTCTTGCAAAGCAACCAAATCTTTCTCATAACTGTGTCCCAAAGGTTAGATTCTTGTGTGTGGTCTATCTTTGAAGAGAGTGTGTGTTATTTACTTGGTTTCTGGAAATGTCATTGATTTAAACAAATGTAATATTGAAGAATTAATAAAGCTTGCCAAGCAGACAAGTGCATGTCAAAACTAATGACAGTGTAAAACTTGTTTCCTATCTAACTTCACATAAATCAGAATTGTAGAAACTTTGGAGGAACAGTATTAAAGAAACCCTGTATTGGAAAACAAAACAAACAACAACAACAACAAAAACAAAGAACAACACAAAAAAGCACACACACCAAAAAAAACAAAACAAAACAAAACAACAATACCAAAACCGATACAATTTATTCTAAGTGAGGTGCATCTGGTTTTAAATATATTTACACAGAGAGAATGGTGACCTTCATTTTCTGTCCTAGTAATCCACCTTACCATTTTTTATTTTTTTTTTCCTTGTCTACAGTTTTTTTTCTCTGTTGGGAGCAAATGAGATTACATATTATATAATATAAGAGAAATAAAATTACTTTTGCACTTCTTGCTGATTTCACAGTATCCTGCATGTCTCTGACAGAATACACTACAGACAGAGATTGTGGATATATGCAGGAGTAAACAGAAAATTATTATGTCATTCAGTTAAGAAGCCAATCAGCCAAGGGATACCAATTCATAGTAGACTAGATTTCTATGGATCCAGATGAAAAAACATCTTCTTTAATATATGAAATAAAACATTTTTAAAACATTCACTACATATTTAATAAAGTATTTTTCTCTTGGAGTAACATTAAGGCTGCTACAGAAACTACTGTTCCTTTTAATTTTCCTTTTTAAAACATACAGAACTTCTTTTTTTTTTTTTTAATGTTTAAGACTTAGCTGTGTCAGACAAAACGTCTTCCCCATTATTTATCTTAGTGCGTATCATCAGCTGGAATGCCATGTGTGTGAAATTCTGGACACTTGATAGGGTACAAAATTTCTGTGCCAATGGGTTTGGAATCACAGCATCATACAGTATCTTGAGTTGGAAGGGGCCTATTAGGATCACTGAGTTCACCTCCCTGCTCCTCACAGGACTACCTGGAAATAGATCATGTGACTAAGAGATCCAGATACTTCTTGAACTCAACTAGGCTTGATGCATGACCAGGTCCCTGGGGAGCCTGTTCCAGTGACTGACCACCCTGTCAGTGAAGAACCTTTTCCTAATGTTAAACCTGAACTCCCCCTGATGCAGCTTCATGCCATTTCCTTGTGTCCTATCACTGGTCACCAGAGAGAGGAGATCAGCACCTACTCCTCTGATGACCCGGTTGAGGAAAGTGAATTGTGATGGGGTCACCTCTCAGCCTTCTGAACAAACCAAGTGACCAAGCCAACCAATACCTTTTGCAGTCAAAAAGTTCTATATGATGACCTTTCATCTATAATGGGGGGTGGGGGGGGGGGAAAGAACCAGGGGGTGAGGAGGAGGAAAGGAAATCTCTTCACACTGGGTTTTACAGAACAAGAGGAGAATTTTTTGGGGGACAAATATTGGGAATAGAGTTCCTATGATTCCACTGTTTTTACTTCAGAAACTGTGCATGACATCCACATAACAGTTTAGTACTCTTCATCTTCCAAGGAATTAATCTTCTCTAGCTCTTTTTATTTAGGGTCAAAGAATGAGTAATATAGGAAATCTGGAGCTTTGGAAACATAGATTTAATTCCCAGTTATTTCATTCTGTGTGGTTTTAGGTAAATCATACAATTAAATGCCTAGAAGTATGTCTTTAGGGCAGTGCAGATTAAACAGGCTGTCCACCTATGACCTAACCAAGAACACGAGACAATAAAATGGGCAATAAAATACTCTGTGTGGAGCTGCAAAATTTCCAGATCCAATTCGGTCCTAGACAATGGGAAATTACTTACTTTATCCATACAACTCTATACAGACTTTAAGCCAAGACTTATAGACTAGCTCACAAACAAATTTCCTAGGGAAATTTGTATAGCACCTGGGCCTCAATTTCCTCTGAGTCTCAGGTGGACCCGGTCTCTAGAAACACGTGACTTTTTTTGTCCATTTCTGTTCCTGCATGGCCAGCCATTCAAGGGAGGTGATTCTCCCCCTTTACTCAGCTCTCATGAGACCCCACCAGCAGTACTGTGTCCAATTCTGTTCTTAATGGACTTTTTTCTGAGCCAAGCTAATGATTTCAGGAACAGAAGTTAAGCTTTCTGACAATATTTTTATATGTAGGCAAAAAATTAACTTACGTTGTTCTCAAATATCTAAAAAAAAAATATAAACACACAAGATTTTCAGTCACATTAATGTATGTTTTAATACATCTGTAGTCCTTCAGGTGAGGGTAGATCCTTTCTCTTCCTCCAAAGAGTGGGAAGCTTACTAACACTACACAGCATAGCTATGCACAGTGAGAAAGGAAAATTTTTCACTTAGAGAATGCTTGTGGATATTTCAAATGTAATGGCAATGCAGAAGATCAGAGGATAAAAGACCATTATTTCCATGAGATTACAGAAGAGCTGTTACAGCAGCTCTTCTCTTGTTCTGAGGATTTTTCACATATTTCTTGCTGTCTATTTAGTACTCAGAGGAGCTAATGAACTTGAGGTAGCTTTTTCTATTACTCCATACTGCCAAAGTCTTGTGATGTGTAGCCATATGTCTGCCCATATACAGGGCTTTTAGGCATCTTCATTTCTTCTATAATATTTGTCTATAAAAAGGCACTCCCACCTGCAGAAACATAGTGTTCTTTATCTGTTAAGTATGCCTTTTAGTTCTAATATAAATTTCTAGTAATTCAATATCATCTGCAGTTCCTTTTCTTCCCAATCTATAGTACATTTTATTTAAATTGGACACACTGTGCTTTAAATTTCAGTTCTGAATTACCTATCTAGCTATTAAAGTTACATTTAAGCACTTTGTAATGCTGGATAATTGATGCCTTAAGTTTCTACTCCCTTTTCACTAGTATCTTCATAGGGTTCATTTGAAGGTAAAGTACCATTCGTGTGAGGTAATTGGAAGGTGTTGGCTGAGAGCTGAGCCTAATGTAATTCACAAAATCTACTGATCTAAAATTCGGAATACATTTCTGAGGAGTTCTTCCAGGTAACCGGTACTTGGTCTTATCATTGGTGCTAAGAAGTATGGCTGTTATTATGTGTTAAAATTTCCATAGCATGAGATAACACATGTACATAATCCAAGAAATAGCAAATATATCTCAATTCAATAAATGCTAAGAGCTGTAATTTACACATAGTGTGGCCACAGGAAACAAGCGGGAAAACATTCATCCTTTTAAACAATTAGTAACAAGAAGGACCATGACATCTGTTGTATAATGGTCCTGAAACCTGTTTAGGGTACGTATATACTGGATTTTTAAATTAGATTTATATTCTGTAACTATAACCCATTAAAAGTCATTATCATATAGGAATTACTACTACTGTATAAGTTATTATTAAAATGCTTTAAAGTTACCTTGGGGACTGCAATCTTTTTATGTCATGGAGGTGTCACAGAGTTCAAGTGATTCCTACTATGTATTGCAGACAATAAGTACATCTTGTATTAATAAACAAAGAGAAAAATCTGTCTCTCTGCAAGTGATACAGTTCTCCCTGCTTAAACATCAAAATTATTTTCAAATGTTTAGATTATCTGAGACTTCCATGTCAGGTTACTAATAATGATGCAAGACACCTGACTTTCTAGAGTGGAAAATAGTGGCCAGACTGGATACTCTGGGACATCTAAAATAACAACACTTTGTCTGTAGTAGTACTTAAACCAACTGAGAAGTCCACAAATTTCCCTATGTAGCAATCATGAGACTGTTCTTCAGTCTTTGCTGAGGACTTCATTGATCCAATGAGACAGTTTAACCTGAAATACCTGTATTTAGCCAGTTTTCTAAATGCTTCTTTTTAAAGAAATAACACTATAGAAACTAGGGTGAACAACTGCAAGAAGAATATCTAATAGGAAGAAGTGGAGCTAGTTTATTGTTTTAGATATCCCCAGATATATCTTGTCAATTTGGAAACACTTAATCAAGTTTTAATTGCTTATAATTTACCAGTGAGTGGTTTATTTTGTTTGGTTGTTGTTTTGTTGGGTTTTTTTGTTTTGGTTTTTTTTTTTAAATTTACTATTTTATTTTTTTTTTAATAATCCCACTCTGTGAAGAACTACATGATAAAATGACAAAATTTCTTTTTCCAGTATGCACTCTTGCCACTCAGACTATCAGAACAGCTGCATTAACAGATTTTTGGTGGAAAAATCTTAATAAAATTCCTCAAAAACAAGGTCTTGTCTCTTTCCACTATGCTTTACTGTGGGTTTTGTTTGGAGTTTTTTTGTTTGTTTGTTGTTTTTTAATGACACTGGAACAGTAGATGGTGGGTGGCAAAACAGAAGAATAATAAGAAATATTATCTTCCCAAGTTCTCTCAGAGATAAAAGCCTGATCTTAGAAATGTGTAGAAATATCCATCTTTTAACCATTCTATTAAATTGTTTGTGTATAATATACTAACTTCTCATGCTCAGAAATAGGCATAGAAAACACATTCAATTGAGTGAGTGGAAATACTGATTTGATTAAATGAACAGGATCTGGCTCAATTTTCAAGTTTAAACTAATACCTTTCAATATTTACAACAATGGAAATCTACTTGAGTATTCAATATTTTAACAACCATTTTTAATAGTTAGAACATTCTGTAATTTAAACACAATCCCAGTTCTATACTTAAATGCTGTTAAGGTCCTCTATCTTTACTTTTTCTTACTACTAACAGAATTTTTTCCTATCAGTCCTATGAAATTTCCCTGATTTTACTCTGTAGCTGAAGAATAGAGAAAGAAGAATATTTTAGTCACATTTTCCATAGTGTGTTAACTTAGCTAACATGTTTTTCATTGCGTGATCACAGTACATTTTTTTAATTAAAAATTGGCTAATTCATATATTTTAGTCATAACCCAAGCACTGAAATGCTGAGGACAGTCTTCTCTGAAACCTTTGCCATGATCAAAGGATGAAAGGGTCAGAAAAAAATCTGTAATTCTTACCTGGGGAAAATTAAACCTTTACTATGACAGAAAAAAAAGACCTACAGTTAGTGACTGTATGAATGCAATGAATGGATTGCATTTAGAGTGGCAATTACAGAACCATTGAGCTAGTGCTGAAAGTGTGGTATTTATAGTGGGTTTGTTATGTTTCTTAGATATAGAATAATGGAATAAAAAAATGTTTTGGGTCATAAGGGACCTTTAAAGATCTTCTAGTCCACATTGACTGAAATGGGCAGGGACAACTTCCAGCCAATTAGAATGCTCAAAGGCCCATCCAACTTCACCTTGAAACTACCAGGAATGGGGCATCCTCAGCCTCTCTGGGTAGTTTCTGGGCAACCAATTCTGAACCTGTCTTTCCATATTACCACATCCCTTAGAAAAATAGTGTCTCTCCATATTTCTTCTGAGTCCCCTTTAAATACTGAAAGGCTACAAAAAGTTCTCCCTAGAGCCTTCCTTCTTCAGGCTGAAAAATACCAGCTCTCTCAGCCTTTTATCTGTAGCCTTGTAGAAGGCATGACTTGCCCTTAGTGAAGACATGTTGGCTGTCACAAATCACCTCTTTATTTTCCATGTGCATTAGCAGACTTTCCTGGAGGATCTGTTCCATTACGTTGCCAGGCACAGAGGTAAGACTGACCAGCCTGTAGTTCCCTTGGTCTTCCTTTATCCCCTTTCTAAAAACAGGGGCTATGATCTCTTTTTTTCAAATCAGCAGGAACCTCACTAGACTGCCATGACCTCTCAAATATGATGAACAGAGGCACCCATCAGCTCCCTCAGGACCTGTGGGTGAAACCCATCAGGTCCCATAGATTTATGCACCTTCAGGTTCTTTAGATAGTCACGAACCTGCTCTACTCCTACAGTGGGGGATAATTCATCCTCCCAGTCCCTTCTTTGACCTTTTGTGGCCTTTGTGTTAGAGCACTTGTCAGAGAAGACTGAAGCAAAGAAGTCATTGAGGACCTCAGCCTTCTCAATATCCTGTGTTGCTGTCTCTCTCACTTCCTTCAGGAGAGGGCCTACACTCTTCTTGAATGTCCTTTTCTCTGCAGCATACCTAAAGAAGCTTTTCTTATTGTTCTTCACATCCCTGGAAAGATTTAATTCTAGCAAGGATTTGGCTTTCCTAACTTGATCTCTAGCTGCTTGGACAAGCCCTCTGTAGTCCTCATAGGATACCTGCCCTAGCTTCCATCCCCTGCATGCTTCCTTCTTAAGTTCAGGCTTTTCTAGGAGCTGCTTACTCATCCATGCCGGCCTCTTGGAATTTCTCTTGGATATCTGCTCCACCATGAATGTCTGTGGGCTGCAGGGCAAACTCTGCTCTGGCATTCGGAGCACTTCCTCTCCCTCTTTCTTCACTAATCTGACTGTCTACAGGGTTGTTTCTTTCACATTTTTTCACTTTTGTCTCTCAACTGCTGTTGCACAACAGTTTCCCCCCTTCTTCAACATGTTCTTGCATAGGTGCTACCACTGTCATTGGTTGGCTCAGCTTTGGCCAGTGGTAGGTCCATCTTGGAGCTGGCTGGCATTGGCTCTGTCAAACTTGCGGGCAGCTGCTGGCATCTTCTCACAGAAGGTCCCCCTCACCCTGTCCCCCCCGTCTAGCTGTCCCACTACCAAAATCTTGTCTCTTAAACCCAATAAAGAAGCAAACCATTCAGTTACAACTGAAAGCTATGCTGGGTGATTGTCAGACAAGAAAACTCACATTAATAAATGTAATGTTATTTAACAATTAAATAACGTGAGTTATTTGAATTTTTTTCAAAGGCATTAATATTTGTTCAGAGAAAACTCCTCTAGCTCCACTTCTTAAAAAAAAAAAAAAAAAAGAAAAAAAAAAAAAGAAAAAAGAAGGCAGAACAGTTTTCTCCTCTGATATAGGAATCTCTATCTTTCTATGACTGTTTAAACTCCTGTTTTTGAAGCACACAGAGAATCAAAATGCAGATCTTTGCAGCTGTGCTCTTTCTACAACATCCACAGCAGAACTGTATCAGCTTAAGGGGATGACCTTACTCCAAATGATCACTGAGGATAAAACTATTATTTATGCAGTGTGGATGACCAGATAACCAGCATTCGGTGCTTAAGCGAGACACTCAAGTGTTTGACCATGTAGAACATTAATGCTAACTTGAAGTTATATCTACTAATCAGTATGTATTTCCTGGTCTGAAATCCATAAATCAGACCAGGGACAGGATGAATCCAGTATTTTAGATATAAAGTGGGATTTCTCAAGTTTCCTTTGTTAGGTTTTCAACTGACATATATATATGTAGTATCATTGTGAGACAAAAATCTGGCAGATTTTGATAGCATCCCAACATTATAACAGATTGTTACCTGGATAGTACAGCTCCGGCTTTTATACTGTTATTTATACCACAGATTTGTATTGATTTTCTGGGCCGCAAAGAAATATTTATTACTTTGGTTTTGTGCAATGCGTTTGTAACTTCTAGTGTGTACATAGTTGCAACTCAAGTATTTTCTCTTCTTATACCTACAGTTTTTAAAGGCTGTGTAATCATCTGGAAATCATTGGAAATTATATGAAGATAATTGCACGATATCTTCAGATCTCCTGAACTCTGAATTAAAAATAACTGCATGAATTCTTGAATTGTTTTCACTGACTGAAAGAGCACACACAGTCACAGAGCATCAAAATATTTTAACTGCAGAATTAATCTTAAACTCTTGATTGAATTAAAGCAAAATTAAATTATCTTTATGTCATTAGCAATCAATAATAAAGAAGATACACCTTCAAAATTCAACTTTTGAGGAATAATCTGTACTTCAGTGGACAGTTGATACTCTCCTTATTGATTGGTATCTATGATTAGCTAACCTCTTTTTCTTCCTCTTTCTTTTAATTTTTCCAATTTAAAAATCAGTCTGCCTTGTTGGTCCTTGATTGGTATGAAGGTGTCTCTTAACAAAACCGTTTGTAGAGTAAACAATATTGGTCAAAGTAGGCTTTGACCAATAACATCAGGGAAAAAAAAATTAGAAAATCCATCTTTGGTTCCATTGTTATCCTCTGATGAAACACAAATCTTTCAGTGATGTATATAATCTGCACTTCTATGTAACCTCTTCACTTTTTCAGGCTTTATTCAGTTTCCTCTCTGTTTCTTCATGGATTTCTTACTGTAGAACTACATTAACAATTTTTTACACCAGCTCTTTTCTGGTAGACAAGAAGTGAAATATTAATGAGAACTGAGAATAAATTAACAACTGCGCACACGCAAGACAATAATTTCATTTCTGTGTGCTCACGAGACTTATTTTTATCTTTGTAGGTAAATGAAATTCTGCTTAGGATATAAACTTGTTTTTTTTTTTTTTTTTTTTAAAT
>NW_009954222.1:1161398-1205494 GCF_000747805.2 Chaetura pelagica
AAAATCTGTTTAAGATATTATATTTTTTTTTTTTTTTTTTTTTTAAAGTATATCAGCACTGATAGCTAAGAATTTTTCAGTATGTTGTGTGTCTGTTTTGAGGGTAACATTCTTAAATTAATGTGCATTATTTATTACAGCTCATATGTTAAAATATACATTTATAAATATAAAAAATATAAATATAAGTATTAAATGATATATTTTAGGAAGGAGGAGATTAATTGAATAGATGTATGCTTAGCTACCTAGCCAGCACTGATAGCTAAGAATTTTTCAGTATGTTGTGTGTCTGTTTTGAGGGTAACATTCTTAAATTAATGTGCATTATTTATTACAGCTCATATGTTAAAATATACATTTATAAATATAAAAAATATAAATATAAGTATTAAATGATATATTTTAGGAAGGAGGAGATTAATTGAATAGATGTATGCTTAGCTACCTAGCTGGTGTAATTTTCAAGGATTTGGCTCCTATATTATCATGGATCTGTCTTTGAGAAGTTGGTCTGTTGGGAGCTGACGGGATTCACCTGACTAAGCGTTTGAGTAGACTTAAACAAAGAAGCTTTAAACTATATCTGGCAGGTGAAGGGAATGGAGTTTTGAGCAAGAGAGAAGAGCCAGGGGCTGCTGATGTATTATGAAGCAACAGAGAAAACCTGTGAAATGCCTTAAAAGAATAAGGGCATGTTCCTCTGAAAAGGTAATATGATTGATAGCCTGCTGGAGTGTGCCTACACCAGTGCATGCATTCAGCATGGGAAACAAACAGGAGAAGCTGGCAGCCACTGTGGAGGTAGAAAGCTACAATCTAATCACTATCACTGAAATGTGATGGGATGAATAACCCAATCACAGCATTGCAATCAGTGGCTATGAAGTGTTCAGGAGGAACAGACAAGGAAGAAGAGATGGGGGGGGGAGGTAATATCCTCTATATAAAAAAAAATAGATTGATTTCACAGAGCTGTCTTTGAAAACTAAAGATGAGCAGGTTTCGAGTTCATGGGTAAAAGTTTGGAGCCAAGCCAACAAAGGGAAGCTTGTTGGTGGTGGTTACAACAGGCTGCCTGGCCAACAGGAGCCTGCTGATGAAGCATTCTTACTTCAGCTACAGAAAATAATACACTCACAGGCTCTGATCCTGCCGAGGAATGTCAATCACCTTGACATTTGCTGGAAAAGCTGCACAGCAAGGCTGTAAACAGTCCTGGATACTCTTGAAGTGCATAGAGGCAAATTTCTTAGTCCAGATGAGAGACAATCAAACCACAAAGAAGTCTTACTAGATCTGTTGCTCACTAACAGGGATGAACTAATTAGAGAGAACAAGATTGATGGCAGCCTGGACAACAGTGATCATGTAATGGTGAAATTCATAGTGGTCTTTCAATATTTGAAGGGGGCAAAAGAAATATAAAGCGATTTTCCCAAGGCCTGTAGTGTTATGGCAAGGGGTGGTGTTTATAAAATGAAGGAGAGTACGCTTAGTTTATATACTGCTTGGAGGTTACTCAGAGAAGCTGAAGATGTGCCATCCCTGGATGTGTCCAAGATGAGGCTGGATGGGGCTTTGAACAAGAAGATCTATTGGAATAAGTCCCTGCTCAATGCAGGCAGTATGTTCCTTCCAATCTATATCACTCTTTATTTCATACTCTATGATATTTGTATGTTTACAATCAATATTATAATTATCTATAAAAAAAATTCATTTTACTTGAGAGAATACATATATAAGGGTACTAAAAAAATAATTAAATTTCAAATTTTGTAGCATTACATCTATTTTAATAGACTGTTAATTACTATAATACTATAATAAAATAATGAAAATAAAATATTTCTAAGATATGTTTTGAACTGTCTCATTCACTATGCTGTATTAAATAAGTTATGATCTGTCTAAATTTTGTCTAAAACTGACTTTTGCCTAAGGAAGTATTATTGCTGTGTTGTAAAATTGCTTATCTATTTCTATTAAGTTTACTATTTAGTTTCTTTTCTTATAATTAGATAACAAGAAATATGCTACCACTTAAAAAAAAAAACTATAGTAATAAAAGATTATTAAATATTCTATCATACCCTGTGATGTTTATAGTAAATATTTTATTAAAGTTTTCTAGACAGAAATTATATATTGAGGAATGTGATTATTTTTACCAAATTCATCTTGAAGCTAGATGTTTACATTAGGGCTTGTTATTCATATTACCTGACAATGCAGTGGAGACAACAGAAGATATTGTGGGAATAAATTCTTGTCAAATAGAATCAGTAAGTCCCCAAAAACTATAAGAATAGTTAATGTGCATGATAGAATATGAAACTCTGAATACAACTCTGTATAATTGACTCAGGCTAGATCTCTTGACTTCTAAATACCTACTGGTAAACACGGTGATTCTTAGCTTTTGAGAGGTCCATAAGGATGAAAAGAAAACAACACAGATCACACAGTGTGATTTGTGTACCCCTTTCTAATAGCTATTAAAGTTAATGATTGAATTTGTGTTGACTTTGATTGGAATGACAAGAAATCTGGTCTCAGAAAAAATCCTTAAAGAAAAATATAATGATCACACAATAAACAACAATGTGAGCACTTTGAGCTGCGGCATCATGCAGAATATATTATGACAGATTGAACCAAAATACATTGCTAAAGGGAAAAAACTCACCCTAACAAAATCTGGAAAGCAAAAAATCCTACACAGGCATTAAATGTAGTTCTTCTGACATGACAACAGATTGGTTCTTTAATCATCTCATCAGATTTGATTGAAATAGTAATAAAAGCAGCTGATGAGCAAAGCAAACAGTATTCATTCTTGTTAGTACTGAAATTACTTTCAGAACTACAACAGTATTAAAAGTCATTGAATTACTCATTAAAAACAGAAGAGTTCCTTTTCCTTATCAGTTTAGGGTATATACATATGTGTCTTTTGAAACATAATCTTATTAAATTTCATGTGGTTATTTGCTATCCCTTGTCCTCCTCTGGAAATGACAGAAGTTTTAAGTATACTAAATTTTACACTGAAAAGTATTACTTTCAAGGATCTATGGAAAGATTAATTTTTGTGTCTATGAAATTTAGGTCTCACTGAAGTCAGATTTTCTTCTAAGTTACTAATTTACAAATATCTATAGACAGCAGTGAGACACTAATCACCACTACAGCCAACAGCAGCAGAGTCTCTTACTCTCACTAGAGTTGCAGTATATACACTCTAAGAAATGTCTTAGTCCTAATCAGTTATAGGTTAACTTTATTACTAAGATGTAATTCTATCTCAGTTATTAGGAAATTTCCACTCACATTTGGCTGACAGATGTTGTATGTGCATCACATCTTTGCTAAAAATTAAACTTTTAATTCCTGTAGCTCCTGGATTAATTTAAAATCCTACTTCAACACAACATTTGGTTGATGAAGGTCAAATTCTGTAATTATGTAGCAAGTCAAGCAAAATCTTGTGAAAGAGTACAGAACTTAAAAGAGAATGAATAAGCTAAGTATACTTAGAGAAAAACAGAGCCTGGGAATATATTGAAATATTTCAAAGTGTCTGTTAGAAAAATATTGTCGTATGTCATAAATAAAGATGATAAATAAAATTCTGACAAATTATGAACTTTTCAGTTAAAAATTACTTTTTTAACATGGTGATGAGGATCAAGCCTAATTCAGATTAGAAAGAATAAGAATGATTTTTGAAAAACACATACATGAAACAGTTGTTATATTTAGTAAGTACTTTCTCTTGTGAAGAGTATTAATCTACCATAGAACAAGGATTAGACATTTCTGATGGTTCAAGACAGAAATGAGATAGAAATAGCAGTGGTGAGGCATGGTCATGCTTTTAGAGAATATTCACAGAGCTGGAAGAAAAGCTGGAGAAAATACTTGGGAGGTTATCCAATTATAAAGCACTGTCAATATAAAAGAAGTACAAAACTTAGGATCATACAATGTATCCAAAAAAGTGTTTCTACAAGAAATTGCCGACTTAATGACAAGGTAATGGGTTCTTACCTGGAGCACCAAGTAAATTCAGGTTACACTGTTGTTAAGAAGTTTTAGTTCTATAAATATATAATATTATCTATATAATATTGTATAGGTATTATTAGTATTATCAAAATATTTTAATAATATTATTGATGAATTAATGCTATTACATATAGTATGTATTAGTATGTATTGTATTATATATTATGTTCTATATTTGCTAGTATAAACACCCAATTCTTATTGGAGCCCATGGAAGTAGGTCACTGTAATCAATACATCATAAAATTTTAATCTTGACAATAACCCACTAGCCCAACTTAGCAAAAGTTCACCAGATAAATATAAATGAGGGACAATTTATTATTATACCTAAGACAGATTAATTCAAACTGTTGCAAAAAAACCAAACAAACAAGCAACAAAAAACAACAACACAAAAGCCCCCCCAAGACCTCCTAAAATTGTGTGGATAACTAACACTCTTTTAACTAAAAAAAATATAAAATATTTATAAGGCCTATAAAAATAAATCTAGATATTATTCATAACTCTTACAAACACCTCACAGAGCTCTTCTTTCAAGAATGTATTTTATTTTTCAGTACATAATCATGGAAAAAAATAAGAAGAAGAGGAGAAAATTCTGGGATAAAAAATAAAATTAAAAAAATAATTTAAAAAATCCCAACTCTATGCTTTTATGAAGCTGAAGGTTTTAGCTAAGCTTGCCTCTTGAGTCATTACTTTTGACCTAGGCTAAACATAATATTTTTGTTATTTCATTAATTTCAGTTCTATAATTCTGGCTTAAATCAAATGAAAGAGGAAGACATATATCTTAGAGCAAGCCATGATCTGGTGAAAAGAACACTTTCCTTGGAGGAGGTGTATCCAGTATTCTGCAAAGATGAGATACGAACTCAATTCTACTGAGTAAAACTTTTAATGACTGGTAACATTACATATTTGCTACTAGAAAATGTAAAGTTGTTCCTTTTTTTTTTGGTATTGGTAAAAAAAATGACTGGGCATTTACAAAATTTGTTGATTTAAAAGTGAAAATTCAAGAGCATTTACAAAAAAAAACCCAAAAAACAACTCTGCTGACAGCTTGTATTCATTAAGCAGAACATTTCAAAATATATAAAGATAATTTGAAGATGTTTAAAAGACTCATCTTAAATATCTTTATATTATTTATATTTCTGTTGTTTTGTTTCATTTTTTTAAAGACAGATTTTAAAGTATGTCGTGTTTTGGGGCCCAACACGACAACAAAGAACCGGTCCCATAGCTGCTCACTCAGTTCCACCCCCACCCACACACACTGGGATGAGGAAGACAAAGCTCATGGGTTGAGCCAAAGGACAAGGAGGGTTCTTCACCGATTAAGGTCCTGGGCAAAACAGACTCAACTTGAGGAAAAAATAATAATTTAATTTCACGCTAATCAAACACACACAGGACACAGACAACACAAAGAGCAGGGCTTGTATATGTTACCCCACCCCTCCCTTTTTCTCTGGGCTCAAATCACTTTGTTCCTTGTTTCTCTCCCTCCTTCCCCCAGCAGCACAGGGGGACAGAGGGTGGGGTTTAGAGTCAGTTCATGGGCTGGTGGTTCTTTCTGCCCCTTCCTCCTTACAGTCCTTCCCTGCTTCCCCATGGGATCCGTCCCACAGGAGACAGTCCTCCACTAACCTCTCCTTCATGAGTCCTTACCAAGAGGTCAGGAATAAGCTGCTCCAGCATGGGCTTCCCACAGAGTCACGGGCTCCTTCAGGAACAGCCAACTCCCCTGGCACCGGAGTTTTCCAAAGCTGCACAGAGTCCACTGGCAGCAAATCCTCTGGCCACAAGATCCAAGTCCACTGGCCAAGTTCACCCCTTCTGGCACCTTCAGGGAATGTTCCACCATGTTCCTCCATGAGTGCAGGGGCACAGCTGCCATCTCACCATAGGTTGCAGTGTAACTTCTTCTAGGGCAACTTCTTCCCCTTCTTCCTCACCAACCACCAGCATAGCTCTCCTTCTCCAGCACAGCTCTTCTCCCCTCTCCTTCTCTGCTCAGGTGTTTTGTGAGTTCTTTTGTATGTTAATTGCTGAGGCCCATCTATTGTCCCTCTAATGGCTTTTTTGCTGGATTTCAGACCAGGGGGATGTTCTCAACTTCTTACTGGAGACACCCCTGGGGCCCTTCCCCCTCTACCAAAAAAACAGTAAACCAAACCAGAACAAAGTGTTGCTCTCTGGATTTGGAAAGGAGATGTACCTGATTTAGATGGTATGAGAGACAAACTGTGAAGAGAGTTGAGAAGAACAGAGAAGAGGCTGGAGAGAAGGAGAAATAAAGGAGAGAGAATCAGTAAGTCTAACATGGTGGATACCAAGCCGAGATTGGGAGGACAAATAGCCTGGGGTGGGAATCCCAAATAAGGAAATACACAACTTTTATACTTGTGCGGCATTTGATTACAAAATTTTTCTACCTCACCTCCACTTCATTCACAGTCAGGAAGGACAGTGACTTAGGATATTGCAGGTGTTAAATTATTTGTTTCATCCTCCTTGTTCAGTGTATTTCTCTAGGTGTTATTTACTGTCTGCTATTGAAAGCCCTCTCTGTATACAGAATTATTTCCTCCTAGACTCATTCCAAGCTTCACTTCAGCAGATTCAGTCCTTATCTATATTCAGTCCCTGCCCATTAACTAAAATGTACCTACTGATTTAATCTTCCCATCTCTCCTCCTCAAATTACTCTTCCAAACCTACTAAATTGTTCATGCAGACTGGAGCTGCTGACTCTCAGGGCTGTAAAAGAGTGAGCCTTTTTATTTTATTAATGTTCACTAATGGGCTTATTAATGCTCAGAAGGTCTTTCATTTCATTGGTTTATGTTTCCCCTTAAGAGCACACACTCTGTCCTCCTGAGTTGTGCTTTGTACTGACTGGCTAGCAAAGAGTTAATTTGCCCTGTGCCACCTGCCTTGTCAGGATTTTATTTAAAATGAAACTGTCTCTCAACAACTTTGCCCTTGGTTAAATAAATAAACCATAACTGTAGCTGTAACATCATTATCTTGTATGAGTCTGAAGGTCTTAGGATTTATTAGGGCAATGCAGCCATTACCATTGCAGCTTGGCTTTATTGGATTCACCTTGCTGCATAAAAGCATCTGTGCAGCACTTGTGGTGTCACTGCAAAAAGGCTCTACAATTCCAACCCTGTTCTAAGAAAATTCCTCCCCCTCCCATGGTTACACACAAACATCTTTTTAGTCTTACTTGCTTTTCTAATCTCTGTCCTTGGATTCTTTGCATTGTCTGTTTGAGCTCCTTTCAGTTCACTGACTTCTAAAAAGAAAGCACTGAAAGATGCCAAACATGGTATTTGCAATGACAACACAGATAGTATTACTGAAAACAGAAATTAGGGATGGAAAAATAGAACAGTCGTTTAGTACTAGTATTCCTTGGGAGAAAAGGAAACATATTCTCATTGGATATAATTATTATTGTTCCCTTCAAGTCAATGAATCTTTAAAATTATTATTCTTTTATCTGTGTTGTCAAGTTTAGTTGTAGGACTCAAAGTCCTCATGAAGCAAAGCAGCAAACAATAACATTGCATTTAATTTCCATGCACAATATGTTGACCTAATACTGTACAACATGGAACTCATATTCCTTGCCCTGAATCAGTGCATTTCTAATTCTGTGTATGAACAATTTTGTACAATCTAGTCTATATTAGAACTAATCAACAAAAATAACGTTTGTGCAAAATGAAGATGCACTCTACATCCTTTGGGAACCTTATGACTAAAGACATATCAAACACTGAAAACTTGGTGATCTAGACTTATATGCATGGTAACTCAGTCCTAGTTGTTGTCTTTGAGCAATGTCCCCATAAACACATAATACTCATAGTCATTCAGCTCTTGCATATGGTATGAAGCAGTATTTTTTACCAAGCAGGAGTCTCAGACATCTGGCATGTGCTTAAATGCTGCATTTACTTTATGAAAACATGGATGAAATTTCAACCATTTAAAATATTTTTTATGAGGTCTTTGGTTTTATTCTATTATTTTTTTTTATCATTCCTAGATAACCTATTTTAAAATTGTATTAAAATACTAATTGCTTATCAGAAGCTCTTTATAACTCACAGAATGCACTCACAGAAATATTATACACCTACATAATAATCAAGAAAAGAACCAAGCAATGATGAGAACAGCCAGTCCCCATGGAATATGACCACAGATCGTTCTGAGAAATCTTACCCTTATAGGGTTTGAAAACACTGGGCTTGTACACGGATATGGTTTGATAGTAAACTGCATGGTTTCTTGAACCACAAAAATAATCTACAACTGTGTTGAACAGAAACACCTCCAGACAGTTATTTGCATTGTGAGCAACATTTTTTACAATCTCTTTTAAATAAAATCATATGCTGAAAACGTTCTCTGTTAGCAAATATGGAAACAGACTCATTTTTTAACCATCTTCTTTGTTACCTTTTTCTCTCAGTACACATGCTTCTTCAACTTAACAAAATTGTGTAATTTGTTCCAGAGATTTTTTCTCCTTTTTGTTTTTTTAGATTCAGATGTTTTTTTTTCTAAATATACAATAAACATTATGACCATGTTTTATCTTTATTAATAAATTTTCTATATCCCTTCTACAATTTTCTTCTTCCACTGATTCAGATGCAGGTATTTTTTTTAGATCAACTGCTACCCTCCTTGCCATTTGTGTCCTCCAGTAAGTCTTTCTCCTCAAACTGCAAAATCATTACAGTCTTTTCTATCTTAAAAACTCCCATTTTATTTTACAACCTTTTATGTTTCAATTATTTTTTATTATTATTGAATGCTTTTTCATTTCTCCATATTGAGTTTCTTTTGGTCAACTGTACCACCTTTCTTCCCAGAAATGAATTCTATACCTTACATTTTAACCAAATTACTCTGTCCAAAGTAATTTTTTGTTTAGTGATTACTTTCTAAGTTCAAGTACTCCATCCTTTCTTTTCCTGGCTCACTGCCTTCAACCTTGTTAAATATGCTCACATTGAAATATAGCCATGTTTTTGTTTCCATTGCTGGTTCCTATTTCTTTTACTGTCTTATTGTTCTTTTACCTTGTTTTTCAGAGAATCCTCCTCTTTCTCTCCATCCATTAAAGAGATACATTACCTCTTTCTTACCCCAGTAATATATCTTATACATTCATATTTATATGCACATATCAACTCAAATTCATCAATGTTTAAACAGAGATCTTAATATCACTGTCTATACTTCTACCAGTTTAATGTTTCCTGCAGGCTCTCTGATGGATCTTCTTCTGAAGCTCAAGCTGTTGATAATGAAAGCAAGCAGCATAAGGTTCAATATTAATGCCTAAGAAATGCCCATGTAACTGAAATGAAGCTGTTCAGCTGCCCTGCATTCTCCTTGCCACTCTTGCAGCAACATGTGACATTTTAATTTTTCAAGTCACCAGGATATCCTTCGAAGACCACAGAGAATAGTCTTGCAATGATTTTAGAGAAGTCCTTTAGAGTCCATGGATTTATCCCATCAGATGCATGTCAGAGCAAAATAATAGTTCTCCTTCCTGCCTCCAGTAACAAATAATTTAAAAATGCTTACCATAAAGCATTCTGTGTCCCTTCTAAATAGTAACTATGTCTGTATCAAGAATTAAATTTCAAAAATAAAATGTCAAAGAGCATTAGAAATTGTTACATGCTAATTTTGTACATATTTCATAGATTTTTGATCTCTGATATTTTTTTTATTTCAACACATAAGAAAAACATAATTGTCTTTTAAAAATATCCAGTCACCTATGCTTAAAGACAAGGGCACAAAAAACCGTGCTAAATGTACCCTGTTGAACTTCATATTCCTCCCTGAAGTACTCAAATTGGGAGCTTGGCCACTTTAGACTTTTTCTATAATTAGTATAAACTGGTGGAAACCTGAAAAGGATAATTTAGTGAGCTGAATATAGGTTGCTTATCTATCTTCATTGATTGTAAATGACATTGATTACTTCTGGCCTTGTATTAAATTTGTTTCATCTGAAAAATTAAGGAACCTTATATGTCAGAGCTATGAATGAGGAATGTAAATGCCAGAATAATATGGAAAATTTTTTGACACATTTTTTTTGCAGATCCACTTCTACAGCTATAAAGAAATAAATATATAGGAAATATTTCTCATAACTCTGAGTATTAAAGCTAGAATTAATGAAATTTTATGGTATTTGGATGAATTCCATGTTTGCAAAACCATTTTATTATACAAATGTATGTGTTTTATAATTAGAATATTCATAATGAATCTGCTCTTTTATTTCATAAATATATCAAATATTGAATGCTGCATAGAAACTCCTTGAAAACATTCTGTCCACATGCCCAAGAAATGTATCATGTATATATTCATACTAAGCAACTAGGCAAATAAAGAATGCCACAGAGACTCATAGTATAACACTGAACTGCCATAGTTCATTTATTTTTATATAATTAAAAATAATGTTTATCCATTCTTGCTCTGTTTATCTAACACCACCTTCTGTAATGTTTGAGGTCACAGAGGGTGAAGAACTATGTTTCTAAAATATTTGTAAGTTAATTGGTCAAAATTCCTTCCTGAAATGAAAACTTGGTAAAATACAAGTTCCTTTTATAGTGAACTTAGATTGTAAGTAGAGATGTTAGTATCTGTGCTATTATCTCTAATAGAATAACTTTTACCTTCTATGAAACAGTCAGGATTTGGGGCATAAAGTAAGTTTTTTAATCATCAATTCTATTATTAGTTTAGTTTATTTAATTTGGGGGGTTTTTGGTCATATTTCTTTCTTTTTTAAGCTTCACACATAAGCATGTCAAAGGTCTGTGAAATTTCTGCAGTTCTGTTCACTTTTTTTTTATAGCAACTTGTACAAGAACAATAGTTTAATTTACTTTTCAGATTTTTCAGAACGAAATGTGTGTAAAATTATGATACAGAATAGGCTTAAGTTCTCAGGAGTGTAAAAAGGACCACAGAAGTAAGACTGAAGGTCCATATAGCCCAGCATTTTGCCTTTGATACGGCAGCTAAAACCAAATGCCTTAGTAAGAGTACAAGAAGAAGGCAAGCATGAAAGACCCTTCCATATAAGTATCCTCTTAGATTCTAGCCTTTTCCAGGTGGCGTTTTCATGTATCTATCATTAACCCCAACATCTTGCTACTGGATAATAGCTTAGAGATCAAAAATGTGAAGTTTAAATGAGATACTGGGAATTCCTCTTCCCATGTGCTTCATTTTACATTATGTGTTGCAATATTTTCTCTTGTTATAAAATCTAACACTATCATGTCAACAAATGCAGTCTGAGCAACAGCAGTGCATTTGTCTTCCTTCTACTCTTCGATCATTTTCCAAGGAATGAGTATCAAGTAATTATCATTTATTTGTTGGCCTGTGAGAATACTGCCTATCACAAAGATTAAGATTTCATGTTTGTTTGTTTCTGGTTTGTTTGTTCGTATTTTAATATGGACTTTTGTGCAATGAACAAAAAATTGAGATAGAATTATTATTTTTTTTAAATCACAAATACTAAGCAGCAGCCTGTGTTTGAAACTATGAGTTTCAAGACACATACAGACTGAACACATTTTATTGCCACTGTGATGGAATATTAAAAGTTCTTTGGAAGAATAAGCTGTCCTTTTAAACAGGATTAACAGTGTAAATTCATCCTTTTCTCAAGCTCTACACAATAAACCTGAAGCATACAAGATACAAGACACTGTATTGGCAGTACAAGCTTTTCTGCTATAGCTCACAAAGATAGCTTGAAGTAAGTTTTGTGATATTTTAGGCCAGTTGCCATCTCTTAATTCTTTTTCATTCCTTTCCACCCCCCACCTTTTTTAAAATTTACTTTTCAAGACCTCCTACGGAGGTCAGTCCTTCACCAAATAGCTCTTTTATTTTAACACTAGCCATCTAAAGGTTAGATATCTAGTGAGGTACTCTGCTGAGTAAGTCCTATAGAGCATTTGGAGTTCCAGTGATGAGACTTGTTACAGGAGTGAAGAGCAAGTGCCATTAACTAATTCTTAATCTTTGTTAGTGTTCAAAGTTCATAGTCAAACTATATCAGTCATATGATGTTGAAATTTTCATTTTCAATGAAGTGTTATGACATATTGTAAGGTAAATTAAACAAATATGTGAATAAAGACAACATAAGCAATTCGTTGATACAGATGAAACATCAAACTGTGGAATTCTTTAACTAATATGACACACTCCTTTTCACCCAGACAATTAGGTGACCAACATCTTGGAGTCCGTATCAGAAATCTAGCAGTACAAATACAGCCCAAGCAGGTCTTACTTTGACAAAACAAGTTTATTGTAAACAGATGTAATCACTTTTAGGGGAAATGGGAAAAAAAAAAAAAAAAAAAAAAGGGCCCCAAATTTGTAGTTTATAATAAGGCAAAGAAACAATGAAGTATTGCTCTTCAAGAACAAAAATTAGAAGTGTTTCTGTGTGTGTGTGTGACAGTTCTACTGTAATAGGGAGTTACAATATCTCAAAAATTCTTAGTAAAAAAACAAACAACCAAAAAACAGCAGTACAAGAAAGTAATTTAACTTAATTTACTTCAATCTCATAATTCTGTTTTAAAAATAATAAATCACAAGACTGAATAATCTAGTGCATCATGTACAGTATTTTTCTGCATAAAATACTTTTCAAATCTGTCTTTCAAATAAGAGGCCAACTGCATCTTGTCTATGAGTGTTCCTTAGCCGCTGGATTAGAATGTAGCGGTGTTGTTAGAGTGTTTACAGCACAAGACTTAGTGATTTTCTCAAGTGTCTAATTCCCCTATCTAGTAAATGCCCTACAGGTAGTGCTGACTGATTTATACTTTCAGACTTTCAGATAAAACCTCATACTCTGTCACACTTAGGAATGTTCTATGTGTGAGTCCTATCCTCTGAGCCCAAACTTTTCAAGCTAGAGCACAACCTACACTATTGCCTTACCTAGCTTTGTCCCTCCCTCCTGGCACAGATTAATGGGAGGTGATTTAAATAGGTCACATTTAGCTGGAAGTAGTTCTTTCAGTGAATTAGTTAAGAAAATACTCCAGGTGACTCTGTTACAAACTTCTAAAATTATACAAAATAAATCTCATTCATGCTACCCATGAAGTTCAATCAACTGGTTTACAACTTTTTTGTGTTTCCCTCTACAAAGTTCCCGAAACATCTTTTTCCCACAATGCTGGTATGATGCACTATATTTTAAAATTACATGTAACAAATGAAGAAAAATTGAAATTGTGCTTTAACAAATGGCCCCAAGCTTCTTATAAAAATTTTAGATAGCTTGAGCATATAGCAAAATAACAAAACACCAGTATACACAGTCCAATGCCTCAGTTTCCCCTTTATCCTTGTACAATCTCTAATCAAAGGTCAGTGGAATTCAATAATTACTCCAGCTTTAGTCTCTCATGTATATATGATTTTTGAAGTGTCTTTATTATTTTCTCTTTCCTTCCTCTTAATCTATTTTTTTTAGCTCTAACGGGTCCTTAAAGAATTATAGCTGTATTCTTACTTACCCCTTTCTCTTGTTTTTACTTCCTTTATTTAGCCAGTATGAAAACATCAGGGCACAAGATCAAGTAACTATCTCCATCCATTTCCAGCATATTAAAAATAAATGTAAACTAAGCATGCTTTTGTGCAAAATTCCTTAAGAAGTATTGTTCCTCTCATAATTTAAAGAAAATTTCTCAGTATGGGATAACCTGGTGAGAACTTAACAATCCTTCTTATTAGATAGAAAATCTCCTGAGCAAAGAAAGCAGTCTCTTGATAAATTCTCTGTCTTTTAGACTGTGCCAACATTTATTTCCTTCTGTACTCTCTGAAATCACAGTCCTATGTTCTCTTCTTTCTGGCATAGAGATGTTAAAGTAGCCTGTCTTTTTTTAAAATTGCAGCCCATTTTTTTTATACTACTGATAGCATTTAACAACTAACAACATAGTGCATACAAATACTAATATTGCCTTTTGATTTTTGTGATGTAAAGAACATGGAAAAACATACAGTTATTAATAAGAATATAGAAATTTCACATATACAGCCCAAATAACTGAAAATTGCAAATGTTTAATTTCTGAAAATAGTCTGAATGAGCATCTACTCTCTCTCCCGTGTTGATTCCTGACAAAAAATCTACACAAGAAAAGGGTAAGGTCCAGGTATCAAATCTCCCTTATTTACTTCACCACTGCCTCTTTCATCTGTGGACTATATCAGAAAATAAGAAAAAGAAGAAATTTCATCACAACCTCTTTTACCACCTCTAGATTATTTTGGAGTAATCTCACAAACTTTAAAAAAAATCTATTTCAAGTTTTCTCATTTAATTGCATAGATGATGTTTTGTTTTGTTTTGTTTTGTTTTGTTGTTGTTGCTTTCCTTTCTGATTGATCTTCTATTCTTCTTTTTAATAAAATGTACGTCTTTAGTCTTTCCCTCACTCAGAAGAAAGAAATTCCTGTTATTTCCTGTAGCATGAAGCTTCACATTCTTTAATATAAAATCTTAGATAAATTATCTACAAAGAGAGGAGTTAAATTGGATCCAGTATAGAATTTGTTCTTTTGAAACAAGAGGATTTTTCAAATGAGCATAATTTTGGTCGCAGAACCACAGTACAAAATAGCAAAAACTTAACAAAGGTAACACATGAAAAAAAAATGTGTAACTGAGTTAATTATTTTGTGATAGCATTGTTAAAGAAAAAAAAAAGATTGAAGTTTTTAAATAAATTGTATAAATAGGTTCTTTTGTGATAAGGAAAATAAACATAAGAACAGACTGTACAACTTCAGATAACAAGGACACAACTTACATTAAAAAGCAGATTCATTTAGGAATTTATTTAAACTTAATAGGACTGATAAGCCAGCATTTAAAAAAATCTAAAGAAAAAGAAAATCTAAGAAGTTATGTAGCACAATTTTAAAATGCCATTATTAATCGTTTCAAAATCCAGCTAAGAGAAGCTGCTGTTCTTCCATACCTAAGTGGGATGCTTTCCTTCTTGAAACCAAATATGAAATTAAGTATCTTTGGTGGAAAAATGTATTTTGTTCTCATTTTTACTACATTGAAACCTAGTAAAATAGTTACTTTGCATTTGGATTTAACTTTTCTCCATTTTTCATGTAGCAATATATGAATTGAATTTCACAGTCAACATAGTCTATCTTTTAATTTCTGACCCTGAGAAGGACTAGCTTAACTCTCCTATCCCAAAGATGAATCTCTTCTCAATTAGATCATTAGTACCATAAGTAGAAATAGTTATAGTGCACCCCAGGATGAAAGAACCATAAGAACTTAGAAAAAAATAAACTAATTGAAGGTGAATTTTACTAGAGCTTTGTCACAGTTTAACTCAGCATTGGCAATTAAACAAGTGACAATAATGCTCTCTGTCCCCCCCATCTCCCACCCAGATAGGGAAAGGAGAGACAGGTTAAGGAGACAGACCTCCAGATTGAAAACTAAATTAGACAGCTCTAACTAAATACTAATTATAAAAGCAAATATTAACAAATAAATACAAATATGTACAAGAATGCGTAAAAGCCCTACCACCTTCCCCCACCTCCAGCAACTCCCACTGCACTCTTCTTAGATGTGAACAATCCCAAGAAGCCCCAGACTGCTTCCAGAGATAGTAGCAAAGCAAAACAGGAGCTGAAGGTAGAGATATGAGGGTCAGGAATACACAGGCCTTTATAAAACTTCATACCCATGAACATACTGTTTACAGGCAAAATGACTATGGGGAAGTGCCTCAGACTCTAATGGTACAGTATTCTTAAATCAGATATTGTTTTAATAGTGATGAATCATTTCAGGAGTTCTACTTAATGTAGTTACCACTTAAACTCACTCCCTACTACTGTCTAATCCTTGAGTCAGTGTGCAGAATAGTCTCCCCTCTGCACCCCAGTTGCATTGACAGCTCTTCTGTGTTACCTTTTTTAAATTGAAATAATCGGTTGAGTCTCCTTAGTGTATCCCACAGAAATTGTCTGTCAGGGACATCAAGGGCAGCCTTCCCAGTACATGAGGCCCATGACAGTTTGAATTTGTGTGAATTGTATTTCAGTTCAGATTTCTGGAATATTCCTGATACTAAGATAGCTGAAGATATCTTAGATATCTTTGAATTGTATCCTGTATCTTGTTACACAGGAATGTGAGGGTTTGTATCAACATTTTCTGTGCATTAAGGTTATATATACTTTCTGCTATGAGTTAGACTAAACTAGACAGTCTGGCTTTTGACTTTCATCTAAGTAAAGCTCAGGTACTCATAGGCTAAATTTATGGTCTATACTTTATCTCCTCACGAATTTATGGTTTTGAAGTGCTACATTAGTATCTAATGAAATGTTACATTAGCATCTAATGAAAGCTATTCCTTTATTCCAGCTCCTGCTAATTTGTTCTCTAAATAGAATTGTACATTGCTGGGTGCTTTGCCGAAAATTAAGTTTTATCTTGTTTCTGCTGCTCTTGGTTTAATTTTTTTTGCCAACAATATTTTATTCTTATTCATGTTTAAATGCAATTTTCATATGTTGAAATCTAATTGGAGCTATAGATGCTTCAACACCGTATGATGGCTTTTTTTGTAGTGGTTTATTTTTTGCCTTTTTTTTTTTTTTTAATTGAAAGAGGTTGAGCTTTGCTGTTTTCAATCAATTTTTAACCCTTTTGCTGAAGGTTTTTGCTTCCAGGTTCTTTTCCAGCTAGTCTACTCTGTCTGGACTCCTGAAAGAGTTTTCATTGTACCCTTAACTCTTTTTTTAAACCCGAAATAATGTAAGAGGTTTTGGAGTGTAGTGGTAAGTCATCTAGGAACTATTTCTGTGGTTTTGGTTATTTGAACCCCATCAGTATCATATGGAATTGCAATGGAATCTTCCAAACTACCTAAGTACATGTGTGTCAAATTAATTTAACTATTTCTACACTCAAGTATTTGAACTTTGATTTTTCTTGAGAAGGCAATGCTATGAAAGAAGTCCTGTTATCATGTCATTAAACAAAAGCTCTAATATACTTCTATTCTCCTTAAGTTCAGAATTTCCATATTGCTATTAAATCTTCATTTTAACACATTTTTCCATGAGATTCTGTAACGTTATAAGTCAACTGCAGATATCTAAGGATTTTTTATTTCTTAAATCTTGGTTCTTTTTCTCTCAATATTTCCTTGTTCAAGTCCTTTATTTTCCAAACTGTACTTTTTCTATCACATGGTATTTAAGCTTACAGAGTCATCAGAATATTCAAATTATTGTTATTGCTATTGTATAAGGGGAGTTTGGAACATGTGTGTCAGATCTGATTTCTTTCCCTGAATTCTCTTTTTGTAATGCTTTCAGTACAGGTGTCATATTGACTGATACATTATTAGTAGTTTCTCTTCATTAGTTGTGGAAGCAGTTTAGCTCAGATGTATATATAGACTGTGACTAGTTGGTTGGCATAGTTCAGCTTTCTCACTTTTAGAGCAGAATTGTATTTTAATTTATTTTATTTTATTTTTAATGAAAGGAAGCTACATTTTCTACATATATGCAAATGTACATACATGTTTATATAACTTTACATATGTTTATTTCTTTGTATACGATGTGTTTGCTACAGTCCTCATCCTCAATCATAGACGTAAAAAGCTGGCATTTTTTATGTTTCTTTATTTTATGTCTGATCCTAAAACTTCCATTACAATTATCATCTGAATTCACAGTGAGACTGATTTTGATCTCTGTCTAGCTATACTTTCCCAAGTATAGCTTTAGTTTTCTTGTCTCTCTTCAAAGCACTTTGACTATCAGATTTTAGGGAAGATTTTATTTCCCTATAGTGTCCACATGTGACAGTATGAAAATCCTTAACATTAGCCCAAGAGCAAAGTAAATCCATTAGTTGAACTTTTCATCTGAACTTTCTAATTACTAAGAGAGTGAGATAAAAGGAATAATTTTTTTTATTTATTTTTTTTTTCATTATCCATGCATGTAGCAGGAGCTCACTATTCTCTTATTCCTAATAAAATTTGACAATGTTAAGAATTGATACAATTCATTTTTCTTCAATAAAGTTTGGATTCTAGAGCTCCATTCTCTACATAAATAATTTTGAAAAGCCTAATGGTGCTTACAGTAAAGGTTTCTACTTGTTGGTTTGCTTTGTTGTTTTTTAAAATTAAAGGAGTCGAGTGAGAAAAGAGTTGCAAAGTAACTGAAAAGAGGAATTGATTTAAATAAAAATCTAGGTACCATTGTTTTTTTACACAATAAAAATACATGAATTGTGAACATCTTTATTGTCCTTTTATAGAAAGCTAAATGTAATTGCCCGTTGATTTTTATGCAATGTGTAGAAGTATAATTAACTTACCAGTAGGTGCCTAAGGTTCCCTGAATAAGTACTTAAATAAAATCAGTACATTTCTAATGAGGGATCTATAAAACAAAGCAAGATGTAGAGAAGGTCTGTGTGAAATACTGATTTCAGTAGAAGTTTAGTTCATGACACTTGAGATAGATTTAAGCAATGTTTAAGTGAATAATGCTGGGAAATCAATTACAAGAGTAAAATGTAATTTAAAAACCCACTATGTGATTAGATTCTGGTCAAAGAAAAAGCAAGAAAACAAGTTCCTGGCTCTCAGCCACATGCATTAATCAGGAAATCGTGTTCATACATTGAAAAGTATTGGCAGAAAATAGGAAATATTTAGAGAACAAAGAAAATAATGTCTTCCATTTTTCCAGGATTTTTTTTTTTTATCTACTTTGATGTTTGCAGGCTTGATCTCCCAGTTAGGAAACTAGGAGATTTTATACCCTTTTTCTCCACATAAGTGATTGTCTTTCCTGGACATTTACAGATTATTGGGAAAAAAAATAATAATTAAAAAAAAAAAATTGCATATATTTTGCCATGTTGGAAAATTGTTGATATACCTATCATTTTGCTCCATATTATTAAATCAGATATTAATTTTATCTTATTGACTTGTATTTAGAAATAACGTTGTGACTTAAAAGCTAAAATTATGACATGTCAAAGTTTGACTACATTTTTCTAACTACTTATGAACAATCTTTGCCTGAGGGTTATTTGTTCTTAAAGTACACAGCTGAACCCTTTGCCGTTCTGTGTTTCTAGGGACAAATAATTCTATTATCTTTAATCATCATTGAATTGTTCTTCTAACAAATTCTTCCTCCCGTTTAAGATGTTTTGCAAGGGCATCTTGTTGAGAAGATAATCAAATTGAGTTACCTTAAATGCACCAGGGGAGACAGTGACATAAAGAAAAATTGATTTTTTCCCCCATGAACTGGGTAGGCAAAAGGTAGTGAGAAGGAAAGCCAGTGACAACCTGATCATCAGGACTTCTGGGTACAAACATTCCTGGATGCAGGAATAGAACACACTTTAGATGAGTTCGCTGATGATACTAAACTAGGAGGAGCTGTGAACTTCCTCAAAGATAGAGAGACCCTACAGAGAGATTTGGACTCAAGACTGGATACACTGTAGAGCTGAGCAATCACCAACATTATAAAATTTAACAAGAGCAAGTGCCAGATTCTCTACCTGGGACAGATAAATCCCAGTTATACATACAAACTTAGGAACAAGGGACTGGAGAGGAGACCAGTGGAAAGAAATCTCAGCTTGGGTTTATAGAAAGTTGAATATGAGTCATCAGTGTGCCCTGGCAGACCACAGGGTCACATTTCCTGGAGATGCATCACACTCTTTATAGATAGCTGGTCAAAGGAGGTGATTATCCCACTCTACGCTGCACTGTTGTGGCCCCACCTCAAGTACTGTGTGCCATTTTGGCTACTAGTGAACTGAGATCACTCCATATATTCATACAGGAGATATTGAATTAGGAATTATGTAATAGTCTAACTTATTTTCAGCATTCATTATTGATCTGTGTTTGGCATTTGCAAGAATACTGATCTACACAATTACCCAGCATGTTACTTCAGAGGCATGTAATGCATCCACAAATTTAATGAATTTATCTCAAGATATTCTAACTTTCACTGTGATGGCTGATAATGAATCTCCAAATTCTATAGTGAATCACTTTTACATTAAGACCTCAATGAACTACTTACAAATTATTGTGTAGAATACAAAAGTTCAGGTAAAAATATGAGATTAAAATAAGAAAACTAGATGGTGCAATTTTAAGTTATTTTCTTAACTAACATCTCAGATAGTTTTATTAAAACAGAGCGCAAGATTATTCCACACAAAGGTATCTGTTTAACATTAATTCATTGGAAAGTTAGGTATCATAGTTCTTACATGCTTCAATGGGTTACTGTATAATCCTTACATGTCACTTAGAGGGCTTTGTACAAAGACATTTTTAGATTTAAAAAAAAACAAAACAACAAAAAAACCAAAACACAAAACAAGAAACAAAACAAAACAAAAAACCAAACCAAACCAACAAACAAAAAAACAAAAAAACCCAAATCCCACAGCCCCTCCCCCCAAAACACCGGGAAAACAAAAAGAAAAAAACAAACAAACAAAAATTTAAATGTCAAGTTGGTTTTAAAAATTGGTATTTACAGTTCACTAAAAAGGAGCTTTAAAATAAACAGTGTGTTACACTACAAACTTCCTGTCTGAAAAGTTCTCTAAACCCTATTTTAAATGTATTATCACCAAGTTACAAGAAAAGAGAAGGCAGTAACAAAATCTACAGTATTAAAAATATAACCGGCGTTTTATTCTGCTTTGCAGGCAGTAAAATTAAAGATCACTAAACCTCAGTTATTAGTAAATAGGATGAGAAACAATTGATCAAATCACAGAAAGATATACAGGAAGAAACATTCATCAGGTTTTAAATGCCGAAACTGTCAGGTCATGAAAAATATGTAGCAGTTACGAAAAAGGTTTAACTAGGGGAGAGGTAACTTCTCAAATTTCTTCTAAGATGTGGTATTGCTCATTCGTGAGCCTCAACATTTCAGTAAAAAACATCCACTATCTAAAACTGTAAAATTTAGTAAAAGTGAATCAGCCGGTCCTGTTCCACTAAGCTCTTTATACAATTGAAAAATACAACCCTACCTGATACCAAGCTATGTGAGTTTTAATTATACACAGTTCAAGTAGATTCTCTTCTGCTTAGCTTTTTATATTTTATTTATTTTATTTTACTTCATTTTTCTTAAGATCTGGAATGGTAGATTAATTCTCATTTGGCTTTAGTACAGTAAATTTGAAAGCATGTTTTTCATTTTAGACTGAAATGCAGGGATAAAAATAGTAAGCATATTAATAAAATAACTTTAGAAACTGTTTTGGGTCAAAGAGAGATTTTCCTTCTGCTCACACTGAAGTAGGAGTCATTACTAGTCAGGTTACTTTGGAATTTATTTATTTATTTATTTTTTGTTTTGTTTTGTTTTGTTTTCATTATGGCTGGCTGGTCTGTAATTCTCTGGATGATTCTTTTGGATTTTTGAGGATAAATGCAACACATTTTCTCCTGCCATTAAGGATCTCCACCAATGTACGTGATCCATGCTTCTTCTTTGTCTCAGATTGTGCTAACTTCCTATTGGACTTTGATGTACCAGTCTCCAAAAATGCCTGCAAGTTCAACATCTCTCCCACAGAGATCTGAAGATAGCAATTAGATCCCTATCTCTAGACTTGAGTGCCTTACTAAGTATTAAAAGTGGTTAAATCTAAAGCTTGGTAATAATTAAATAGCCCTTTACAATTATGTTTTTCTCCTTTGGTTAAAAAATGAATGAGAGGAGGTTATGATCAGATTCTAGTTATCTCTAGTAAGTACCTTTAGTATAGTGTCCTGGTTTGAGCCAGGATGAAGCCAATTTTTCTTTTTACTGATTTTTTTTTCCTTCACTAAGCTTTCTTTTAACTAGCAACAGTGTGTTCTGCTAGGCTGATAAGCTAGAGGAATGTTTTTCTAACTACTGAGGCTTCAAGGCTGCACCTGCACTCTGCTGGCTCAGACACTATGGGGCGATCTGTGACCCCCCGTAGGAGGCTGAGTTAGACAGACAGCAAAATTGGCCAGAGATATTCCATTCCATATATCTACATAAGCTCAAAGGAAGGTCAGAAATCACAGAAGACAACTTCCTTCCTCCTTCTTCTTCCCTTCTCTTCCGTCCATGGCTGGCGTCCAGGGAGGACTCTGTTCATCCATCACCGTCGACCGTTAGGCTCGAGATCTCCTGACCCCCATAACTCTCTGCTCTTTTCCAGCAGCAGCTCCGGGATTCCTCGGGACTCTTCCCAGTTCAGGGAAGTGCTGTGGGAGTTGCTGGTGTGGGGGGAGGTGAGAGGCTTTTGCCCATACCTGAATACATCTGTATATAATTGTATATATTTTCTTGTATCATTCATTAGTGTTTTAATTAAAGCTGTGTAGTTTAGTTTTCAATCCACCCAAGTCTCTCTCTTTTTCTCTCTCTCCTTCCCTACCTGTGTGGGGGAGGGAGAGGATCGAGAGCATTGTTGTCTGACCTGAGTCAAACGTTGACATATAGAAATACTTTTTCCATTTTGGCCTTAGCTAGACTCATCAAACCAGACTTTAATCTGCTTTAATGTTATTTTCTTCATTAAAGCAAATGTTAGCTTAGACCAACATAGCAAGCAGTGAAGGAAGATGATAAAATTGACACTTATTCAAATAATGCAATATTAAGATCCCTTGCCCTCAACACGTATAGCAAAGTAGTCAAATATCTGTATTCAGAAGCCTACTCTATCATTTAAAAATAATAATATCACTCAGACACCTGAGACTGCTTTTCTTATTTCAGTGCAATGTTGTATGGTGTGTTTCAAAGCAAGACCAATAAATAAATGACAGTAACTCAACTGAAGTTAATGTCAGACCATTTCTGGAAACATCTTTTTTGACCTTAGCTCTGGTTCATCTTATCCAATGAAGCATTAGGATTAATGGACCTTTCAAGTATCTTCTATTGTAAGAAGCATTAAATAAAAACAGGAAAAACAAGATGAGTGTATATTTGGTTCAGAAAGCTGTAAGAAAGAAGGAATTTAGATATGAGCTCATTAGCAGTGTGACACAGTTGTCCCTGTATTGGACATTATGCGAAAAATTGTCAGGGTTAATGGAAGAGAAAAAGCATCACATGTGTAGATATCTCAGTCTTGATCATAGAATCATAAAATGGTTTGGGGTAGAAGAGACCTTAAAAATCTTGTAGTTCCAAGCCTTCTATACGGACAAGGACACCTCCTACCGGACCACATTTCTCAAAGTCCCATCCAACCTGGTCTTTAACATTTCCATGGAGCGGGCATTCATAACTTCCCTGGTCAACCTGTTCCAGTCCCTTTACATTGAAACTTTTAGGCTGAAATTCAGCTTCTACAACGTAGGAGTTTCTAAACATCTAAAATGCAAATGTTTAAGAAATATCTAAGCTTCCGTTATGGTTTTATAAAGAATAAAACAATGCACCCATCAGAATTTAGAGAACTATTCAGTTTTATGTGAACCACAGAATCTTTTCCTAGAATCCTAGAATAGTTAGGCTTGGAAGGGACAAGTCATCTAGCCCAACCTCCTTGCAATAGGCAGGGACATCTTCAAATAAATCCGGTTCCTCAGAGCCACATCCAACCTGACTTTGAAGGTTTCCAGGGATGAGGCATCTACCATCTTTCTGGACAACCTGTCCTAGTACCTTACCATTCTCATTGAAAAAAATATTTCTTCCTCTTATCTAGTCTAAATCTGCCCTTCTGCCCTCTTCTAGATTAATATCTCTTGTCCTATTGCAACAGGCCCTGCTAAAAAAAGCTTGTTCCCAGATTTCTTAAAAGCTCTCTAAGTACTGAAAAACCACTATGAGGCCTCACAGGAGCCTTCTCTTCTGCAAACAAAACACTCCCAAGTCTCTCAGTCTTTCTTGATAAGAGAGGTTTCATCCCTCAGACCATTTTTGTGGCTCTTCTCTGGACCTATTCCAACAGCTCCTATGCTGAGGGTTGTAGAGCTGGACACAGTACTCCACGTGGAGTCTCACCAGAGCAGGGTAAAGATGCATAATTGTCTCCCTTGACCTGCTGGCCGTACTCCTTTTGATGCAGCCCAGGATATGCTTTTCTGGACTGAGTGCACATTGTTAACTCATGTCCAGTTTTTCATCCACCAGTATTCTCAAGTCCTTCTCTGCAGGGCTACTCTCAATCCCTTCATCTTCCAACCTTTTATACTGGGAACTGCTCAGAGGCATGTGCAGGACCTTGCACTTGGCCTTGTTGAGCCTCATGAGGTTCACATAGACCCATTCTAGAGCTTGTCCAGGTTTAACAGAATGGCATCTTGTCATTCCAACATGTCAGTTGCACCACTCAGATTGGTCTTATCTGCAAAGATGCTGAAGGTGCACTTGGTCCCACTACCTATGCCATTGATGAAGATATCGAACAGTACTGGTCCCAGTACTGACCCCTGAGGGACACCACTTGTCACACTTCTCCATCTGGACATCAAGCCATTGACCACCACCCTATGGATACAATAATCCAACTGATTCCTTATCCACTGAAGAGTCCATCAAATCCATTTCCAATTTAGAGAGAAGGTTGTTGTGGGGTAAAATGTCAAAGGCCTTACAGAATTCCAGATAGATGACATCCATAGCTCTTCCCTTGTCCACTGATGATGTCACTCCATCCTAGAAAGCCATTAGGTTGGTCAGGCAAGACTTGTCCTTGGTAAAGCCAATCTGACTATCTCTAATCACATCTTGGTCCCACATGTGCATTAGAATAGCTTCTACAAGAATCTTTTCCATGATCTTCCCAGGCACAGAGATGAGGCTGACAGGTCAATAGTTCCCAGGGTCTCCCTTTCTACCGTCTTTAAAAATGGGTACCATGTTTCACTTTTTCCAGTCAGCAGGGGAACTTCACCTGACTGCTATAACTTATCAAGTATAATGGAGGTTGGCTTGATGACTATGTCAGCCAATTCCCTCAGGACTCTGGGATCCATCTCCTTAGGTCTCTCTAGGTCTCTTTGGAAAGTGTCCTTAAAGATCTGCTAGATCTGTTCTGCTCCCTTGTCGCTGAGGACCATATCCCAGGGAGGTTCTATTGATTAACTCCTTGAAGACCTGGAATCTTGCTTTCCTAAAATTCAGGGTCCTGACTGTGTTCTTTGCCTGGCCCCTATACCTCAGGGCTCTGTACTCCACCAAGTTCATGATCACTGTAGCTCAGGCTACCTCCAATCTGAACATCACCAACTAACTCACCATCAGATCCAATATTGCTTCCCCTCTTGTAGGTCTCTCTATTTCCTGGTTTAAGAAGTTATTCTCTATGCACTCCAGCAGTCTGCCTGGACTGCCTACAGATTACTGTGCTGCTTTTCCAGCAGTTGTCAAGGTGGTTGAAGTCCCCTAGTAGGACAAATGCCTATGAGTACAATGCCTCCTGTAGCTAGAGTAGGAAGTCTCTGTCAATAAGCTCCAATTGATTGGGCAGCATGTAATAGACACGAGCCTTAATGCTTCCTTTTCTGCCCCGGTCTCTAATCCTTACCCAAAAGTTTTCAACCAGTTTATCTATCTTCACTCTCTATCAACGACTTGATGTAGAGGGCATGATGTTTTCCTGGTTATGTAGCTCTCATAGCTTCAGTGACTGGGATCCACTGGTAAAATATGGAACACATAGGTGATGAGGTCAACCTGAAGTTATATCTTTTCAAAATAAATTTTAAATTTGCACCTTCTGTGTATTCGTTCTGCTTAGCTAGGATTTGTAAAAAAAACCTGACTTATATCAGCTTTCTTAATAATCTTAAGAAATCTCATCCATTGTGTGCCTGAGAAACCAGTTAGTATAATACCTTAAAGAAAACTGAATCACTTCAACAAAATTTTCCATTCAAACAGTGGGTAAGATTTCCAAAAGCTCTTAGCCGTGGATCTTTACTACAATCAACTTACGTTTTATGAGTTTCCTTGCTGCTTCAAAAACAAACAAACAAACAAACAAAACCTAAGCAACAGTATCCTGTGGAAAACTTGAAATGCCTTTTGATGTTTGTATAAATGATTTTTAGGACACCTCAGTTCACTTTGCACAAGAGAGCTGTTTTCCACTCAACGTGCACAAATAGTTTGGATAGGAATATTAGAAACACCGTTACACCAACACTGCTCTTTTCTTTTGCTGACCAAATAAGCCCATATTTTACACACCGTAACTTTTCAACTGAATTCAAAAGCAACAGATATGCAGACCAGTGAAATACAAATACAAGCAGCGAAGAATATTACTTAATGAAAGAAGATAAATTAAAAACATGGAAAGTGCTTTTTAAGTCTGCTTTGGCTCACTAAAACTGCAAAAAATTGTTAAATTGCGTTGCAAACAGATTTACCTACACGATTACCGATATAGGTCTGACAAAACTTTAATTATTCACGATTTTCCTAGCCTCAGAGGGAAAAAAAATGCAGACTAATTTTCTGGTAATCTGAAAAGTAGTGTTTAGGATAATGTAATTACATTGTTTTATCATATTAATTCAGGAAACAATCACTTACAGTGGTTTAGGACTGAAAATAACCTACTGTAAACATCTAGTCAGGGCCTCTCTTGCCTTCTGTGTGAATCATGTCCTCTTCCAGGATTTTGATGGATGCCTCTCTGTTGGAACACGTTTCTATGCCTATTTGAAATGCACTTTCTCTGAACACATTATAGGTTCTTTCCAGGCCATAAGTACCTAGCGCTCTATAAAAAGTGAATACATCTTTCCAACTGTTATTTGGCTCTAATATGAAGAAATTACTGTCAAGGTTAATTATCCCATTCAAAACCAGTTCTCACCTGAAGGCTTTCCAAAATGTTTTTTAAGTACTAGAGAGATTAATTTGCCAGACAAACCGTGTGATATGCATATTGATGTGTTAGTTTAGAATAGCAGTTTAGTTCAGTTCCTAAATTTCTCAATGTTTTCCATGTAAAAAAAAAAAAAAAAAGTATATATTTTCAACATTTGAATTTATAGAAGAAATCTTAAACAACATGAAACTGGTGTTAGTAGGAGCTAAGGAATTATAATAAAAAAGTTGCTGAAAATCTTCAACCAAAATCAAACTGACCATCACTTTCAAACAGTTTCTTTTGCTGTACTCGTTGTTGGTATTATCTGATTTATCAGCTAGGTGATACATTATTTGGGTTCATCTGCTTGCTATCTCTAATTTGATAGGTTTAAAATTATATCAAAATGAAAGAGTATAAAAACATTTGGAAGGTATATAAAACTAAAAAGTGATCACAGTATGATTTTACAAAGGACAATCTTTTCTAAGATTTCCAAGCTCCTCATACAAAAAAGATTTTCTGAATAAAGCTTTACACTACAGTTTATTCTGCTCACATAAACCAATCAAAACACTTTAATATTTTCCCTTCCTATAATGAAGGAAATTTGTAATATTTTAATTAAATCTACTGCTCTTATATTCTTATACTCCAAGTGCCAAAATTTTGTTTTGAATAATTCCAATAAACACATTCAAAATGTATCTTGAATATGATGTTTATAAACTGATATAATTTTTAATAGTGATGAATTTGTCTGTAGTGATGTCTCAATCCTAAGACTAAAGACTTCCCTGGAAAATGAAATTATATTGGTTAAAGTTTAGCCAAGTGCAAAGGACAATGTAGTAAAAATGTTTAAACCTAGAGATCTGAATTGAACATTGCATGAGCATCAGAACTGAAATGAGTTTCACTGAACACAATATAAATATGTGGGTGCTGACAAGTACACAGATGCCTCAATAGTTTTGAATTGCTCTCACAGTTCAAACAAATAAGATGCAAAACAGTATAAATCCAGCAGTGCAGCCACTTGTAAATTGTGAGGTTCATTGTATGTCAGCCTATAAGCTATAATGAAGAGTTGTATTTTCTGAAATGCAAAATTGTTCAAAGAAATAAGAAAGAAAAGGCACTGTATGATTCACCTTCAATAAAAGCGTCTTCCATCACTTCTCTCAAATTCTGCTACCACACAGAAATTGCTATGATTTTGTGAACTTAGCGAGTATAGTGTATATTGGGGTAAGCATACACAATCCTTTCATTCACAGTGATGTTTGTTGTTTTTTTTGTTTGGAGAGGAGATGACATTATGCTGCTTTGATTCCACCTTGTAATCAGCTCTCCCTGAGATTGGTGGATTCCATCTGAATACCCAAATTAAGAAGAATGTGATAGGTTTATGAAAAATACTGTTTGGAGTATTGAGCTTCAATTTAACACAAATTTAATCAAATTCTTTTCAGTGCAGTCACTACAGATCACTGAACAAAAGCAAATTACTGGGGAAGGAGAAAGAGAAATGAGAGCAAGAAAGGGGAAGGAGAGAGACTTGAAAGGACATTAGCCTTTCAGATATTCATTGCTCACTGACCTCACGAGCCACAGCTCTTCCTATATCACCTTCAGTAATAAAATTTCTGTAGCCATTCCCTTCCAAAGCCTACTTCCAGGTAATTCTGAGAAGAATTAATTTCTCCAGCTAAACTTCATAAGCTTTATCTCAGAAAAATAGACATTAAACAAAAAAAAAAAAAAAAAAAAAAAAAAGAGTTAATTTGGTCAATTTGAAAACTGGAGACTTTTCAACTGATCTTATTACAGAATGTTGTTGTTTATTATGTAAAACAGTGACAAAAAACAAAAAAGTTTTAACTACTTAGGATTTTATATACAATTAGATAACATATATCAGGAATTTAAGCTATATTTATGTATATAGCAGGTCTTCAAAACTAAATTTTAGTGTTGACATTAGATAAAATTATTCTGCTTGTATCTTATCCAGGAAAACTGAACTAGAGCCCTTAATCAGAATTTTCTCTTCTTCCATTTAAGTTTTTCTCTCAATGTCATGTGCTCATTGTAGTACCAGTAAGATGTTTGTGAACAAAAACAACTTATGGGATGAGATAAAAATAGTTTAACAGAGAAAGAAAAACCTATGCACACAAGCAAAGCAAAGCGAGGACTTCATTCACTACTTATCAGCAGGCAGATGTTCAACCATCTCCAGGAAACCATCCCCTGTAATGGCTACTTGGGAAGACAGAAACCATCGCGCGCTGAATGTCCACCCATTCCTTATTCTTTCTTCAGCTTTATATGCTGACCAGGACATATGGGATGGGTTATCACTTTAATCAGTTGGGATAATTTACTATTAGCATATTGTATATTTAAAGTATGAATATTGTCTAGGCAACCTTAACAACTCTTTTCCAGGTGCTGTATTGCCTTAATTCTGCAGATATAGAAACCCAAAAGTGTCAGGAATTACATTTATGTCTGGAAACACAAACAAATTTAAAAAAAAAACAAACAGAGACAAATTATAGTTCTCATGGGCATGTCATTCAGCAAAACCCGAATTTTTGAGCACAGGTAATATAGTTCCAGATTTGCAGAGGTTTTGTGACTTTCCACATCTGTTCAGATATCTTGTAGTCTGCATGATTATTCTGCAAATCATACAACAATGAGAAAATGTTGTTTAAAATTACTTTTTTATTTTGTTTTAATGATTGCATTTACAGGTAACTAATCTAAGCTGGAAACCAGGTGCTGCTCTATTAGTTCTACCTATTTAGACCCATATAATACTGTATGTTGGACTATTTGAATGGTGATATCTAGAGGCTGTATTAGTTGAAACTTGGGAAATAACTTTTATTTGTTTATATTTTATCAGCTATCTGCTGCCTTATCAATTTGCTTTTCTTTATGTTCCTTAATGTTTGCCTGGGTGATTACCCATTTTTCTCTTATAAAAAATTAAGGACAATCATGTAAAAATCTTTGCTACTAACTCTACATTTTTCTTATTTTTAATGTTTTTGTGCATTCATTGAGGGGGAATGGCAACATGTACATAAATACTGACAAGTGAGTTGTAAATAAGCTTTTTCCATTATTCTGTGGATGGAAAATATCTCAGGAATATTATTAAGTGAATATTTGATCCGTTCATTTGCAAAAAAAAAAAAAGTCAGGAAATAAAAAGCAGGCTAAGATTCTGAGATTATTTATTTGGTGTTAACCTGCTGTATTTCTCTGTGCTCCCTGCAAGATGACCTCTGTTGACACCAAAGTCAATTCAGAGGATCTTAGCCTTAGGGTGTAATTTGAAGACATGCAATTGCATGATCACTATGCAGGATCACTGATGCAGGATCACTATTTATGACTGATGATGTATAAGGACTAAAGAATGCAGATTGATAGTAAAATCTTAGAGGAGAAACTATGACAGAATATATAAATTTTTGGTGGTTTTCCAATTAAGCAAGTTGATAATACTGTTACATTCACATAGAGAACTAACACATTTTTTCTAAGAAAGGCAAAGAACAATTTAGGTTTAATGTTCCCATTAAGTTGAAGTTATTCAAGCAGCAAATACTGATGATGATACTCCAGAAATTGAAAACAAAATCCAAAACTCAAATATTCTAGCAATTTAATAATTTCTACTTCAATATATAATATCAAAAATATCTGTTGCAATTTACCAAACTGTGATGAGAGAAATCTGAAAGGTAGTAAAAGGATGTCTATGTTCTAAAATTTTGGCAAATAAGAATTCAGGGCAAAATTCCACCAAAGTCTTATGTCATTAATTAGAAACACAGGATTTAATTATATAGCTTCTTATTGCCTCATCTGAAAATAAATTCTTGCTGTGAAAGGTAATAAAAAAGTGACTTATTTCTCCATTTTTATTTTTAAATAATTTATCTTCTTTTTTTTACTTAAAACCACAGATTTGTTTTAGTTGGAAAAGACCTTTAAGATTATAGAGTCCAACAGTAAAGCTGATACTGTCAGGTCCAGTATAAACTATGTCTTTTAAATACCTTCAGAGACGGTGACTCAATCACTTCCCTGGGCAGACTGTTCTGGTGATTGAACAGTTCTTCCTAATACCCAATCTAAATCTCCCCTGGCACAGCTTGAGTTCCTTTGGTCTTGTCCTACTACTTATTACTTGGGAAAACAGACAAACACATACCTTGCTACAACCTCTTTTCAAGTAGTTGTAGAGAGTTATGAGGCTTCCCCTCAGCCCCTTTTTCTCCATGAGAAACCCCACTTCCCTCAGCTGCTCCACATAAGACTTGTTGTCTTGATCCTTCACCAGCTTTGTAGCTCTTATTTGGACACACTCCAGCAACTCAATCTCTTTCTTACAGTGAGGAGCTCAAACCTGAACACAACCTTTGAAGTGCAGCCTCACTAGCACTGAGTACAGGGGGATAATCACTTCCCTAGGTGTGCTGGCCACATTATTTCTGATACAAGCCAGGATTCTGTTGGCCACCTGGGTACGCTGCTGGCTCATATTCAGTTAGGTGTTCACCAGTAACCCCAGGTTCTTTTCTGCCAGACAGCTTTCCAGCCACTTCCCCAAGCCTGTAGTTTTGCATGGGGTTGTTGTGGCCCAAGTGCGGGAATTTCCCTTGAAACAAAACAGAAGAAAAGTATTCCCAGAACCTAAAAAAATAATGTTATACAATGCTTTAAAACAAATATTCCCTATAAATATAGAAATAACATCAAATCTAAAAATACCTATAGTAGAAATATAGTGACCCACTGAACAAATAAGTCTAAGTTAACACACATCTACAATTTGAAGAGCATGGTAGCATAACTTAAAAAAAATTAATAGTAGCAAATAACCACATACGCAAAAGTCTAGAGAAATTAAGATAAAAACCAAAATACTTGCAAATATGCCTTTCTACTCTTTGAGTATTTTAATATTTCAGTTTGAGGGTTTTCAGGATGAGTTTTTTTTATTACTATTTTCTTTCATAGGAGGGAAGAATCCTATCATTTTACTTATATTTGTTCTTCTTGGATATTTCTATGCTCTCATAGAATTATGCACATCAGTCCTGGATGTCAGTTCTATGATCCGGTATGCTTCATTAACTGTAATTCACTCTTACATTTTTGTACGGAGGATGCCAGCGTTTTCTTCTTGAAGCACATCACAGATTCAGTTCATTGAAGAGAATGGTCTAGGGATGGTTTCTAACTGGCAATAAAATCAATAATGTATCTCTCTTCTGTGTAACACCCCCTAACATTATCCCAGTGATATTTTCACTTGCAAAATATGTTTTTATGCTTTAAATCAGATTTTACAAGTCCTAGTTTCATAGTATATAGGAACAAATAAGAACAACAACAACAACAAAATCTTAAGTGAACTGCAGAGTTTTGCAGGCACTTTGAATTGGAAAATTAATATGTTGAAAAAAAGTTGTTGCTCCATCTTACAGACAGTCAGATGATATTCAGCAGAATATGAATTGAGGTTCACTTTTTGGTCTAGGACTAGGGATCAGTCCCTGAAGTGAAACATTAATCTTTGCTGGAATTATTAGATGATCTTTAAGGTTCCTTCAACCTAAAATAATCTGATTCTGTGATCTTATGAAAAGATACAGGGCAGGTAGATATTACCTTCAAACAGACAGTAGAGCCTTCGCATTCTCTTTGGCATATGCAAACTATATTGTATACTTCATTACCCATAAAATTATTTGAAAGCTCTTTTATGGGACAGAATGTTTCTATGCAATTATATTCTTATTCCCTTATAGTCAAAAAGTCAGTTAAACCAGCCTTGACACGTAATGTTTACACTTTGACATACATTGAGTATACTGAAATGCAGAACAGTGTGATTGTGTTTTAGTTTGCTCATATATATATGTATGTATATATATATATATATATAAACAAGCACACACACACATACATATGACAATTTGTTTTAATTGGAAAGCTTTTTTTAAAGAAAATTATACAATGTAAAATATGAATAACTAAAAAATTTGATCCAGGGAAATAAGGATATGGTGTAGAATATCTGGCAGTAGAATGTTATTGACATCCATAGAAAAATGTAACATCCAAACATCTACTAAATTTAAAATAAGTGTAACGTGTTTCTTTGCTTCTTCCTATCCTACTTCCAAATTATGTTGTTACTTCTTGTCATTTTATTTAGCCTATATTTGAAACTTATTCATAACCATTCTGTACTTTTACATCATTCTCCTTTTATCACACATATAGCACTCTGCCACAGAAAAACAGGACAACAGCATGCCTATACTCTGTTGCTTCCAGCTGGTGGGGAAGGTTCAAAATCAGCTTCAAAGGAGTAGAGAGGGTTTTGTTTTGTTTCAAAGTGCTTCTAGATTGTTTTATTGGAAGGCAGTAACATTTCTCTGCTTACAAAATAGACAGATACTGAATATACAGAACTGTCTGCCAACACAGAGAGCCTTACAGCATTTTTAAATGTATCAGCAGATTTTTCTCCTGACTTAGCTAAGTGTAGCTGAAAGCATATTCCAGCCCAGTAAACTCAAGAAGCACCTAAGGAAAGAAATGTAGGTGTCTAATATTCTTGCAGTTGGTACCTTCTTTTTCTTCATTTTCTCTCTTTGTCCCTTCTGTTGTCTTCTGTCCTGTCTCCATGATTACTGTGATTAAGAAAAATTTTGTTTAAGCTCTTCACTTGTTGTACCTTAGCAACAGCACCTCTTTCCAAAAAGAAATTTTGTCTTCATTTGACATTCATTCTCATAATATTGTGACACTAAGGATAATTAATGACATTTCTTCACTAAGTCTTGAAATAAGCCTACCATCTTGAACAATCAATCACAAAAGAAGTATGTTAGTGGTTAAAAAGTTGTGATTATACATTAACTTTAGAAGACTACTTTAATCAACATTCAATTTAGATATTTCATATTGAAATAATTTTATGGAGAAACAGATGTTAATACTTTTCTCCCAGAGAATTTGCATAAATATGATACTTTAATATAACTGGTTGTATGAACACAAATTATTTTAACTCATACCTGGTCTCTGCTAGTACATAGAAGTAGATGCTGAGAATATTAGAAATAACAGAAAGATTATCCCATTTCTTCCAACCTCCATCAGTCACAGATGGTTTTCCAATCCACAGGTTTTATCTAGACTATTACTCTTAACTATAATCAATATGTTTCTTATATGAATTTTCTTATCACTTCCTGAACTATTTTATAGTACTCAGTAACTGACACCTCCCCATCACAGTTAATTATGCAATATGATCATAGAATCACAGAATGGTTTGGGTTGAAAGGGACCTTAAAGATCATTTAGTTCCAAGTCCCCTGCATGGGCAGGGACACTGTCACAAGCATCCCACTAGACCACGTTGGTCAAAGTCCTGTCCAACTTGAACATTTCCAAGAAGGAAATGTTCACAACTTCTCTGGGAAACCTGTTATGGTGTCTTACCACCCTCACACTAAAAGAAAAATGTCTTCCTGATGTCTAGCTTAAATCTACACTCTTCCAGTTTAAAGCCATTATCCCTTGTCCTATCACTACATACCCCTATAAAAAGGTCCTCCCTAGCTTTCTTGTAGGTCCCTTGTAGGTACTGGAAGGCTGCAATTGAGTCTCTCTGGAGCATTCCCTTCTACAGGCTGAACAACCCAACTCTCTCAGCCTGTCTTCATAGGAAAGGTGTCTTTGTGGCCCCCCTCTGAACTCACTCCAACAGCTCCATTTCCATATTTTTTTCCAATTAAGAGACCAGGACGAGGTACAGACAGTGTTGAGTACTTTGCACAAGTCCAGGTAGATGATATAATTTGCTCCTTGTCCTCTGACGCTGTGACCCATCGTAAAAGGCCATCAAATTTGTCAGGCATGATTTTCCATTGGTGAATCCATGCTGGCTGCCTCCAACCACATCCACATTTTCCTTTTGTCTTAGTAGAGCATTTAGAAAGATTTGTTCCATGTCTGACTGGCCTGTAGTTCCCTAGGTCTTCCTTTTTTCCTCTTTTTGAAAATGGGCATTGTGTTTCCTCTTTTCCAGTTAATGGGAACTTCTCCACAGCAGAGTATACAACACTACTTTTGTTCCAGGGACTGAATAGTCGCACACTGTGTGTTGTCTTTCTTTTCGTAGTTTATGAAACCTGTTCCACAACACATGGGGAGTTCTCTCGCCTCATCCTCTACTAGAAAAAACAGCACCTCTTGCCACAGAGATGATTGGATACCACCGCACAATTCCATCACTTAAGCTGAAGCATCAAGTTGTGTCTAAGGGAGATACTACAGGGTAGTCTCTAGCTGTGTACTTTGCAAAAGCTCATATTTCCACCAATATTGTGTCACTACAGTCATATAGAAACCTTGTCTGGAGGATGTCTCAGCTGGCATCAGAGGCTCATGTCTGAAAACTAACACAAACCATTAGAACTTCCTTTTCTAGTCAACCGTGAGACAATGCAACTTGCTATACTCAAGTGCCCTTTTCTAACATTAGAACATCTGTTGCAATTGATATAAGATGCTGAGTTCTGGCCTTCTCTGTTTACAAAATGACCTGTCTTGAACAGCTGTATATCACTTTTCTTTTCTCATTTCCCTCACAGTTGCAGTAATTTCCCACCTATAGGCTACAGTCTGTTTTGTCTGCATTTTTTTCCTAGATTAATGATTTTCACATTTAAAGGCAGGGTATAGTGAGGGATATATTCATTAAAGTGTCTTAGATGTACTCTGAAAAATATATAAGACGACTGAAGAGCAAATTCATTCTTCCTGCCAAGATGCATGACTAGTTTGCATGACTGGGGTACATTCTGAAGGAAACATGACAATTCCATAAATAGGCGCTTATGATTAAGAAGATACACATTTATAGTAAACAAGGCATTTGCATGAATTTTCATAGCGTAACTATGCACTTTGTATGCTTAATAATGCACTTTTAAATGGTCATTTATCAACAGATTTTACTCCACAAAGTCTATTGTATGCAGATTTGCCATGTAGTCACAACTATTTTGAGTAGAATTAATTTATCTGTGATACAATCTTTAAAAGATACTACCGAAACATCTTAATTAAATTATGTAAATCTACAGTTAGCATGCAAATGTGGTTTTGTATATAAGTGGATTCAAGTATTCATAGCTTCTTCCAGAGCTCATTTGTGCTCCAATGGCTTTTTCTGCAGGGTGAAAAAACTAGTTTCCCAGGAATTCCTTCTGTTGATTTTGGCTGGGATAGAGTTAATATCATACATGGTAGCTAGTATGGGGCTATGTTTTGGATTTGTGCTGGAAACAGTGTTGGTAGTACAGGGATGTTTCTGTTACTGCTGAGCAGTGTCTACAGAGTCATGGCCTTTTCCACTTCTCACATCATCCTGCCAGAGAACAGGTTGTGAGTGGGCAAGAAGTTGAGAGGGAAAACAGCCGGGACAGCTGATTCCAGATGACTAAAGGGATATTCTATACTATGTGGCATCATGCTCAGCACATGAAACCAGGAGATGAAGGAAATGGAGGATGTTTGCAATTATGCGCACATTGCTTTTGCCGTTCTTTATCTGCACTCACAAATTTTCTCACTTTTAGTCTACAGATTCTCTCCTCCATCACACCCAGAAGGAGTGAGTGAGTGACTGTGTTGAGTTGGGGTTAAAATACACTACTCCCTTAGCTGTGTGAGAGTTACCTATTCCATATTTGTTATTGAACTGTCTCTCAAATTGTAAAGCTTTACATGCTTTAGTTTTGCTTTAATATTAAAAGGTTTAAAAAAACTTTACATTGTCCTTAATATACTTATGAATAATTTTCCAGTTCCTTTTAACAATTCGAATGCAAATTCAGAATCTTAAAATACCAAAAAAAAGAATCGTTGAATTGGAAGGAATGTCTGCCTCAAGGGTGGTGAAACTAAATTTATAATTACTGACAGAAATTAATATTTTAAATTACCTAGAAATCTGTGTAACTAAAGTTCCACACTTCAAGGCAAACTATTACATAAACAGCATTCGTAATAAGACATATTGGTATTTGTATGTTTAAGGTCATCATACTGATTTTTAGGTTATTTAATGCAAGAACATAATTAGTCTCATAATATGCTTATGCAGACTTAGAGAAAATACACAGTATGCTTGCATGAACAAAAGGAAATTGAAGACAGAGGTAAAGAAAACATTGATTTTTTTCTAAAAGAGCCTTTATAATTTTATATACCTTTTTTTTTTTTTTTTTTCATGCAATGTTTGTATCTATAATATTCTGTCATATTTTATTCTAATTCAAGGCCAAAACATTGTCCATCTGGGGAAATTAAAAGACTCTGTGATTTCAGCAAGTAGTACTCAAGGCCATTTAAACATGAAACACAACTCATAAAAGGGAATAAAAAAAAAAATAATAATAACATCTTCATTTTGCATGCTTTGACCATTTTACTTTGAAAATTGATAAAAATATACAAAAGTGAAATAAAGTGTTTTGCTACATATCAGACAGATTTATTTTTTTTTTTTCTTTAAATAATTGGAAACCTAAATACTATTTGTGACTGTCTTAAAAAGCCAAAGCTGCCTCCAGGTTTGATTTTACATCATACCATTTATTAATGGCAATGATATACAATGTTGTTTTGGTGAGTTTTTTTCCTTTTCTTTTTGAAGTTAAGGAAAGGGAATTTAAAAGCTAGGAAGTCTCTCCCACGTATTGTCTATGAGCTATGATTTTCTTATGTCCTTTGGAAATGTCCAAGGGTTCTGACTTACAGTTTCCTTTTGGTAGAGGAAGTACAGATCCTATTAAGATCATCAGGAAGACTGAATGATCAAGCAAACCTCCAAAAACTAGAATATATTTGCTCCTCCTTAGCTCTACAGAATAAAACTCATACTGTGTCTTGAAAATTTGTTTACATACATCATCAATCACTTTTTCCAAGTCAATAATAAAATCTCCGTTACCATTCACAAAAGAAACGTTACTTCAATTAAAAAATCTGCTTTAACTATGAGCACTACAAACTTTCAGTAAGATTTGAAAAATTGGTTTATATATCTTTATTTTTTTCTCATTTAAAGTCCCTTTGTCAGAAGTAAAAGAGAATGCTTTATGCAGTGGTAGACACTGTATGAAGCGTGACCTTTTGATGACCTATGCCATCTTTTTATGGATGTGGAAGTGTCCATAACTAAAAAAATTTTTTTCAACTGACTTACATTTCCCTTCCATTGGGCACTTTGTGGGATTCAATAATCAAATCAGCTTAAAAATACTATTCTAGAAGAAAAGCATAGATCAAATAATCTGTAATGCTGTGATCAACTTTATAGATATTGCTATGCTTTCAGAGAAAAAAGCTATCTTTCAGAGTCTCAGCTATTTGGTTCTCAAGATGAAGATGACTGCCTACAATACGAACTTTGCATATCAGAAACACACTTCTACATTTTATCCTATGCAGCTTTAGCCTATGTTTGCTTTTGAGCTCTTCGGGTTTCCTACAGTGCAACTCACTAGCTGATAAGGTTTCTTCCTCATCACTGTTTCCTTCTTATTATAAAACTATCATGTGTATCTGTAATTAGGTGATGTTATAAAATAAACATCTGCTTCAGTCACAAACATGTACAGCAAGAAGATCAAATAACTAATTATTTCTATAACAAGAGACATTATTTTAGAAAACACATTAAATTACTCTAGTAAGCTTCAGACTCACATTTCATGGTGAATCGTAACCAACTACACTATGTACTGGTGATTCACATGTAACTTACATGCACGTGCCACTACAAACAAGGTATGCTTCAGGTCCATCATGTAATACAGTAGAATTTTCCAAGACTGTCATTTTTTTCTTAGCAAAAGGACATAAGCCAGACCTTAATGCTACAGAGTAAAAAATGTTTTTGCCCTCAGAGTACTAACTCTTAATTAAAGCTTAACATTCCTCCACTGTACTAGCAACAACGTCTCTGGGTTGGCCTTTCTAATAATTCTTAATGCACATTTATAACTGATACCTATGTTATTAGGTCTGCTGTTAATCACTGAAAGTGAGAAACCTGGTGCAAGCTCCGGCTTTCTGGTCAATTGACTGTCCTTCTGGGCTCTTTTACTAACACTTATCACTATTTCAAGGCTGAATCTTGGGAACGTTGACCCATGCTAAAGTAATACAACACAAAACAATACAATAAATTAAAATCTACTATTTATCCTTGGCAAACCAGGTCAAGAGCTGACCCTGAAATTTTGCTTGTGTGATTTCCAGAGCTACTGTTATTATCAAAGGTGACTCAACAGTGGTTGCCATTCAACTATAATTTGCTTGAAAACATATAGGTATGATTTATGTAATGGTTTATGTAATCAGTTTCAGCCTAGCTTTCATCCAGTGAACAGCACAAAGACATCTTTCCTACAATGACTGGATGAAATGACTCCATGACACTTGCTGGAAGGCATGTCTTTACAATTTTCTCAGGCTGGATTTGACGTTCTTTCAGTGGCACTTGATGCTTTGAGGATGAGGTCCTGTTTCTTTACATATGCCATCAAAACAGTTTATCATTCACTCTTTTTCATTATCTACAAATTTATCTACAGCAATATTTATTCAATCATAGAATAATAAAATAATAGAATCATTAAGGTTGGAGAAGACCAGATCATTAAGTCCAACCATCAACCCAACACCACCATGTCAACTAAACCATGTCTTTAAGTGCTATGTCCACAGATCTTTTTAACACCTCCAGGAATAGTGACTCCACCACTTCCCTTGTCAGCGTGTTCCAGTGCCTGACCATTCTTTCAGTAAAGAAATGTTTCTTAATATACAATTTGAACATCCCCGAATTTGAGGTAATTTCTTCTTGCCCTATCACCAGTTACATGGGAGAAGAGACCAGCTCCCACCTCAAAACAGCATGTTTTCAGGCAGTTGTAGAGAGAATAAGATCTCGCCTCAGCCTCTTCTTCTCTAGTCTAAATAGCACCAGTTCCCTCAGCTGCTCCTCATGACACTTGTTCGCCAGACCGTTCACCAGCTTCATTGCTCTTCACTGGACAAACTTCAGCAACTCGATGTCTTCTTGTAGTGGAAGGCCCAAAACTGAACACAGTATTCGAGGTATGGCCTCACCAGTATTGAGTACAGGTGGACAATAACTTCCCTCGTTCTGCTGGCCATACTATATTCAAGTAGAGCTCAGTATTATTACCTGTTGCTTCATTTTCTGTTGACATGTTGACACATGTTTCTAAATTATCAGAAGGTAGACTATCATTAATTTGAATGGCACTTCTGAAGAATTGTATTTACTCATGGTGTCTAAGCAACACAATTAAAATTTAGGTCTGGATTTTACAAACCTCCATGAAATAGCATATGATTTGAAATTCCAGTAGTACCAGCATATGTAGAAGATACAGTTACATTTTCAAATTCCATAACACTGTAAAAATAATTTAACACTCTATGCTGCTTAGGGACACAGTATCTCAATACAGACATTCAACATCTCCTACAGGTCTTGCAAGACCAGGAAGCTCATCAACTCTGCTAGTCTTTCTGCTGTATCCAGGAAATATTTTCAGCTCATTCCAACTTTAGTTAGCAGTTAATTATACTACAGAGCATGATTGACTATTGTTTCTATATTGAGAGAGCTCCATTAACTTTCAGCTAGATAGATGATCAATTTTAAAAGCTTGCTGCTTACACACAAAGTCCTTCCTGCTGTGCCCCAATTCATTTGCAAGACATTTTTGTTACTGTACTCACCAGGATGTGTTTTATGGCCTCATTATTCTTTCTGTTTATTTATTTGTTTGATTATTTATTTATTTAAATCTAAACAATGTTAATATAGAAGTAAACATGCAATCCATATGAGTATATGCTTATGTGATACTCTCAAACATGTTAATAAAACAAACAAACAAACAAACAAAAAGAAAACAAAAGAAAACAAAAAACTGTACAGAGTTAAGCAGGGTTTCGCTGGAACAGCCTTGGAACACACCTTCATAGATTTCTGCATTTTGTTGAGATAATATACAGCTGAATCACTGAATGCCTCGATGTGCTAACCATAGTTCATTATGCGAGTGAAGTCAGGTATGTCAGATAAGGAAATGGTGCTTAAAGAACAGGATTACATACTTTTGGGGTATTGGAAGAGTTCAATCTTAGAAAACTAACCTGAATTTCCTAAATTTTAGTTGACTGTTGGAAAAACTGTTCAAGTTTCTATTAATTATTTGTCTGTGTAACAAAACATCTAAGGAAACAACAGCTTAAAAGTATCATTGGTAAGTTTTATTGCCTATAAAGATGAATCAGCTCCTGGAAAATCAGATTACATATACATTTTAACACTCGAGTACTTCTCAGGTCCCACTTACAAAACATTTGTACTTCCTGTTTCACATGTCAAGGGGAAGCTTAGGTGTCTACTATCCATCCTTGCCTCAACCGTCTGCTGGTAAGGAAATTGAAGTGCAAAAGCACAAGAGACAGATATTTAAGGTATATTTGACTAGATACCAGGGTCTACATAATCATGTCAGTAAAGCTGGGGACAACACCATTCAAGTATTCTTACCTTGCAATTCGAAGTAACTCAACTAGGTCTTTGTATTCCAGGCCTTTCAAATATCTCAGTTTTAGGCTTCCCTTTTTTACTGGTCATGGATGGAAAGATGCATCACACTTGTAAGAAAAACGCAGCAATATGTTTGCTAATATAGAACAGCAATTAAACAAGGTTTGATAGAAATAGGACTCTTGGTCACATGTGATATGGAGAAGGCTGAGGTACTTAGTCTTTTTCCTCAGTTTTCACCAGCAAGGAATCAGACCACACCATCCAAGTTGCAGAAGGCAAAAGCAGGGATTAGGAGAATGAAGAAGTACCCAAAGTAGTAGATCAAGTGTGAGACCATCTAAGGAAACCGAGGCTGCACAACATGGGACCTGATGACATGTATCCATAGGTCCTGAACGAATTTACAGATTAACTCACTAAGCTGCTTTCCATCATATTTGAGAATTTGTGGCAGTCTGGTGAAGTTTGCACTGACCAGAAAAGAGGGAAACACAACCCCATTTTCAAAGACGGAAAACCTTTGTGCTTCCAACTGCACCATCTGACACATCAACAGAAATTATGAACAGAAATATGGTAAAATTAACTATTGGGCTGCCCTAGTGTAAGTCACTTCCAAGTTGAAAAGGCATGTTTTGTTGAGATAATATACAGCTGAATCACTGAATGCCTCAAAGTTTGTATCAAGAAAAAACATTTACAGTACTCTATGATTTTATCTCCCACTTTATGACTCTTGCTTTAGTAATTTCTCTTATTTGGAACCTTTTTAAGTGCTTTTGAAAATCTGAATGTACTACTACTCCTACTGAATGTCTACTGAATTTTCCTTATCTATTGTGGCAGCCATATCTTCAAAGGACTCCAGCAGGTTAGCTAAGCATGACCTCTCCTGCCAGAATCCATGTTGACTCTCTTTAATCAAATTATGTAGGTTTACTTCAATTCGGACATTTCGTATTTGAGTTCCTGTATTTTCTCCCAGCAAATTATAAACTCACTGTTCTCCTCATGACCTTTTAAAGGAATATAACGATGTTATCTTTGATTCTTTTCAATTCTTTGGCATCTCTCCTGAGTGGTATGAAACTTAAAAAAATTGGTGAATAATTAAGTTATTTCCTTACTTGGCTCCCTTAACAGTTTGGTTTTTTTTCTGATCAGAAAATAAACATTTTAAGGGCTTTAATAACCATGCTTACTGAAAATATTTCAAGTTGTGTGTCAAATTGGAAAAAACCCCAACAGTCTACCTCATAAAACTACTATTTCTCTCTCATATGTCTGAGAGTTAAAAGGAATAAAAAACTCAACATAAAAAGAGACATATCAACCCTTCATTGATCTTTCAGCAGTCAGAAAAAAATAAACCAAACAAACTAGTTCTTGAATTTGAGTGAGGAACAAAAGCATACAGAAGGTGAGAAGAAGCAGATGTGTTAACCTCTGTCAGAACTTTATAAAAGCTTAAGAAATTACCTTTTTAAAAATTATTTCTGTCTATCCTAATTTAGTAGACATGTTTAGTAGATTTAATATATATATTTTTATAAAATAAAGTTTATTGGAAAAATTTTGAAATTTTTGCTCCTAGGCAACATGCATATTCAAGGGTAGTACATTTTATATAGTACTGCTTACTTTAAGAGGGTTTACATTGTATGGATTTCACAGCTTTACAACTGTGAATCAAAATTCCCAGAATTCTTCAGGGAGACAAAGACAATAAGTGACTACCATATTTTAAATATATTTTTAAACATTACCATAAATTCTAAAAATTTGTATTTTACTGAAATGCAACTAAAGAGTAACATTTATTTGTTTTTTTGAACTTAAAATGCTGGAAATGTGCAAGCTTCACTTTATCCTCCAAGAATATTATTAAAGTGCATTTCACATACATAAAAAAATCTCCTGCATTCTTGCCACCACTATTTAACCTGGGATTATTATTACAAATTTGTCACAATATTTATGAAAATATATGCAAAGACATTTGACAAAAAAAATAATATATTGACTGCAAATATTAAGGGTTTGGCTGTGGTTTGTCACAATCCTATTGCTAAAAAGGATGTTAGCAAACACAAGGGATGTGACAAAAGATACACAGATCAGGTGTATCATAATCTTTGTATGCTCTAGAAGAAAAAGGTTGTTAAATTTGTAGCACATACCAAGGGCTGTTCTGGCCTTACTTAGTGCTGTTTCCACAGAGTTCAGTTTCACAGAGATCTAATAGCCCCACAGATC
>NW_009954222.1:1205509-1220683 GCF_000747805.2 Chaetura pelagica
TCCCTACACATTTTCTGAGCTTATTGCTGCTGTCAAACAGTTCCATTTTTGACCAGTATATACTGAGTTCACTTTCTCATGAGTATAAATGGTGGTAAAACTCACCATTTTATGGTTGTTAAGGGCTTAGGGAGTAAGCATCCATGGCACAGTCCCAATTTTCCTCTTTTTATTCTCTGCTGTCTAAAAAGAGACATAGGGTTATTCCCCAAAAGGACCAGCCTGCAAGACTGGGTAGTCTCAGAAAAAAAGGATGTGGCACTAGTTTACCTCTTCAGCTGCATTACTTAAAATAAAGATTTGTGCTATCTCATTAAAATGAGGTATAGTAAACCTATTTAATATTCTGCAAATAGGACATTAGAAAAAAAGTACAATATTCTCTCTAAGTTTAAAGTTCTGTTTGATTAAAGTATAGCAGCTGTCAATATATGAAGTACCCTGCATACCCCTGTGTTATCAATTCTGTTAATTCCAAACTGAAAAATACAGACTGCACTCACTAAGAAAGGCAATTATTCAAATAGTTTTCTTTTAAATCTTGATCTTCATAAAAAAAGAGTATTTTAATTACTTGCAGGAATCTATTAGTATGTAAAATCACTAGGTCCCACTAACCTTGAAAAAGGACAGAATGGCTGAAATTATTATTTTCTGTTCTAATGAATTCAGGCAAGTAAATAAACTACTGTTTTTTATTAAGTTTAAAAATATAAATTATAATGGGCCAAATTAAGAAAACTGAGACTTACTCAGTGATGGACTAATTTCTGTCACCACTTTTTGTAGCAGAATCTTATTTAAGTTGATGTCAGTAAGGAATATACTATTCTGGAAGAAATGGTGAGAGCATTCAGAATGGTTCTCAGAAGCGCTGAGCTACGCTAAGGAATTAGGTCTATTATTGTGCTAAGGATGACAAGTGCAAGACAGTCATACAAGATGCATAGGAAATATTGGGCACCAGAGCCACTTCCCAGTTTTTTTTTTTTGTTTTGTTTTTTTTTTTAATGAATACAAATTTCATAATTCTGACATGAAGTTGCGTGACTGTAGTCCTGAAAAAAAAAAAATTGCATCATCAAAACTACAAAATCTCCAACAACAACAAAAAAGAAAGTATGTGTGCATTCTTTTGGAAAAAATAAAACTTTTTTATAATAATGCTGCTATTTTTCATGCCTTTCAAAATTTTTTCTCATCTTTTTTTTTTTTTTTCTCCCTTGCCAAATTTAGAATCAGGATTATCTCTCAGAAATAAAGCTAATAATATCTCTGATTTTACAGGGTGCTTAAACTCTCCTCTGTCAATAGGTACTGAATGAAAATAAAACATGACAGATAAAAATTGTAAAACTACCTTAATATATCATACACATAAGCATTACTTTAATTAATTTAATTTATTAAATTAGTCAATTAATAAGTGTAATGATGTAACACTGGACTGGCAGTTAAATGAATGACAGATGCTCACTCTCAACACTTCTCCCTCCCCTGCAGGGAAAGGAGAGAGAATAAGGGAGAGAAACTTATGGGTTTGAAAATAAACTACGCAGCTTTAATGAGGCAGTAGTCATGAAAAAGAAAAGAATGAAACACGTACAAATATATACAAAACCACTATCATGCCTCCCCTCCTCAGTAACTCTCAGGGCACCACCAAGATTGCAGGGCAGACCCTGAAAAAGTTATGGACTTGACTCTTGGAGTCAGCAGCACACAGGAACTGGATGCAGGAATACATGGGTTCAGGAATACGTATGTCGGGATCCTTCCAGCATGCCAGCCATGGACAAACAGAGCTTGACCCTCAGGATAGCAAGTATGGAATATGATGGCACTAAGTGCCACATGTAGTCTTTCCTTAAATTCCTCCAGGGATAGTGACTCCATCACTTCCCTCAGCAGTTCATTCCAATGTCCCAATGTCTAATCACCCTTTCTGTGAGGAAGTGCATGTATATGTATATGTATATGTATATGTATATGTATATGTATATGTATATGTATATGTATATGTATATGTATATGATGTATGTGTGTGTATATATATATGCACACGCTTTACTTGAACTTTGAACAGATTAGCAGTTAATGACTGTCCCTACTAGGTTTTGCCATATTTATTAATTAATTACAGTGTGAAAGCTTAAAAAAAAATAATAATTGGAAGTGTAGGAATCAATAATGAATCATGCATAAGAAAGGAATACAGAATGAGCAATTCAAATTGTGGACTAAAATTCTTCAGAAATGAAAGAACAAAATTGGGACTGCTAAGTGTAGAAAAAAACTGAGCATTTCTGACTAGCATTTATCAAGTGTAGTATGAGTTGTAGCTTTAAAAATCTAGAAAGATAATAAATTTTACTTTAAATTTCATCAGTGTTGTAATGTGCTGCAAGCATATCATAGGTCTTGCTAAAATAGAAATCAATCAATCAAACTTAAGAAAATGCTTGCTTCAGCTGTTTTATCTTTAAAGATGTTTTGTTCATTCCTATTTTAGGGAAGAAAATCAGTTGAAATAAATTAGGAATATTTACAATGCTAGAGAAGTATCCAAATTTTGTCAGTCCCCACAAGTTTGCTTGTATTGCCAGATGACATTATAAAAAAAATAAATATTACATGCATATATAAATGCATTCACACATAGACATACGTGTGTGAATATATATACAAGTGAGTGTATATGCAAACACAAAACAAATTTCTTGACTTACTAGAAATAGAGTGTATAACTTCTGACATGTTTTCCCCTTGCAAGTTATTTCCCTATGTGTTGGATAGAGTCCCATAAACAATCCTTCAGAAAAAAAATCATGCTAACCCACAAGAAATAGGGTTCTTTTTCTCAAAAATCTGTTGACATTGTCTGTGCAGACTTACACTGAAATACCAAAGTAAATATGCTTTCATATCCTTCAAATATGTTTTTTCATTTATTCAGAAATTTAGCATTACAGAACCAGCTATTAATCATTTATAGTTTGCCATAATTACAGGTGAACCTTGTAAAAGGTTTTTTGCTTTTGCCTCTCTCTGTAACAAACTAGGCTATTCAAATGCAAACAAGGCTCTGAGTGTGGTGTATTAAATCATATTAGCTGGCCAGAGACAGGTTTGTAAAATCTGGAGAGGAAATATGTAATTCTTGCTGTTAAAAAATATTGCCAAGCTATGTTCATTCTGTGTTTAATGCATAATTTCCCTGTAAACAAGGATTTCTTTCAAAATGTGGAAAACGTAAAGCTAATTTATCTCATGTCTGCAGAAATGCTTTTACAATTGAGGTATAAATTCCAATTGTAGTGACAGAAATAGTGAATGAGATTATGGAAAAAAAAAAAATCCAGTTAACACAATCAAATATCTTACTAGCTGCATTGACTAAAGTAAATAAAGTAAATATAGTCTACATATAGTATAGTGTTCTAAGTCATTTAATATATAGATTGGGAAAAGGTGACTGCTGAAATAAGGAAGCAAACATTTTATTTTACTTAGCCATCCCTTATTAAAGTAGCTTCTATGAACACTCGTTTAAGCTGTGTTTAATAGAGACTACCTTTATTACACAATTTTGACCATCAAGTCTTTATTATCCCCCTTATTTTCAGTATACAATTTTTATTTCACACTTCCATAATTTATTTATTTGAATTAGTCCACACCAGCGATACCTTTTTCTTATTATCAATACACAATTTATCCTTAAACGCACAATTACTTTTTATCATTGTATTCTATTTTGCACATGTGAAAAGCTTAAAAGAACGACCAACTCAAGAACAAGAAGTATAATCAGCTTTTGTTAACAATAAATTCTCAACAAATGAAATTGAGATGACAGACACAATCAGCTTAAAAATATATCTTCTCAGCTTTGAGATTCACAGAATCACAGAATCAAAGAATGGTAGGGGTTGGAAGGGACCTCTGGAGATCATGTAGTCCCACCCTGCTGCTAGAGCAGGGTCTCCTAGAGCAGATTACACAGGAACACATCCACATCCACAGGGTTTTGAATGTCTCCAGGGATGAAGACTCCACAACTCCCCTGGGCAGCCTGTTCAGGTGCTCTGTTACTCTCACAGTAAAGAATTATTTTCTTATATTTAGGTTAAACTTCCTGTGTACCAGTTTGTGACCATTGCCCCTTGTTCTGTCACTGGACACCACTGGGAAGAGTGTGTCTGACCCCATCCTCCTGACACCCACCCTTTAGATAGAATCATAGAATTATAGAATCATTGAGTTATACAATCAAATGATCATCAGATGGTTAAGGTCGGAAGAGATCTTAAAGATAGTCAGGTTCCAACATAGCAGGGACACCTCACACTAGACCAGGCTGCACAAGGCCTCATCCAACCTGACCTTTAACTCCTTCAGGGAGGGGGCTTCCACAACCTCCTCCAGTGCCTTATTACCCTCATGCTGGCAGTGGGGGATGCAGAGTGGCCTCTGTGAAGAGAGGCCAGGGCTGTCACATGTCAGGCACAAATTGGTTCAGTCAGCTCCAACCCTGCCTCTGCATGGCCTGACCGAGACCCTCAGCTGAGAAGGTGGTAGTGCCCTAGGGAAACACATTGTAGAAAGGACAAAACAGTATGGAGCAGAGAGGGGCGCAAGGACATTTTGGTGCAGGTTTTATCAGCAGTACTACAACATATTAAGTTTAGTTTCTTTGCAGTTCTTTATTTCTAGTGTTTTTTTTAAGTTAATGGTCAATACACAGTAAAGTATGAACCTTTCTATGAGACTGGCATGGCTTCTTGATATTTCTGGTGAATTTATGTGAATTTATATAATTTTGCATAATTTAGATAGCAAGAGACTGGCTGAAATTTAATACATGAAATCCAAACATCATAAATCTTCTAATGTGTTTTGGTGGGGTATTTCTGTGATAGAGTGTACCCTGGGAAAACTCATGTAATGTGACTGTCAAAATTAGAATATGTGTCAATATTAATATACATATATCTTAAAAATAATTATGTACATAGAAATCTAATAAACGGGCTACTGACATAAATTTAAAATTACATATAGTAGATATAATCATGTCACTAAGTAATCTTTCTTAAATTTAATGTTGTCTAGCTGGCTTTGGTCCTATACTGCTTAGTAAATATCTAGGATTGTAACTGAAATAATTTGGTAATTGAGTGAATAGGCAAAAAAGTCTTCCTAGAGTTGAATAATTCCTGTTAAGAGCTTGCTTCATGATACTGAAATCACACGGTATGATATATGTAATTTCAATCATCATATGAAAATATATTAACATTCTAAACTTCTGTAACTCTACAGATAAAAATAACCTTACAGTAAATATTAAAGTTCAAGCCAAACAGAGCAAAGACAAAAGAATGTAACTAACCAATTGCTTCTGAGCACAGAATCTTAGACAACAAAAAACCCCAAAATTACAGACAATTGAAAATCATAAGGCATGTTTTCAACTCCTATGTCTTTAACATAAACAAATGTAATAAACTATGTGATGGGGTGACAGCCCACTTCATCTTTATACAAAACCCATATTCACTGCTGTATTTTTTTGTTTGTTTATGGTCTGTTGCTGTTTGGTATCTCAAACATTTGCTAGGATGGACAAAAGATTTGCTGAAAAAAATTTTCTACATAATCATTACTAAGTACTAGGACTATACATATCCATATTTTTCTCCTAAGTACAAGACAGCTTTTAATTTCCTAAAATAATTCAAAGCAATGCAATATATTTGGTTACCCTCTATGAACAGTGTGACAAAACATTTTTTACTTGATACTGAGGTGCAAATTAAAAATACTTATTCTGGGCAGGTGGAAAAGCAACACTGTAAAGGATTTATTTAGGAAGCATAAATTTAAGAGCCTAATGATTTTATCAAAGTAATTTATTTATTTTTTTCCCTAACAAACAAATTTTCTGTCCCTGAAGCACCCCTATAGGTCTAGACTCTACTGTATTTTCAAATCATTTATGTCAAGGCCATTGAGATTTCTATTGTTAGAACAGTAATTTGGTTTTGCACAGAATTACTATCAACTGCTGTGTAGTCTGCGAGCTATGGAGGCAATAACAGAGGAACATTCACACAGCCCATTTACTAGATGAGGTTCCATAAAGTCCATCTGATTATGTATAAGTGGTTATTAGAAAGGTTCTCAAACAAGAGACACAAGAGATATACAAATCCTCAAGCTGTCTATTGCAGTCATTTTATAGGAGCTGTGGTTTCATGAATATTGGATACTTCTTTGACTGACTTCGTGACAACAATAAATGATGTTTTTGCAGGCCAGCTTCAAACTGTGTAGTTCAAATGTGAAAGAAGTTTGCAATCCTAAGTCAGAAATATTAAATGCAAAGGGGAAAAATAGTTCTTGATAACAGCAAATTCCTTTTTATCTTCAGGGAATTGTAGCGTTAAATCTCAGCAGATTTCATGAGACATTACAAAGTCCGGAAGACAGATATGCTTGCTTATGAGTACTGAATGCAGTAATTTATCAGCATAAAGCTTTGAGCTTGCATAGATCCTTGGGGTGTAGCACAGGGAAATGACAGAAAACTTATTCATGTCAGGGTGCAATTTTAGAACAAGTAATTTTTGTCATATTAAGTTACAAAGGCCTGAATTGTTTAAAGTTTTCTCATTCATTAGTTCATTCCGTTTCAAGATCTTTCATCCCTACTGTGATCCAAAGGTGATCCAAGATCAGAGAGAAGTCCCAGTAGGACAGAAAGGAGTCTCGAGGTGCTAAAAAGGCTTTGAGGTAGATCTTCTTACTGACAGCATGATAGTTGACATCACAGGGTACAAATATACACAAGAGATCACATTTAGAACTTTCACCTGTAAAATATTGTTTATACCTTACTGATTAAGGGTGACACAACTTGCATTACACTTTCAAAATATTTATTTTATGTTCCCTTTGAAGTGAAAATTGCAAACACATGCTTGTGACTTTAATTTTCCTACTTTAATTTGCAAAGTTTATCCACTTTGTGTGGAAACCCAGTGATCAGTTTTGCCATTAGAATCATAGAATGATTTGGGTGGAAAGAGACCTGAAAGATGATCTAATACAGGGACACCTCCCAATAGACCAAGTTGATCTAAAGGTCCATCCAACATGACCTTGAACAGTTGCAAGGAGGAGGCACCCACAACTTCCCTGGACAATCTGTTCCTGTCTCATAAGCCTCACACTAAATGATTTCTTACTAATGTCTAGTTTAAATCCACCTTCTTTCAGCTTGAAACTATTTCCCCTCATCCTATTACACCACACTCAAAAGTCCCTCCCTTGCTTTTCTGTAGGCCCCCTTCAGGTACTGGAAGGCTGCTATAAGGTCTCCCTGGAGCATTTTCTTCTCCAGGTTGAACAACCCCAACTCTCTCAGCCCGTCTTCTTCATAGGAGACATGCTACAGCCCTCTCATCATCTTCATGTCCCTCCTCTTGACTTGCTCCAGGAGTCCCATGTCTTTCTTCTGTTGTGATCTCCAGAGCTGAACACAGTACTCCAGGTGGGCTTCATGATAGTGGACTAGAGGAGAAGAATCACTTTTCTCTACCTGCTGTCCACGCTTCTTTTTGTACAGGCCAGGCTACAGTTGGCTGGCATAAAAATGATCTGAGGCTGTATAAAGCTCTGTAAAAAAAAATTGAAAATGTAGATACAGGTAGATGTCTAGAAGTGGGATATACAAATTTCTATTATAGTTAGATTAACTTGACTCACTTGCATAAACATAGTTAGGTTGTACCATTTGATATGGTCTAGGGATTTGTTCGGTTTTCAGGTATCAGCCTTCCACTGTCATTTCTGTCATATTTCTCTGACAATTTAAGATATCTCTGATCATATTAAGTATTTACTTTGGGGAATATAAATTAAACCAATGCAGTATTAGTCAACATATCTCTAGTCAACAGATTGGAGTCTAGAGAGTTATTCAGATAATAAGTTAATGACTAAATTATGAGCAAAATACCTCTCAAGAGCTGCAATGAGCAGACTCGAGCTGACTCACAGGTGCTTAGAGACATATGAACACTTTCTTTATAGATACCTACATGTCCCAATTTGAGAAATTAATGTAACAAAATCTTATATGAGATCTTACGAAAGGGGAAGCTTATACTTTTTTACAAAAAAAAAAGTAAGTAATTGCTTCTACTGGTGCTTAAACTCATAAATTTCATGTACTCAGTGTCTTGTAACACATACTTACTTGTATAAAGACATACATCTCTAATGAATTGGCCAGCACCTCTTTGTGCCACAGAAAAAAAGGGACACCAGCTAAAGAGCCCTCCTTGCCTTTCTGGGCCTTCTTGGTGTCAACAAACCAATTTTAGGGCAAATCTGTTATAGCCTTCAGGAGTAATAATTCCTGTTATGCCATGGTCTTTTGCATCAGAATCTTGCTGTTTCGTCCAAAAGTTTTAGGCTAAATCTTTCTACCCATTGTCTGCTTTCCTTGTTTGAAATATATATTTGAAATAATTAGTGAGACCTAGATAGGCTGGAGAGTTGGGCGGGAAGAAACCTGATGAAATTCAACAAGGGCAAGTGTAGAGTCTTGCATCTGGGGAAGAACAACCCCATGCACCAGTACAGGTTCGGAGCTGATCTGATGGAGAGCAGTGTAGGAGAAAGGGACCTGAGGGTCTTGGCAGACAGGAGGATGACCATGAGCCAGCAATGTGGCCTTGTAGCCAAGAAGGCCAATGGCATCCTGTGATGTATTAGAAAGGGTGTGGTTAGTAGGTCAAGGGAGGTTCTTCTCCCCCTCTCTTCTGCCTTGGTGAGGCCACATCTGGAATATTGTGTCCACTTCTGGGCCCCTCAGTTCAAGAAAGACAGGGAACTGTTGAAAGAGTCCAGCACAGAGCCACAGAGATGATTGAGGGAGCGGAACATCTTCCTTATGAGGGAATTGGGCCTCTAGCTTGGAGAAGAGGAGACTGAGGGGTGACTTCATCAATGTTTACAAATACATTAAGGAGGAGTATCAGGACAATGGAGCCAGGCTTTTTTTCAGTGACGTCCAGTGATAGGACAAGGGGCAATGGGTGCAAACTGGAGCACAGGAGGTTCCAGGTAAACATCAGAAAAAACTTCTTTATTGTGAGAGTGACAGAGCACTGGAACAGGCTGCCCAGAGAGGTTGTGGAGTCTCCTTCTCTGGAGCCATTCAAAATCCACCTGGACGCATTCCTGTGTGATGTGTTCTAAGTGATCCTGCTCTGGCAGAGGGGTTGGATTAGATGATCTTTTGAGGTCCTTTTCAACTGCTAATATTCTGTGATTCTGTAATAAATGTCTACAGTCTATTTTCCAGGTAAACTAATGGGAAAAGGAATAATTGTGACCACATTCTGCTAAGGCATATCAGTACATTATTATATTAATAAAATCTCAGGTCTTTTAAAGGAGAGACATAGAAGCCTCAGTCTTTCAAGGAAACAATTCACACACCACAGTAATCAGCACACAATTTCTGCTGCAATGACCCAAAGAACAGAAATATCCAAACCAGGCTAAAGTTGGAAAAATAACTGTGGAGGTAAATATGGTCAGTGCTACCACTTGCTGATGCATCAACCAGGGAAATAGGTTACAGCAGCTACTGAAGGAAGTGTTCAGAGGCTGGAGGAAATCTATTGTTTGGAAGAAGGGCCGTGAATGTTGATCATCCTCAAAACTAGGTTGAAACTCACCGTGCTCTTAGTCAGAAATACAATAGTAACTATGAGTGAACTCAGATTTCGTTCCTCCTGGGAAGTCAGATGACTGCCCATCTCTAAGCTCACAAGGAACAAAATAAATTAAATTACACTATCTGAACTTGATTTAAAATCTCAGCATAACTTTTTTTTTTTTTTTTTTTAATCTTTATGCATGTTTTTTAGAGCAAAGATGTTAATGGTACACCATTGTCTTTATGAAGGTGACATACTGCCCCTGCAACTTAAGAAACATATCAGTAAAGGTTAGCTCTTAATTTTTTGTGAAGAAAAATCTACATGCTGTAGCTAGGACCTTAGAATGTAATGCAAATTTCAGATAATGATTGTAGAGTTATTAGGCAATTCTCCACAACAAAAAATATTACATGGGAAAATTAAAAGTTAAATGGTATGAAAATAATATGTAAGTTATATTAATGTGCAAAAATGTACTGAAATTTCATTCGTTATAGGCAGGAAAAATACAGTCTTGAAAATCTTAAGAAAGGCTGAAAAAGAAAGTTAATGTGGAAAAGCATATTAATTTCATAAACTGATTATTGTGTGCTGCTATAAATTGAGTGAAACATCGGATCCTATGAAGTGTAAGAATGGAGCTGCAGAAGATGTTTATTTCAGTCATGATTTTCAAAAATGGTTAGTCTCCTTCAGTGTTAGGTAGTCTTAGAATAAGACAGAAAGATAACATTTAAATATCCAGTGAGCTAGAGCACAAAAATCTATGATAGACAGTATGAATGACACAAAGAAGTAGAATGTGGCACCACCTTTTACCAAGTCTACATCATCTCCTAAAAAATTCCTGGTGAAAATGACACAGTCTTCCTGCTTGTCACACACAGCAAGCATCATATTTCAACAGCAACACTGTTTGCAGTTGTTGTTACCTTTTATGGGATTGGAGATTTTTTTATTATTATTTCTAACTCCTGTCCTATCTGCACTTCTGGGGTTCAGATGACTATGACCAAGAGTCAAAAAAGAAATGTCAGACTACTAAATCTGCCCAGAAAGATATCTGGCACTCTGATGGGATGTCAGCAGAGACATCTTGCATAACAGAAGAATGTTATCAGTAGATGATCCACACAGAAAGAATGTCATTAATCGAGTTATGGTGGATTCTAACTTTACTGTTTTACTTAAGAACAAAATAAACTCAATATAGACCATAGCTAGGTATGGTAGAAGTGACTTTTTTCGATTGGAAGTTTGTTGTTAGTTCTGCATGAATTTCTGAACTCATATAATCTTCATATTTAAATAGAACTTTTATTGTGAGTGATAGCAAAAGCTGAAAAAACCCAAACCAACCAACAAAAAACACCAGCAACCAGCAAAATTTTAGTTTATGTCTTATGTTACCTAAAACGCCTGTCAGTAATTCTCCATTGTCATGGGGACGTGCCTAGGATTTTGTGTCTCCAACCAGGACAAATAGCATCTCTAAATCATTAATTTTCTACAATTCCTCTCATTTCTTCTCCTGTGATGCACTGTTTTCTGGAAGCTCATGGTCCATTATACCTGATCACTGATCTTGCAGAATTTGAAAATAGTTATCCTTTATAATTTTATTATTTTTATTTACTCACAGTGCCTGGCACTTCTTCAAATTGATATTATGACACTGCTTCATGTAGGTATAACTATAAAAAATCACTACAATTACGACTGGACTGCTTTTGTTGTATTTTCTCTATTTCAGAAAAAAAAAAAAAAAAAAAAAAAAAAAGTAATATATGTCAGACCAAGAGTATCCAAGAAACCCCCCAATATTTAGCTGGCATCTGTACTTCTACATAATATGGGTTTGTTGAATGCTTTCTCTCAGATAAAATGTATACCATGTGCAATATCTTTCAGACTGATCTGTTTTGCAACATTATCTCACTCTAGCTTCCTTTTACATTTTTATTTCCCTCAGCTAGAGGTTTCTCAATTGTATCAATCATTATAGAAATAATTTGTTTTATTCTGTGATTCTATGCTCTAATTTTGCAAGTTTCTTTTTTGCAATTGCATTTAGTAATATCAGTAGTGACGCTCCTGAGTTTAAATTTATGTCTGGATCTACAGTACTTTTAATGACAGTTCTCAAAACCTCAGATTACTGAAAGGCACATGGGCACAAGTATTTGCACCAAATTTTGTTCTACTAGATGAATTTAAAAACTTTGTAGTACAGCTCCAGTATATACAAAACAGGTATTCCAGAAAACCTCTTCATGTAAATGTTCCTCTAAATACTCTCATTTGGATTGTGCACTGGCCAACAAGTTTCTTTGCTTGTGAGTATAATTACTTATATTAAATTGATAATCTAAGGGTAATATTATTAAACATGAAGATATGTGATCCCAAACCAGTAAAGACTGACACAACAACCGTTTGCACTTCATTGGTCCATTTGCTGCAATGACATAGATCTTCCTGTATAATTCTCTAAAGTACATAGTTCTGTCATTACAGACCCTATAGTATACATTGAATCATAGAATCAGCGAATGTATGGGATTGGAAGGGACCTTTAAAGGTCATCTAGTCCAGCACCCCCTGCAGTGCACAGGGACCTTTATAGCTAGATCAAGTTTCTCAGAGCATTGTCAAGACAGACTTTGAGTGTTTCCACGGATGGAGCCTCCACCACATGTCTGGACGACCTCTTCCAGTGCATCACTACTGTAATTGTAAAGAACTTCCTAATATCCAATCTAAATCTACTCTGCTCTAGTTTAAGGCCATTGCCCCTCATCCTATTGCTAAATGCCCTTGTTAACAGTCCCTCCAAAACTTTCCCATAGGCCCCCTTCATGTACAGGAAGGCCACTATAAGGTCTCCCCAGAGCCTTTTTCTCTCCAGGCTGAACAATCTAAATTCTGTCAGCCTGTCTTTGCAGGAGAGGTGCTCCAGTACTCTGATCATGTTTATGGCTGTTCTCTGGACTCATTGCAACAGCTCCATGCCTTTCCTTTGATGAGGGCTCAAGAGCTGGACACATTACTCCAGGTGGAGTCTTATGAGAGTAGAGTAAAGGGGCAGAATCTCCTCTCTTGACCTGCTGACCACACTTCTTTTGATGCAGCCCAGGATGTGATCAGCTTTCTGGGCTGTGAGGGCACATTGTTTACTCATGTCCAACTTTTCATCCACTAGTACCACCAAGTCCCTTTCAGAAGAGCTGCTCTCTATCACATCATCCATTTGATAATGAGGATTGCCCCTACCCAGGCGCAGGACCTTGCACTTGGCCTGGTTAAACCTAGTGAGGTTCACATGGACCCACTTCTCCAGCTTGTCCAGGTCCTACTGGTTAGCATCCCATCCCTCTGGTGTATCAGCTGCACCAGTCAGCTTGATGTCATTGGCAAACATGCTGAGGGTGCTCTTGATCCCACTGTCTCTATCCTTGATATAGATACTAAACAGCACTGGTCCCAGTATGGACCCCTGAGGGACACCACTTGTCATACCTGTCCATCTGAATATCAAGACATTGACCAATACCCTCTGGATGCGATAATCCAGTCAATTCCTTATCCACTGAACAGTTCACCCACAAAAACCATATCTCCCCAGCTTAGAGAGAAAGATGTTGTGGGGGACTGTGTTAAAGGCCTTGCAGAAATCCAGATAGATGATTTCCATAGGTCTTCCCTTGTCCATTGATGTAGTCATTACATATTGTAAAAAGCTACTAAATTGGTCAGGCAGGATTTGTTCCTAGTAATGCCATGTTGGCTGTCCTGAATCACCTCTATGTCCTCCATGTGCCTTAGCATGTCTTCTAGGAGGATCTACTGTATGACCTTTCCAGGCAGAGTTGAGGCTGACAGGTTGGTAGTTCTCAGGGTCTTGTTTTCTACCCTTTATTAAAATGGGTGTAGCGTTTCTCTTCTTCCAGTCACCAGGAACTTCACCTGATTGCCATGACTTTTCAAATAATGTGGAGAGTGACTTAGGAACTACATCAGCCAATTCCCTCAGAACTCTGGGATACATCTCCAGTTCCATAGATTTAGGCATGTTCAAGTTCCTTGTGTGGTCCTGATCCTTTTCTTCTCTTCCATTGGGAATAACACAAGATTATTTTCCAAGGTACAAACCCAGGATCATGGAATCACAATAATTTGTTGTTGTTGTTGTTGAATGTGAGGTCTAAAGTCGAACACAAGTCTGTAGCTATATAGTCATATGTTCAACAATACTGACTTCCAATTTGAGAAGTAATTCCCAGCTACACATGAAAATGTTGATGCTCACTTATTTATCTATGTGAGTTCTACCATCACTGAAAGTCTTAGATTTTCTGTAAACTTCAGCAGTTCAGGTTAATATTCAGTGCAACACTGGGTGGTTAGGCACATTAAGATATATGCTGAAACAGTCTGAACACTTGTTGACCAACTTAATGGTGATCTGTTGCATGACTAAGAGATTTTCATATATTTTCATCCCAAGGCTGCTTAAAGAGTTACAGACCCATGGTCTATATTGCATTTATCCTCCTTGTGCGCAGTCACTGTGTATTAGGACCTAAATTACTTCTGAGTCTAGAAGAAAACTTATGGTACATCCCACATTTTAAAACAATTCAAGGTTTTATTTGCCTACTGTTCAGAATTTAGTGGAGAGTTACACTTTCTAATGTTTTGATAGGATAAGTGAAAACAACAATAATGTATTTTCATAAAACAGACATACAGTGAAAGAGTAAGATTGTTTAAATTTACCTTTCTTTTTTTTTTTAATATATTTTGGTTTCTGAAGAAAAATCCCAAACTTACCTTCATTTTGTGAAGGTTCTTCAACATTTTCTCATTTAATCTTACAGGGTATCAAGTAATAATGTTAAATAATTGCTTTAACAGAGAAGGCTGAAAAATAATAATTCATATTTCAAAATTGCTCTACTTATTTTAATCTTAACAGACTCTAATATATGAAAATCAATTTACATAAAGTAATTAATTTTATTAGCTCACTTTAATAGACAAATGAGCTATTCTTGATCCATAGTACATGTAATACTTAGAAGTATCATTCAGGCTCCAAAGTATTACACTACCTGGTATTATATTATGGTATTATATATATTATATGGTTAAAGTACCAAATTATATGGTTCCTTTCTGATTCTATTTGTCTGACCTGACATTTCAAATTCCATAACTCAGCTTGGTGGTGCTTTGATCCTCACTAGGAGAGGATGGACTCAGCAGGGAAGCAGCACTTGTAGAAGGAGCTGCCAGGAGATAAGCAAAACCCAAGGAACTGTCAGTCAGGACACTCTGTTCCCTACTGCTGTGTGTAAGAAAAAAATCTTTAAGTTATATGTTGTAAGTGAAATCTGTAACTGAAAGTTCTTTTTAAATGAGAAGGCAG
>NW_009954222.1:1220736-1230227 GCF_000747805.2 Chaetura pelagica
TGTACTGTCATACTTCTTACAAATCTTTACCCCTGTAGGATAAGTCTGTGTAGTATTCTTTCGTTTGATAGTCTTTTAAAGATATATATTTCCTTTATCTACTGCTTAAAATTGCACCACATCTATTACTTAATGACACTTATATACTTTCAGTTGTGGAGGAACAAAATATTGATAACTTTCTATGATTTGCTAATAAGATAACTCATTCCTTGTTTTTATTTTGTGGGTTTTGTTTTATGGGTTTTGTTTTGGTTTTTTTTGTTACATTTTTTACATGGAGAATTTCTCTGAATTTGTGCATTAAAACAAAAAGTTGACTTAAAAAACCTAGATAAACCAGTTATATAACACCAATTAGCCATTTCATTGAACTTAGATAGTGAAATTACATTTCATTGCACCTTAAAATAGCTGTTTCTAAATGGATATATAAATACATTTTGTGATTAGATTAGCACTGCACCACCAGAGACTGATGAAACTTTGTTAATCACATGAACATAAAGTTCTGGGTCAAAAAGGGTCTCCTGTGTCGAGCAAGCTGCCTTTCACTGACTAAAAAGATGCACCTTGGCCTATAGAATATGTTGATAATTTGATGGCTGTTGTTCTCACTGTTCAGCAAGGATCTTAATCTCAAGATGCATACAAATTTAATTCAATTTTGTGAATTTTGCCAATAAAAAAGTATGCAAAGAAGTACCCACAGTGTAGTGTTGAAGTGGCATAATATTGATGCAACACATAGGACAAATGGAGAATAAAGCAGTTCAGTAGAACTTGGTTAATCAAACCACAGACAGATATTTGGGTTTACAGTTAAGAAAGACATGAGATTTTATCAGACATTTTAACATCTTGACTGAGCACAGGATATAATGGAAGTTCACGTACTTACTTGGAAGGGAGGAAACAAAGCTGGAGTCCAGCTGCTTTGCATTTAGTGTGTTAATTGCAACTGATTCTGTAGTAACTGTTCACGTAAAGCTTCAGGCTAGTCATATTTTTGTGGCCTATACAAAGTTATCAATTTTAAACCAAATTTTATTCCAACTGATCACTTCATTATAGGTTGTAAGCTTTCAAATGCTTGATTGCTAATTTAAAATAAAGTAAAAATCCATTACAAAAAGTGAATATCAAACTCAACAGAAATTGTTGGCTAAAATTTTTATAAAAAAAAGAAAGTTTACTGTTTTAAAAAGTATTACAACTACACAGTACAACTTAGAATATAAAGTCCTCTAAAAGCCATTAAGAGACTATTATTTTATACCATCATACTATAATATAGAGATGTTTTTATTATTTAGAACACAAAACAGATTTTAATGAAATTATACACAACAATAAATTAGACTCTACCACTTTTTTTTTGTGTTTTATTTAATTTAATTACATTGAGTTTTATGTTGTGTTAAAAGTTAATACCACTATTACTGCCTTCACTGTCTAAATTTATTTAAAGCCTTAGGACACATAATTTAGTAAAAACTACTTGTGAAGGAAAAGATTCAACTTTTTCACTGTAAGAAATGAAAAACAGCTGAGGAAGGGGAGATTTCAATAACCAAATATTGCAAACATAGCAGCAGGAGATTGCAAATACTCATACAATACTACTTTCCCACAAGTGGTCAATGGACCTAATATAGAAAATCCTCATTTTGTGAAGAGGCTTATGATGATCAGTATTAAAGCCCTGCAGTTTAAGAATAACAGTAGATGGAAATTTCATTTCACTTTCTAAAAAAGGAAGTTGCCGGCCCTCAGGACTGCAGAGAAATGCATGAAAAAATCAACCCAAGAGCACCCTAGAGGCTAAAAGGGCAGAGGGCAAATACAAAGAAGATAAAACTTTCTTGTCCATAATACTCTTACAAGTCTGGGGGGCCTGACTCATGCATTTTTAGCTTTTTTGGATTTACAATATATTTAACTCTGACTAACAGGAAGAAATGGTTCAGAATCTGAAGGTGGAAGGCAATTAGGGTGAAAGTTTGTCCTGGTTTCAGCCAGGTTTAAGCAAATTTTCTTTTTACTGATTTTTGTTTTCCTCAATGAAGTCCTTTTTAAGCAGCACACTTGCTGAAATGACCATCAAGTTTTCCAGCTAGTGGACTGGTAACACCAAAATGTTTATAGATACTGCTGAGAGACCAAGGACTCTTTGCTCTGCTTGTTGAATTTGCTGCTTCAGATACAAAAGGAGGAGAAGAATCGTATTTACAACCCTCCCATAGGGAAGAGTGGACAAGGTGGACAGCAAAATTGGCCAGAGATATTCCATACATATATATAAGTAATACTTACTATGAATTTGAGGATCACGGAAGTCTCTTTTTCCTCTTCCATTCACGGCTAGCATCTGGGGAAGATTCCATCTATCTGTCACCATTAATCCCTAGGCCTGTGCTTTCCTGACCCTCATAGCTCTACCCTCAGCTCTGGTCTGCTCTGCCGCTATCTCTGGGACATTTCAGAACTGCTCAGAGCTAAGAGGAGTGCCATGGGAGTTACCAGGGGTGGGAGGAGAGGTGATAAGGGTTTTACATATTCCTGGACGTATCTGTATGTGGTTTTATGTATTTTTTTGTATTCCTAGTATTTAATTAAAACTGTGTAGTTTTCAGTCTGAAAGCCTCTCTCCTTACTCTCTCTTTCCTTTCCGTTCCTGGGTGGGAGGGGGAGGGGATTGAGAGCATTATTCTCGCTGATTTAATAGCCAATCCTGAGCCAAATTGTAACAAAGTGAAAATGAAATTATAGAGTCCATGATCATGAAATAAGAGTGACAGCAGCAAAAAAAATGACAATGGATTTTAAAAATAGAAGCATTTAAGGAAACTCTGGAAAGGTCACCAGGGAAGGACTTTTAAGAAAAAAAAAAAACACCAAAAAAAAGGGAAAAAAAAAAAAAAAGGACTTTCAGGACAGTTGGCAAGAAAGGTAACTATTTTTGGACAAGTACATACCTACATGTCTGCATGAAAAATCTTCAGTGCCTTTACATTAAAAAGAATTAATATTATAAAAACTGGAAACAAGAATGTATAAATCAGGACAAGATTAAAAGCAAAATATGTGTTGTGGAGGGAACTAAAACAAAGAAGTGAAAGTTTGGCACTTTACGTAGGAACCTCTTCCCTGAAGAAAAAAATAAAACAAAAAACTCTATTGATTGTATTTACAAAGTTTTAGGGTTTAAATGCAGACAAATTCTTATTGAAATTGATAACTCAATTTTTCTTAATAACATATTTCTTACAAATCTATATGATTAGTTACTTACTGTCAGACAAAGTAGACATTTTGCACAAATTCAGGAATATGGAACACTTTTGTAAGAGAAATAATGAGGTAACATGTAGGGTTATTTATCAACTGATGTGGGAGAAAGTTAGAGGGCTTTAAGTCAAAGTTGAATAATTTCTGTTGGCAGTTAACTACAGGAATATAGCTTTGCTCTGCAGTAAGTCGAACCAAGGAAGTTGTGGATATTCTGCCTCTGGAAGTCTTCAAAGCCAGGTTGGAAGGGGCTCACAGAATCCTCCTGGTTGGAAAAGACCTTAAAGATCATTAGGTCTGACCATAACCTAAATCCACCAACCATAACCTAAATCTACCTGTTCAGTGTTTAAATCACGTCCCTAGGCACCACTTCTATATTTCTTTAAAACACTTCCAGGGATGGTGACTCCACCACCTCCCTGAGCAGTCTGTTCCAGTGTCCAACCACTATTTCAGTAAAGAAATTCTTTCTAATATCTAGTCTAAACTTCTCCTGGCTCAGCTTCAGGCCATTTCCTCTCATCCTTATGTTGTTATTCACTTGGGAGAAGAGGCCAACTCCCACCTCCCTACAACCTCCTTTCAGGTAGTTGTAGAGAGCAATAAGGTCACCCCTCAGCATCCTCTTCTTCAAACTAAACAATCTCAGTTTTCTCAGCCTCTCCTCATAGGACTTACTCTCCAGGCCTTTCACCAGCTTGGTGGCTCTCCTCTGGACATGCTCCAGCAACTTGACATCCTTCTTGTAGTGAGAGGCCCAGAACTGCACACGGTACTCAGGTGTGGCCTCACCAATGCCAAGTACAGGGGCATGATCACTTCCCTACTCCGGCTGGCCACACTAATCCTGATGCAGGCCAGGATGCCATTGGCTTTCTTGGCCACCTGGGCATACTGCTGGCTTTTTCCAGTTTTCCAACCACTCATTCTCAAGCCTGTAGCTTTGCCTGGCATTGTGACCAAAGTGCAGGACCCAGCAATTGACCTCAGCCCATCCATCCAGTCTATCCAGGTGTCTCTGCAGATCCTTCCTGCCCTCAAGCAAATTGACACTTTCACCCAGCTTAGTGTCATCTGCAAACTTACTTAGGAAGCACTCAGTTCCTACATCTAGATCAATAATGAAGGTATTGAACAAAACCAGTCCACAGAACTTTTGCAATTAATGTTAAAGACATCATTTAAAATCTCTGAAGTGTTGCTACCTGATTTATGAGGACAGCTAATCTCCTCAGATACATTACCTCAGTTATTTGTAGTTTGTCATCAGAAAAGATCACATCACCCTCTAAGCAGTAAAATCAGATCCAGTTACATATACTTGACAATAACTAGTGATTTTATTTAATTTTAATATTCCAGCAAGAAGGCAATATAATTGTGTGGGCTTGAATAATGCAAACCTGTTTTATCAGTTCCTAGTCCTTTGAGAAATCTGCCAGTTTTTCTTGTAACAAAATCATTATTTATAATGTTCATTGTTAGAGGATATTATGAGTGGCTGTCACCTCCAGCAGCTCCAGATCAGGATATTTCTCTTTCCTAGCTGCTGGAGCCCAGCATGTTGTCCCCAGGGAACCAGCATCTCTGCTTAGGCTGAGGGATGCATCTGCCATTTTCCTATTACCAGGGTCAACCAGTAGCAAATGTACACGTGTGCAGTCACATAGGCACATGTGACATGGCTGGTCATAGGGACATGGCACTGCCCGCAGCAGCACCCATACTGGGGATGCACACCAGACACAGGCACAGACAGCCACATTCCCTCCTCTTCTTGGAGTGGCAGAAGCAGAAAGTCACCAGTGCAGCACACACGCCACACTCTCCATGTTCACAAACACATGCATGTTCACAGGTCCCCCAAGAACCGGTGCTGCCCCTCTGTCCAGCCTAGTGCCCCTGCTTAGCTCCTGGCTCCCCTTACCCATGCCATAGTCCCTGACTCACTAGCTGGTCCAGCTGAGTGCTCACTGCAAACACGCAGTACTCATCCTACAGGCACACCACTCTAGTGAGTCCCCCTGAATATCCAGCCTTTCACATACTTAATACCCTTGCCCAGGCCTCCTACTTCTCAGGTGGAGCAGCTTGGAATTTGCCAGCTAATCCACACACACTGCCCATGCACACCTGCTTGGGAAAGGTACAGACACCCCAGAAGCCAGTGATGCCATGGTCCCAATTCAGCCACAAACACTGAGCTCCCTCCCTTCACCTGGCCACAGAAGCTAGCACAGTACAGACACACACAGGATAGGGAGTGGAATTACAGAGAGATTAAGACAAGATTTAATTATAACATTTAAGAAAATATCACAGAACTGTGATAATCAGATGCAAGGCTCAGCCAGAGAAGTGTTCTAACTGGCTGGGTTTTACAAGTCCCTTTTCCACTCCTTTCTATCTGTTTCACAGTTTGTTCCTTCACAGTTTGCCTCCACTGCACATTCCTCCATCTGCTTGCAGCTTCACTAGTGTTCCACTGACATCCCCAAATTCCAGGACCATTTGCATTTTTAGCATAGGCAAGGATATTCATCATTATCATCTGCAAAGTCCAGGCTGGCCCTCTCTGAAGTGGTGCCTGCAATTTCTTCACAGCCCATTAGTTAATGTGACTGACAGAGTTGGTTTCTTGTAATTGTCTCTATTGTTGTCAGTTCTGTGCCTCTCTGTTTTGTTAGTGCCTCCTCTTTTTCCTTATCATTCAGTTTGAAAAAGTCCCTGATCAGATAGCCTTCAGTAAGCACTCTCTCCTTTCACATACACTTACATATACCAGTCTGAAAAACATTTAGCATTTTTCAATCTCTAAGCATGCTACAGCATAATTAAATACACTTACTTTACAACATTGGTGGGTGTCCCAGACCAGCAATTAAGCCCCACACAGCTGCTCACTCACTCACACCACCCAATGAGAGGAGGGGAAAAGAGAAAAGAAGATAGAAACCTTGTGGTTCAATATAAACAGTTTAGTAAGTGAAGGAAAGAAGGGAAAAAACAATTGGCATAAAGAAAATAACTCAACACGTCCCACAAACAAATTGATGCCCAGCCAGGTTCTGAGTAATGGATACCTGCAAGACCATTCCTCTCCCTTCCCCTCTACTTTGCTGCTAAGCACAGGATACCCCTTCAGTTTGAGTCAGTTGTCCAGGCTGTGTCCCCTCCCAGCTTTTTCTCATCCTCAGCCTAACTTCTGGGGATTCAGATTGGGAAAAAGTGAAAGTCTACACTGTGCAAGTACTGCTCAGCAGTACCCAAAATGTGTGCTATCATCACTGCTTTGGTTGTAAATCCAAAACACAACACCATATGGGCTGCTATGAAGAAAGTGACTTCATCCTAGTACAACAACATAACTGTACATATAGCATCTACCTTCTCGCTCAGCAAAATTCTTTTGTTTTAAGCCTTTAGAGCTGAAATTAATAATATATTTGTAACTTGTAGAATATTTTTTTCAAAATTATTTAAAACAGAATATAATTTACTAAATTATTAGGACTTCGTTGTCATTTATACAGCAACAGTGTATACAAATCTATTTGCATATGGTCAGCTGATGTGAAAAGGGTGTATTATGAACATTTCTTACGAAGGAACAGTCTTCTCTGGTGCTGCCTCTTGCTATTGATAATGATTGTATCAAAAAGTTACTTACTCAAATTCAAGCTGTCAAATTCATCACATTATCCAGCATCTGAAGAAGATGCAAGACCCAAAGAAGTGCAAAATTGCATCCAGAATTAAGATACAATTTAATATTGAACGCATTTTTTTAATGTGTGGTGTGTTGACCCTGGCTGGATGCCAGGCACCCCCCAAGGCCTCTCTATCATTTCACCCCTCAGCTGGACAGAGGAGAGAAAATACAACAAAAAGACTCATGGGTCAAGATAGGGACAAGGAGAGTTCATTCACCCATTACCGTCACTAACAAAACAGACTCAGATTGGAGAAATTAGTTTATTACTAGTCAAATCAGAACGGAGTAAAGAGAAATAATAAAAAATCTTAAAATACCTTCCCTGTACCTTTCCTTTCTTCCTTAGCTCAAATTACTATGCTCCCAATTTTTCTTCCTCCTCAGCACCAGCTGTGCAGCTGGATGGGGAATGGGGATTGTGGTCAGTTCATCACATGTTCCCATTACTCCTTCCCCTGAGGGGGAGGACACCTCATACTTTTCCCCTGCCCCAGTAGAGAGTCCCTCCCACAGGACATAATTCTCCACAAATCTCTCCAAGGTGAATTCTCCCTACAAACTGCAATTCTTCATGAACTGCTCTGGCATGGGTCCCTTCAACAGGTTGAAAAGTCCTGCCAGCAAACCTGTTCCAGCAGAGGCTCTGCTCTCCATGGGTACCCCACAGGTCCCGCCAGCAACGTGTCCCAGCACAGGCTGCCTGCAGGGTCACAGCCTCATTTAGGCATCCACCTGTTCTGGCATGGGTTCCTCCTGCAGTTGGATATATGCTCCATCGCAAACCACCGTGGACTGCAGGGAGGCACTGCCTCATGGTCTTCACCACGGGCTACAGGGGAATCTCTGCTCTGGTAACTGAAACATCTTCCCCTCCTTTGTTGACCTTGGTGCTTGCAGTGTTGTTTCTCTTACATATTCTCCCTCCTCTCTCAAACTGCAATTGTGCAGTTTTTTTTTTCTTTTTTCTCTTCTTAAATATGTTATCAAAGAGGTACTGCCACTGTTGCTGATGGGCTTGGCGCTGGCCAGTGGTGTGTCCATCTTGGAGCTGGCTGGCATTGGTGCTGTCAGACACAGGGAAAGCTTCTAGCCACTTTTCACAGAAGCCACCTTATAGTCCCCCTGCTAACCAAATCTTGCCATGCAAGCTCAATGCATAATGTTACATCCTTAACTTAAAATGCTGGAACTGGAAGCAAAATTGAGGGTTGGCTTGGTTCTAGTTAGGTTGAATAAAAATAGTATAGAAGACACAACAGCAAAGACCTCAAGAGCTAAGAAAAAGAATTCACATTGGGCTTGTACTGAAACTGTGCACATTAAATCCTAGCTGTAACCAATTTCTGTACCACTAAGCATTGCAGGGTATTCAAAAGACTCACAAATATTATTTAAAAGGAATAAATGAGCTTCAGTTGATAGAGATTAAATTGTTAAGAAAGGAGATGGTGAAGGAATATGAATATTGATAGTAGGAAAGAAGTCAGGATTCAGGCACCTCCAGCACAACAATAAGGATTAGGTGGGTTTATCATGTAGGGTATCCAGTAGTATAAGTGCCCAAATTCCTGTCCTTGCACCTCATCTGGAACTTCTGTTCTCCTGTAGGTGAATATATAATTCTTTGAAGAACACAGGAACACAATTAAGATTACTTAGGTTTATGAAGAAACTAGCCAGAATTCAAAAATCGGCTTAGAGTGGGTGACTGGAAGTATGAAATATTTAGGTCAGGAGGCAAAACTGTAAGTTTTAGAGACAGCACGTGTCACGATCCGTGACCTATTATATCTCCTTATTGGAGTGTATTAACTTATCAGGATTTGCTGAGAGATCCACGCGTGGGTATCGCCTCACACAGAGGATACAGGAACTTATGTCCTGACTTTTTTGAGTGAATAACTCGCTCAGTGCTTACTTATATTTCTAACAACAGCAAGGTTTATTGTGGGGAAAACAAAGCAATTTGGGGCAGGAGGTTCAAAAGGAGTGGTTATAACACATTAAACATATATGGGTACACCTTAGTTACACATCTTATTCACGTGCTGGAAGGAGAGGGGAGGGGTATGCCCGAATGGCTGGATTATATTTTCCCCTATAAGCTGGGGTAGCCGGAATTGTCTCACCACACGGCGGTGCAGGTAGGATGAGCTGGGTAGCAAAGAAGCTGCGGGCACTCCAAGCGCAGGTCGCCCCCCCCCACCACAAAGCGGCGGCAGTCGGTGCGCGGCTCCGGGACCGTAGGTGTGCAGAGCGGCTCCGGGACCTTGGGACCGGGGCTTTGGCAGCTGCAGCTGCGGCGAATGGCTCCGGGACTCCGGGACTGCGGCTTTAGCAGCGGCGGCTGCGGCAAGCGGGCAGGTAGTGAGCGGGCAGGCGGCGCGGCGAGCGAGCAGGCAGTGAGCGGGCAGGCTCTGCAGCGGGCGGCTCCCAGCAGGAACGGCAGGCAGCAGGGCAGCTCCCAGCAGCGGGGACGGGC
>NW_009954222.1:1230538-1244704 GCF_000747805.2 Chaetura pelagica
GCCGTGTGGAGACACCGTTTTAAGTCAGTTTTGTCGGCTGACTCAAAGGACATTTCATGTTCGTGTAAGGAAATACCTGGTCCTTCACAGCACGTAAGTAGAATTTAATTTAGAGTAAAATTCAAGGTATTTAATATAGGAAATGTCCAGCTTTCTGATAAATAGCTTCCAGGAAAAGTATCAAACAGAAAGCTACAGCTTCTCTGTGTGCCTGTGCATTCTAAAATGTAAATTACTTGTTTAGAAAGAAGAAGGTGAGCAGAAATATTGTGGCAGGAACAACTGTGTGTAATGTGATACAAAAAAAGAACAATATATCTGTAGTAAATGTAAATTCATTATTCTGCTCCCAATGGTTCTTAGAATTACTATAATTACCAGCTACTAAATCAGTCATTAAAACTTATTTTCCCTTGCTATCACGAGCTATAGTAATATCTATAGCCTGCTAGCATACGTATATTATATTAACATCTTTTCACTATGGCTCCAAAGCTATTTCATAAGAAAGTGCACAATAGGAAAAAGGAAGTCTGAAGAATCATAGCATAGAACTACAACTCAACTACAAAGACAGTTGATAAAGAGAGGAGTGTATATGATTAAATTTCTACAAAGAGAAAAACAATTGAAATAACTAAAATGTTTAATCACAAAAACAGATTCTTAGCTCAAAGCAAAACAATTTACACTATCCTTGGAAAAACTGCAAGTCCAAAATCTAGGAAATCCCAGGTTCCTAGGTCACAGACTAATTTTTGTTCAGTTTCACTGGATGAGCTAGCAACTCAGTGCATGCACTCTTAGTCTATCTCTGAATTTTAAGAGCCAGCCATTTGTGTGCTGAACAACTCTAAAGGCTTATGATTCTCTACATTCTGCTTCATCATACTTCTGCATGCAATACTAACACTGCACTTCCTCTTAGTCATAGTTATATACCCAGACCTCATTCATATCATATGTCTTTTCAGCCAGTCTCCCCATCAAGACCTCTACACCCTCTTGATAAAAAACGTGCAACACAACTGGCAAGAAACCTGTATGACATTAAGATACATATGTATTTTCATCTGGCATTTTGCACATATAGGGAAAAGGCTTGTTCCTTCCCAAAGGAACATGTTGCTGACTTCTTCATGATTTTGTCACAGTTCCAGTTTTGGCAAACTGCTCCAGTGAGTCCATCCACTATTCAGTGCTGTGCACCAAAGATGTTAGGTAGAAATTCATGTTTTTTGAAGGAACAGATATAATTGTTTGGAAAAGATTTGTTTCTTTCTTTATTTATTTGTTTGGGGTTTTTTTGTTAAGGAACTATCCATTTTGTATTTTTAATGTAATAAAAGGAGCAGTTTGCTCTATCCTTGGTCCACTTGAGCACATATGAAATGTATAGCACTCCCAATTGTATCAAGTGGCAGTTGAATAATACTCTGAATTGGCTAAAATTATGTAATCATTCCTCCCAAAGCATATAAATGATCCTGCAATGGAATGCATATATTATGATAAAAGTAATTTTTTCTCTGTCGAAGAATCAAGTAGATAATGGGAGTCATGAACATATTAATCAATTTCAGGCAAAAAGTCACAACTCAAGTATTGAAGAGGGCAAAAATTGTTTTATAGATGTAAATACTAAGAAATTGAATCCTCATTCACATTTTCTAATATTTTTCCTAATATTTTTAGTCTGAAATGCATAATTAATCTGAGCTTCTTAATTTTAAGTTCAGAAAATCTTCCATTTTTCAAAGAAGAATACAGACTTGAACTTTCAGAACTTCTAACATCCAGAAACTCTTGCCAGACTGAATTTATTTTTTTTACAGATGCTGAAAACTTTTCTCAGGCTCAAATGATCATATTTTATTGTCTTTATAAGCAGGAGACTCATATAATAAAAATTTCCTGAGCTAGGAAATTATTTTCTTTTATAGAGCTTCATCTGATAATTTCAATTGCAGATTTCAATGTACTATGTGATGTACTCAACAAGATGTCAGGTTTATTTGAGTTATAGAAGACATTTATTTCTTCATACACTGTGATGTTTTTGAGATTCTTACTGAAATATATAACATTAAATCACCTTCAGCCAATTACGGCACTCAGAGCTGTGAGGTATATGCCATAAAGCAGAAGCATAGGCTGAATGTGATTTCAAATTATTTTAGTTTGACTGTCTCCCACTAACTTGTTAGAAAAAAAAAAATAACCACAGATAATAAATTCTAAGGTTTAAATTACTTATTCAGGCTCCTCATAACAATAAAATGTGTTTTAGTTATGCAGACAAGGTCTCTTTCTAAAATACACAAAGTTTGCTTTATGTGGAATATTTATAGGTTTTATAAATTAAAAAGTAGTCCATGAGTAATCAAGAAAGACTTCAGTGTCTTGGGATGGTTAGTGAGAGATTCTGGGGTGCAAGCTGTTTTTTCTTCCCTCTTTCCAGTTGAAAGCAGTGACATTAGAGGGAAGAGGTAGGATCCAATCCATTAACACATGGCCCAATGACTGGTGTCACCTCCACAATTTTCGGATTTTTTTTATAATGGGATGGTCTACACATCATCAGGAATGCTGGCATCAGACTAATGTCTAATCTGAACCTCCTCTGTTGCAACTTGACCCCATTTCCTCTTGTCCTATTGCTAGTCACCAGGGAGAAGAGGCCAACACCCACCTCACCTCAGCCTCCTCTTAGGTAGTTTCAGATAGCAATGAGGTCTTCCCTCATCATCCTTTTCTCCAGGCTGAACAGCCCCAGCTCCCTCAGCCTGTCCTCATAGGGCCAGTTCTCAAAACCCCTAATCATCTTAGTTTCCCTTCTGTGCACCCTCTCCAGCAACTCGATATCTTTCTTATACTGTGGCACTCAAACCTGCACACAGTGCTCAAGGTTCTGCCTCACCAAGGCCTAGTATAGGGGCAGGATCACCGCCCTGGTCCTGCTGGTCACACTATTTCTGATGCAGGTCAGGATGGTGTTGGCCTTCTTGGCCACCTGGGCACACTGCCAGCTGATGTTCAGCCGGCTGTCATCAACATCCCAGATCCGTCTCTGCCTGGCAGCTCTCCAGCCACTCCTCCCCAAGCCTGTACTGCTGCCAGGGGTTCTTGTGGCCAAAGTACAGGACCTGACATTTGGTCTCATTGAAACTCATGCTATTTGCCTTGGCCCATCAGTCAAGCCTCTCTAGATCCCTCTGCAGATCCTCCCTGCCCTCAAGCAGACTTCCACCAAGTTTAGAGTCATCTGCAAACTTACTGAGGGTGCGCTCCATCCCCCAATCCAAATAATCAATGAAGATATTAAACAGGAGCAGCCCCAGCACTGAGCCCTGGGGAACACCACTCATGACCAGCTGCCAACTGGATCTAACTCTATCGAACACAACTTTTTGGATCCAGCCATCCAACCAGTTTTTTATCCTGCAAAGCATGTGTACAACCCAGCCATGAGCAGTTAAATTTTCAAGGATAGTGCTGTGGGAAACCTTGTCAAAAGCCTTGCTAAAGCCAAGGTAGACAACATCCACAGCCCTTCCCTCATCCAATAAGAATGTCATCCTGTCGAAGAAGGAGATGAGGTTAGTCAAACAGGACCTGCCCTTCATGAACCCGTGCTGACTGGGCCTGATCACCTGGTTGTTCTGCATGCACCACATAATGGTACTCAGGATGATCTGCTCCATCATCTTCCCTGGTACTAAAGTCAGATGAACAGGCCTGTAATTTCCTGAATCATTCTTCTATCCCTTCTTGTATATCGGGGTAACATTGGCTGATTTCCAGTCTGCTGGCACCTTTCCAGTCAGCCAGGAATGTTAGTAAATTATAGAAATGGAGCCTATTGATAAAGTCTTCTTAGTCCAGTTTAAGGAGACAAGCTGTCATCCTGCTGGGGAATTTCAACCACCCCAACATCTGTTGGAAAAGCTATAGGCAACCCAGGAGATTTCTGGAGTGCCTTGGTGACAACTTCTTAAGAGAAGAAATTGACAGAAATTGAGGGGATGTGTTATGGGACCTCATCAGGGATGTCAAAGTTGAAGGCAGCCTGAGCTGCAGTCACCATGCACTAGTGCATTTCACTGATCTAAAGGGTATGAGGCAGATGAGAAGCATAGTCAGAACACTAAATTTTAGGAAAGCACAGTTCCAGCTCTTCAGGGAAACAGGCCTCAGGGAGAAGAGAAGAGAAGAGAAGAGAAGAGAAGAGAAGAGAAGAGAAGAGAAGAGAAGAGAAGAGAAGAGAAGAGAAGAGAAGAGAAGAGAAGAGAAGAGCTCACATCTTACTTGCACCAGCTGGAATGTTCACAGTTAAAAAGATGAACCTACTCCTTGGATGTACTGAAGCATGAAATGGAAAAGGAATTAAAACTTAGACATGGAGATTATATTCTGCTGTACCCAGAGTCAAACTTCTGCAATGTCAGGTTCTGTGGCTCTAACTTAGGAAAGAACCTAGCCCCTTATGTAGATGAAATTAAATAATGCAACAAAGATAGACTCATATGTGGGGCAATTGCTCTCCCTCTCAAATACCTACTTCCCATTGCAGGTGGTAGATTGTGCTCACTTATATCAGGACTAATGTTTTCTTTTTGGTGGCTGAGTATACTGAGCAAAACAGGCTTTAGTGACTCCCTGTAGCAGTAAACTACCTCCCTGTGGGCCTTCTAAAATACCCCAACTCCTTCATTGAGAACTGAGAGATCTTCAAACACTTAGTTCATAAAAAATCCAAGCATTTTAACACACTTTCCTTCTTCTCCCAGGGGGTGATCTTGGCTTGTGTTCTCTCCCTTTATTACAGCTTTAATCTTATGATGTGAACTGGGACTTGTTTACATTTTTATTTTTAAAGGCTTTTGTGTGTGTGTGTGAGAGAGCGAGAGCATGCACTAAAGATCTAAATTGACAGATGCCTTTTTGTAGGACTGAAATGACATATCTAAGTTTTACTGCACTCTTCCCTGTATTTGCATTTTTAATTACTTGCATCATATTTTATTAGTATGTTACCTGATGAAGAATTCCAACTAATTAATTTCACCTGGAATTATATGCCGGTATATGAAAAATTATACTTGGCCATTTGTGAAGACCAGCTGTGTATTAGGAATATCTGATCCCTATCTGAAAGATAAAAAACCAAACCAAACCAAAAAACGAAAAAAGAAAACAAACCAGCTGATTGTAAAAGCTAGTCCTTTTTTTTTTTTTTCTCTCTCAAGCCCTGAAGTTATTATTATTGGCAGATATCCTTTATTACTCACCCTATGTACTATGCATTAACTCAGAAGTTTGTTCTAACTGAGCATCATTCAGTCAGATTACTTTTTCTTCAACCATGAAGAGAAGAGAAGAGAAGAGAAGAGCTGGCAGATCTTTAAGGATGTATTCCATAGAATGTAAGAGATCTCAATCCCCAGGTGTAAGAAATTGAACAAGGAAGACAAGAGACCACCACAGCTAAGTCAAGTCCTTCTTGTCAAAATAAAGGCAAGATGGAACTACACAGCCAGTGGAAGCAGTGAAAAGTATCCTGGGAAGAGTGGAGGGATGTTGCCTGGTTGTGTAGGGATGAGGTCAGGAAGGCCGAAGTGCAGCTGGAGCTGAACTTGGCAAGGGATGTAGAGAAAACAAGAAGGGCTTCTACAGGTATGTAAACTGGAAAAGGAAGGTTAAAGAAAGCATCTACCCCTGATGAGCAACAGTGGTGAATCAGTAACAACAGACAAGGAGGAGACTGAGATTCTCAACTGCTTTTTTGCCTAATTCTTCACTGGCAGCGCCTCTCCTCATGGGTCTCAAGTTGAGAGCCCACAGCATGGAGAGCAAGCTCTCATTAGACCCCACCTGGAGTACTGTGTCCAGTTCTGGAGACCCCAGCACTGGAAGAACATGGAGTTGTTGGGGGGAATCCAGAGGAGAGCCATGAGTATGATCAGAAAGCTGGAGCACTTCTCCTATGAAGACAGGCTGAGAGAGTTGGGGTTGTTCAGCCCAGAGAATGCTCCAAGGAGACCTTATAGTGGCCTTTCAGTACCTAAAGGGGGCCTATAAGAAAGCTGAAAAGGGACATTTTTCAAGGCTTTGTAGTGATAAAGCAAGAACTAATGGTTTTAGACTAGAAGAAGGTAGATTTAGATTAGACATTAGGAAGAAAACTTTTAGTGTGAGAGTGGTGCAACACAGGAACAGATTGTCAAGGGAAGTTGTGGATGCTCCCTCCCTGGAAGTGTTCAAGGCTGAGTTAGACAGGACTTTGAGCAACATGGTCTAGTGTGAGGTGTCCCTGCCCATGGCAAATGTGTGGAACTAGATGATCTTTAAGGTCCCCTCTAATCCAAATGATTCTCTGATTCTATAGTTCTATGATTCTATGGTGTTCTACCAAAAGCCATTCTAAGTTTTGAATTAGTCTTGGAATAGAGCTTGCTCAGTAGTATTTTCAAATGCCTGCAGTTGTGGCAACTCAAGGTAAAAACTTAAAGTCGGTATTCATTTTTTTAAGGGTTTTCTTTGCTCATGTTAGATCTCCTTTGGCTGCATCTAGGGCAAACAGTTAGCTTTTTAATTAGAAAACAACTGATCTCCTATTTAAAGAAAATATAAACCAATTCTTTGTTAAGCAGGTAGACATTCATTATTGTTTTTTGATATCTAACAGTTCTTACAGTGGACATCTTTTCCTTTAGCCTTATTTTACAGTACAAGATCTCATATGCTTGCTATTTTATAGTGTTATCACTGCCAACATTACTGTAGTATGCATTTTTTTCATTCCCTGAAGTTTTTATAGTGATGAGTTTGCAGCTGCTTCTTCAACAGTGCAACTGGATGGCATGTCAGCTGAAACTAGTCTCATTTACATCAGCCGTTTAGCTTAGCAGATAATTGTGATCTTTATCCAGCTGCATGCTCCTGGAATGCAGAAAGTAAGCAAATAGAATCACAAGGTAGATGCCAGCAAAGCTAGTTCTTCACTGGGGATAGAAAACATGATGCATGATTTATATGAGATAACCTATACTGACTTTGAATTCTTGCTGGACAATATTTTTCACTCATACTGTTTCTTGGGGTTTCAGTTCAGAAATTTCCCTTAGTAACTGTTTTCTCAACTCTTCTTTCAGTATATGTAGAGTCTGTAACATTCTCACTCTTAAAAATATCTCCTTTTGGATGCACTGAATTGTTTGTGTTGAATTAATATGTAAACCATTCCATTGTGATTGTTTTTATCATCACACATTTGTCCCCATAATGATTTGACTCCTTCCAAGTCACAACTGTCAGTTTTGTTTCCTCCCACATTTCTAGCCACCCCTCAGCCCTCCTGCATAGACCACAAATATGTATCTAAAATACACAGTGCAATATCTCCTTATATTTGTTGGCAATTTCTAATTTACTTTAATTTGCTTTTTCATTCCTACCTCTCATCTACAAATGATCTGCCATTTCACAATTAATTTATAAGATCCACAACTCTCAAAAAAACACAACAGTGTTCTCTTTTATTCAGACCGTCTTATAACCCTGTGAGTGAGTAGGAAAAGCAGAAGTAATCAACTTCATTTATATTTCCCTCTATCCTCCCTAGAGGACTCTCCCCACCAAATGAAGTAAGATAATCCCAGATTTAAGATGATACCAAATTATTTGGTTCAACCACCTTGAGGAAAAAAAAAAATAAATTATTTCTTTGAAGTAAGTAAAGTATTTGAGAAAACTCCATTTGGTTTTGTGTTCATGTATCTACATGTAAATGAACCACAAAAAAATGCAGTAAAAATAACTATTTTAATGGACAAAACCAACGCTTTTTACACAGTTCTGCTATGCATATTTATTTTACATTATTATTTTGTTAACTGGTGAGAAGTGAAAAACCATGAACAGAATTAAACTAAAATTACTAATTGCATATGTTTTAGAAGCAGCTTTTAATTATCTGTCATAATTTAATAGGATATTAAAGATATTTTTTTTTAATACTATAGTCATTTTCATCATTAGAGTACAAGAAGCTGCTTCATTACCTTGAACTGACAAGTTATTTTTTCCTAAATTACAAGTCTATTTCCCATTTTATCTGTAAGGCTTTCCCTTTCAAGATAAAATTTAATCTTTTTTTTCCCCCTCTTTAGAAGATTTACTGAAGCAACATGAATATAATTACATGTTTTGACATGAAAAAGCTTATCTGCTTTCCTGAAGAGAGAGGGTATAGATCATCCAGTTATACAAGAAGCCTGTATCATCCAGTACAGAAATATGAATGCATGATAGGTTATAAATACTGAAATAGTCTTACAGCATAATTAACAATTTAAATGCTTTTACACCAATTGTAAAAGTGATGAACAAAAGAATTTAATATTTCATTTTCACTTAGTCACAAAGTTGAGCTGTCTCTCACCAGATAACAATGAGTAGTACTACATTAGTACTTGGTTTATTTGAGCAGGCAAATAGAAAGTAACAGCAGAGTAAGGAACAGACCATCAACAAAAGCATTTCTAGATTTGAACTAACACTTTTACCTGTTCTAAAGTTACATGTATTGTTTATCTTTCGACTGAATAGTAGTTATCCTTTAAGCTATGTAAAATAAACAATATTCTTACTTCTGAACTTATCCTGTGGCATCTCAAGTGTCATTAGTTGCTTTGGTATTAAAAGTTGCATAGAATGCTAGATATCCTTTTACTTTAATAGACACTTAGATAACAACTTTCAATAAAAACTCCTAAAGATAGACATCTGACTGTATTCGTTTAGATTTACAATATGGGTCTAAATACTTTGCACACTTTAAGATTCTTATGTATACTTAGATAGATATTGGAAAGAAAATTTATATCAAGAGAACCATTCATAATATAGGTGAGATGTGTCACCTCTGAGGGGCATCAATAGATGTTCACCCCTTTCATTTGATTAAAAGCAAGCAGAAATTAGAAAAAAAAAAAAAAATCAGATATATAACTATTTTATTAGAAGGACGCTTAGTGAATCCCATCACAGTAAAGCACAGTTTAAATAAATTTGAAGAATGATCTGAAATTTGCTGGCAAAAACTTGAGTTGATAACTTTGTGTCAAGCTAGCTGGATTATGCATTTTGATTCCCAATGTGCTGAGCTTACAGTGCTCACATCTGATTGTAAACAATAATAATGATATTAATATTTATAAGGGAAAAAAGTAATTTGCACAAAAGCTTAGGCAAAGAACAACATTAAAAGAACAACATTCGAGTCACCCTTCTTTAATAGTGATAATATTCTAAAATACATATGAAGACCAAAAAAATATTTCTAAATAGAACCCTGTGAAATCCCAGAATGCTATCTGAACAGTTGTGGATTAAATCAGATATCACCTGTGTGAAGGGGAAAGATCTTTATAGAAATTTTCTTTTACACTTGCTTTTCATTAAAAAGTACTAAGTAGTTTACAAGTAAGTTGTGAACAACTTTAGTTACTGTGGTACATAGTTTACCAACTATGTTACAAACACATGAATTCTAGTAATGTTGGTTAGCACAGCATGATAGTTTCTTGTGCTCGATGCCAAACCAATTTTATCAGTACTGCTCCTCAGAAATTTGACCTTGTAAAAGAAAATTGAACTTCGTCTTTGTAATAGAAATAAAGTGTCATATGGCTGAGCAAATACAGTGTGCTTTGTGAGAAACCAGTGAAATTAAAAGCCAAACTATGAAGTTCAAACCATCACAAAGCTTCATGCTAATTAAAATTATCTCTTCCCATACCTCCAGAATGGATTTTTCTTTTTGACAAGAGGAGTGTCTCAAGAGGTTCCTATTTTATCATGAAATGCTCTTCTTCTGCCACATGTTGTTTAAAATTACATCTAAGGTTTTTATTCAGTTTGTTTGCAGAAGACAGGCATATTACTTCAGAATGCGCCTCCAAAAATGTTTCCTTACATTTCCAGATTAGTACAAATTAATCTGCCTTTTGAGTTATACATTATATGATTCAATTCTCCCAATTTGGTCATAAACCCAGTATATTTCATGTAGGCTAATTCTTAACATCTGCAGTAGTGGAGGCAAATAGGTATATCCGGAAGGAAGTAAACTCATTTTACAAGGAGTATACTAGATTAATCTCATCCAGAGTATTCAAGTTTGAGCAAAATTTAAAAAAAAAAAAATAAAAAAAAAAATATAATAATATTACCAATATAATCAATAAATTATCTAAGCTTTCACAATCAGGACCATTTCAATGAAAATATTAAAATGTGTGTAAGTTAGCCATCTTCTTCAATTCTATGTACATGCATGTATACACCCACACACGTATTGCAAAAGTGACTAAGGTCACTCACTAAAGGCCAAAGATCTCTGGTGGAAACTATCACAGCAACACAGAGTGTGTGCTTGAAGCAGGGTCAGCTAGAGCAGTCTGGTCAGAGATATGTACAGTCAGGCTTTGACTGTCTCCAAGGATGGAGATTTCATAATCTCTCTGGGCAACCTGCTCCAATGTTTGACCTCCCTCACAGTAAAAAGTCTTTTTCTTATGTTTAAGTGGAGTTCCTTGTATTTCAATCTGTATGCCACTGGACACCACTAAGAGGAGTCTGGCTGTTTCTTCCTGAATCCTTCTCTCATCATGTATTTATACACATTGATAAACCGCACCTGAGCCTTCCTTTTTTCAAGTTAAAATGTCCCAGCTGTCTTGGCATCTCCTTACATGTTAGATACTTCAATCACTTAACCATTTTACTCAAAGCTTCCAGGAGGAGCATCTACCAGAAAAATACATTAAACTAAAAAAAAAAAATAAAAAATGGACAAATAACTGGATTAGATGAATAGAAATACATGGAACAAAAAGGAGAGCAGAGATTATGTCAGTGAAGCAAAATGAATCAAGATATCATCTTACTCAATGCTCCATCATTGTTTTCAGACATCAAAAAAATACAGTGTAAGAATACTGAAGAAAGTCTTCCTCACTCTTAACAATACGAGTCGTAAGTAAAGACGTAAGTATTTAAACTGGGTGGGGGGGAAAGAAAGGTAGAAAGAATTTGGAAGCTGGAATATAATCTGGTTTAGAGTTAGCTGAATATTGTCAAACCTTTCCCACAGTTTCAAAAGTTTTTAAACTTTGCTTGATCTGACTAATATATCACTGGACTTAAGGCAGTCTTCCAAGGGTTCAGCTCCTCTCCTTCAGATCAGAAGAAAGTGTTGATATTTTTCAGTCTTGGTTTATCAAGTATATATTATAAGGTGACGTTTTATTGTTATTTATGCAAGATAGATAGATAGATAGATAGATAGAGATATCTGTGCAAAATACATAGATAATGGTGTGTCTATGTGTATGTGTGCATATATGTTAACTTTGTTCCTACACTATGTATATACTTTAAGATTTGTTTGGCTACTGTTTAATATATTTTTAAAGTTTACTCAGGAAAATAATTATGAGAAATCTAAAGGTTTTCAGAAATTATTTTTCTTGACTTGGTAGAGGTAAACATTTATGGAAAAAAGCAGATTTTGACAAATATCCTTTAAAAGCAAAGAAAAAAATAAATCAGTCAAAAGTGTTGACTAAATTTACGTATAGAGATATACACATAGCAATATCAATTCTGAGAAGAATTTTGGTTCCAAGTACATAAAAGAACAAAATTATTACTGTTTTTTTTTTTTTTTCATACACTCTTTTTCATTAAGTATTTATATTAACATAGGAAAGAAAGGTGGAACTGTACAGGGAAGAAAACTTGCCTGTATAATACATTTTTTCAATGTCTATCTTAGAAGAAAGAAAGAAAGAAAGAAAGAAAGAAAGAAAGAAAGAAAGAAAGAAAGAAAGAAAGAAAGAAAGAAAGAAAGAAAGAAAGAAAGAAAGAAAGAAAGAAAGAAAGAAAGAAAGAAAGAAAGAAAGAAAGAAAGAAAGAAAGAAAGAAAGAAAGAAAGAAAGAAAGAAAGAAAGAAAGAAAGAAAGAAAGAAAGAAAGAAAGAAAGAAAGAAAGAAAGAAAGAAAGAAAGAAAGAAAGAAAGAAAGAAAGAAAGAAAGAAAGAAAGAAAGAAAGAAAGAAAGAAAGAAAGAAAGAAAGAAAGAAAGAAAGAAAGAAAGAAAGAAAGAAAGAAAGAAAGAAAGAAAGAAAGAAAGAAAGAAAGAAAAGAAACCCTTGGGCTGAGATACTTTTTTCTATTTACTAATATAATATAATAACTAGTGAATTAATAAGAAAAGATGCTAATTATAGAGAAAAAATCAGGCTGTTTGAAAGTACCTTTTTGTTCCTTCTGAATTTAAATATACATCTGTAAACCTCATCTGAAACACCATTTACCGTTACTATCCTGTCATCATAGACTTAGAAAAAAACAAATATGTTCTGTTTTGAATTTCCTTTCTTGCTCTTCTACTTCTTTCTGTTACTGCAATGTTTCACTCATCGACTGCTTCTGTGACTTGATTATCCTAAACATGTTCAAGATCAATTACATTTTTTTTTTGGGGGGGTTCTACTTAAAACTTATTTAAAAAAGCAAAAAAAATAATATGGCTGTAATCAAATGTTTTTTTTAAACTGAAAGACTGATTTATCTGCCCCGAGGATAAATTGTAATGTACTATTGTTTTCCAGTAGAAACTGGGTCAATGTTTTGCATTTGTATATGTTTATGCATTTTAAAGAGAATTGTGCATAGCACAGATAAATGCAGAAGGTCTCAAGGGCAGAGGTAATATTAACAGAATTTAACTTTGAAGTGGTTTATAATTATTTATTTATAATTGAGCTCAGAAGGTATTCTAATTTCTTTGGGCTGATTTCAGGTTTCCAGTTGTTTATTTTTGTGTCACATTCCACTATGTGCTAGTGTTTAATTGACCAATTCAGTCTTTCTAAAAACATACAAAAGTTTCTCCTGTGAGAGGAAGGCTTTTCCTGTGAATTCTGTAGCAAAATAAATAACTCACTACTTTCTGCTTAAATATTTTTATGAAGAAAAGGAGAAAACAGTTCTCCTTCAACACATCAGGCAAATGAAATCAGGCGACTCTTAAGTAAGCCATCTCACCAGGCATTCAGCAATTCATAAAAAAGCATGACTTAAATAACCTTTTAAGTATACAGGCTCTATCTAAAAGTGACATTATTTATGATTCAGAAGTCATTAAATATGTCCCCAGCAGTTTAACTCCTCTGGAATTAATTATAGTTAATGTTAACAGAATATAGTCTTCCAATTGTCTTCCTGGATGAGTTTTTAAGGTAGCGACTTCCAATGGTATATTGGAAGTGGCAATATGCACACTGCTTGCTAGTTACTATCAAGAGTATGCCTAGCCCTTGTTCCTTGCAACCAGTTGTGGTTCCTGCGTAAAGCAGGAAAAAAAAGTTACAAAAAAAGTTCCAGAGATAACTGTCTGCCATATTGGGCTCTACATTTGGCTGGTTTTGCTGCAGTCAATATCATGGAATGTTTTATGGCTGACTTTGATGGGAGCAAAAGTTGGATCAGTGTTGAACAAGGAAGAGAATTACACCTTTTACCTAATTATATATATAAGTCCAAAAAGTATATAAAACAGACACCATTAAGAACAGTAGCATCTAATGTTCATTCTTCATCAGCCCAAAGAACTGCTTCATAAAAAAAATTAAATCTGTTTATACTGAATAGATTCACAGCTACTCACTTCCTGTATTTCAAATTTCTAAAAAGATATCCAAAACAAGTATCATAAAATCATTCATAAGGATGTTCCACTACCAACTCTCTCAGCCTGTCTTCATAGCAGAGGTGCTCCAGCCCTTTGATCATCTTGGTGGCCCTTCTCTGGACCCTCTCCAACAGGTCCATATCTTTCTTGTGCTGAGGGCACCAGAACTGTACAGAGTATTCCAGGTGAGGTCTCACCAGAGCAGAGTAGAGGGGCAGAATCACCTCCCTGGCCCTGCTAACCACACTTCTTTTGATGCAGCCCAGGATGCAGTTGGCTCTCTGGGCTGCAAGAGCACACTGGCGGCTCATGTTGAACTTCTAATCAATTACCACCCCCAAGGCCTTCTCCTCAGCACTGTTCTCCAGCCATTCTTCCCCCTAGCCTGTATTTGTGCCTGGGGTTG
>NW_009954222.1:1244728-1253585 GCF_000747805.2 Chaetura pelagica
CTGCTGAACTTCATGAGGTTGGTACTGACCCATCTCTCCAACCTGTGAAGGTCCCTCTGGATGGTGTCCCTTCCCTCTTGGGTGTCAACCACATCACCCAGCTTGGTATCATCAGCAAATTTGCTGAGGATACACTTAATCTCACTGTCCATGTCTCCAACAAAGATGTTAAACAGCACTGGTCTCAATACTGACCCCTGAGGGACACCACTCGTCACCTGCCTGTTTGGACATTGAACCATTGACCACAACTCTCTGGGCATAGCCATCCAGCCAATCTCTTATCCACCAAGTGGTCCATCTGTCAAATCCATGACTTTTCAGTTTGGAGACGAGCATATCATGTGGGACAGTGTCAAAGGCCTTGCACAAATCCAGGCAGATTACATCAGTTGCTCTGCCACCATCCATCATCTCTGTAGCCTTGTTGTAGAAGGCTACCAGATTGGTCACGCATGACTTGACCTTAGTGAAACCATATTGGCTGTCACCAATCACCTCTTTATTTTCCATGTGCCCTAGCAGACTTTCCAGGAGGATCTGCTCCATGACTTTACCAGGAGCAGAGGTGAAATTGACCAGCCTGTAGTTCCCTGTGTCTTCTTTTCCCCCTTTTAAAAGTAAGGGCTATGTTCCCTTTTTTCCAATCAGTGGGAACCTCACCAGACTGCCATGACCTCTCAAATATGATGGACAGAGGCTCAGCAATTTCATCCACCAGTTCCCTCAGGACCTGTGGATGAACCCCATCACGTCCCATAGATTTATGCACCTTCAGGTTCTTTAGATGGTCATGAACCTAGTCTACATGTACAATGGGAGGTAATTCACTCTCCCAGTCCCTGCTTTCACCTGCTGTGGCTTTTGTGTTGAAGTGGGAGCACTTGCCAGAGAAGACAGAAGCAAAGAAGTCATTGAGGACCTCAGCCTTCTCAATATCCTGTGATGCTACCTCACTCACTTCCTTCAGGAGAGGGCCTACACTCTCCTTGGAAGTCCTTTTCTACCCAACATACCTAAAGAAGCTTTTCTTATTGTTCTTCACATCCCTGGAAAGATTTAATTCTAGCAAGGATTTGGGTCTCCTAACCTGATCCATAGCTGCTTGGACAACCTCTCCCAGGATACCTGCCTTAGCTTCCACCCCCGTATGCTTCCTTCTTAAGTTTGAGCTTTTCTGGGACCTGCTTACTCATCCATGCCAGCCTCCTGGAGTTTCTACCTGACTTTCTCTTAGTTGTGATACAACACTCTTGGGCCTGGAGAAGGTGATCCTTAAATATCAGCCAGCTTTCATGGGCCCCTCTGCTGTCAGACATTCTCTTGAGCCCTGAAGAGGCTGAAATCTGCCCTTCTGAAGTCAGGGGTAGTAAGCTTACAGTGAGCCCTCCTTGCTGCCCCAAGGATCTTCATCTCCACCATTTCCTGGTCACTACAACCTAGGCTACCCTTGAGCTAAATATCCCCCATCAGCCCTTCCTCATTGGTGAGGACAAGATCCAGCATAGCACCTCTCCTTGTTGGTTCCTTGATTACATGGAAAAGGAAGTTATCATCCTTGCACTCTAGGAACCTCCTGGATTGTTTGTGTTTAGCAGAGTTCTTTCAACAGATGTCAGGGTGGTTGAAGTCTCCCATGAGGACCATGGCTTGTGAATGTGGAACTGCTCCTATCTGTCTATATAGTGCCTCGTCTATATTATCCTTCTGCTCAGGTGACCTGTAGCAAACCCCCACCATGATGTCACCTTGGCCTTTCTTCCCCTTAATTTTAACCCATAAGCTCTCTGTTGGCTCCTCGTCTGTCCCCATGGAGAGCTGCATGCAGTCTTCATGAGCATGACGTTGTTTTCTGTGTCTGTGAGAACACTGAAAGATCTCATAATGCAAAAAGCTCACTTTTGGGGATCTAGCCTCTTTGCCACTAATAAAACTTCTCTCTAGGAACTGACAGAAACACGTTAAAGTCTGTGGCTACACACTACTCTTATACAGAAACAGATCTGAGCATATTTCACTCCCTTAAACTGAACAAAGGATATAGATTCAAAAGGCCTTTGAACAGACAAGAGAAAGTCGCAGGTGCTCTGGGATGTGTGATGATGATGATGAAAATCTTACAATTGTAAGGGAAAACATTGACATCTATTTCTTAGAATGACATTGACTCGTTATAGCAATAGTAACATGGAAGAATTACCAGAGAATGTTAAAGCTGCAAATGAGACACAAAGATGTTTTGTAGACACAAATTAGAGTGCTATTGGAAGGTCAAAAGATGAAAGCCTGAAGTGTGCTTTTGCTCCCCTTTTTTTCAACCACTTACTTTTCCTCAGGCTTTATTTTCTTTCATCTACCATTTTTCTTAGATATCAGAGTGATGTCAGTTATTAATTGAAATAAGTAAAATTTTGTGAAAAATCACATTTGGAAAAAATAACATAAAAGAGAACATAAGGGACAGGCAGAATAAAAACAAGGCCTAGATAACAGTGAAACAGTAGGTATTGCACAAAACCCTATTCCGATTAGAGAAAAACACTCCCCAAGCAGTCAACAGCCTGGCCTTGAGACATGCCTGCAGGATGTCTGCTAGACAGATGAGAGGGATGGAAAGCAGCACTGCCTACAGCTTATCTTGGTTACAGCCTTGAGCACTGGGGAAAAACAAATTGAGTAACTGAAATTACCGTATTAATATACTAATGATCTGTTACCATATTAAAGTTCACTCCCACAGGCTAGAGGGACCCCTGCTAATGGCAAGCCCCTTTCTCTTTGAGCCGGAGTAGTGAAATTCTTGAGCATTGCCACTTGAAATGGAAGTGAGAGATTGGTTGAACAATTATGTCAGATATAAATTTTCTCACATTGTTGGGTGTAAAAGTAGCACTAGTATTTTAGGAAACTGAGCTTGCTTTGTGGAATACCACCGCACTCCCTTTGCTGCACAGAACTTGATATTAAATAAAACAATTCAATTCTGTGTGTGGATTGGCTTCTTGCACACTGGTTAATGAACCCCATTTTCAAGACAACAATAGAACATACATAAATCTTGAAAGGTGGCCAAGAGATTCTGGGGATGATCCCTTCTCCAAAAGAGAATCAGGTTTTTTTTTTTATATTGAAAGGTACATTTTGAAACAGAAATCTCCTGTTCTGTTTCTCTTGTTTTACTTATAGAAAGACACATGTTAAAACCTGCACAAATATATCTATATGTACATAAGTAGACATATATACCTACATAAAAATGTATCACATACTTTCTTCATACTCTGTAGCAGTTATAAACTTACTCAACTGCTCAATATTGTTCTGGTAACATCAAACAGGACTAGTAAACATAAATGGTTTTGCATCATAAAATTATTATGAGATTGAGCTTTTTAAAAACTTGTAAATACATAAGCTCAACAGTCATTAAAGGAGTGTGTGTTAGATCCAGGTATCAAAACCATACTTTTCTAGAAAATTATAAAAACTGAATAGATATCAAAGGGTGGATATTCATTCAGTTTAATTTGAACCTTGGCACTTATTTATTTGCTGTTCCCTCATGCTGCCAAATTATTCCCAGCAGTTTCTTGTTTGTCATCATCCAGTATATGGCTTGTTCCTTTGCCAGCCTGTTGAGGGGCACTCTTTTCCCCATGGTGAGGCTTATCTTAGTGCTGCTGCTGGCGATCCTAGTCTGTTGGAAGCCTTGCCTAGCTCCAAATCCAAGAAATAAACAAAACACAGCAAGTTGCTTCAGGACGCTTATAAGTATCTCATATCTCATGGTATCACAGGAATCCAGGCAATGCAGTTGTTATTTTGAAAACCCAAACAGATAATGCTACTTGATCATGCTACTGAAAGCTAAAATACATTAGGAAAGTTGCACAGATGTATTTTTGAACTTTATACAACATATGACAGATGACAACAGTTTTGTAAGCTTGTTGTAGTATCCCCTTTTCTTTTATTTCCATTATTCCCATGAGGATATACTTGTTTCCCAAGCCCCATGCACACAATAACTAAAAACAGCAGCTGTGTGAAAGGTTAAGTGTAGGACAAATTGATTTCTGTGTTACTATCTCAAAGACATGTGATAGGGCAAATTCTTCATAATCCAACCATAGAGCAATCAATATTGTGTATGCAGGCATTCCTACAGACCGCATAGAATATAAGCAGTTTTAAAGTTTTAAAATCTTTCCTTATTGAAACAGTCAACCCTGTCACCCCTCAAAAAATGTCCTTGGTTTTATTTTTGGGGGGTTTTCTTGGGTTTGTTTTTGTTTGGCTGGTTGGTTTTTTTTGAGATTACAGTATCTGACCTTTCCGAACACATTAGAAGCTTTACTGAAGGTTTATCAAGCTACAAGAAACACAATGCATAACATATTAGCAGCCTTTCCTTAAGCTGTCTCTTGTACTTAACAATTACTTCCTTGACTTAAGAACAAAACCCCTAAGAATAAATTTATTTTCTAAAATATTTCTTGAGAATTATTTAATTTACACAATTATGAGCTCCGAGTATTCTAGCTTTGTGAAAATGGACAGGTCTCAGATTTAGGAATACGTTTCTATTAAAATACTATGTAAATAATAGCTTGTTGAATATCTGGGGATAAGGTTGTATCATATTTAGAGTAGTGGAAATAATATTGTAGTTACATTTAAATTATAACAGGATAAGGGAAAAGAAGCTGACCTGAGCTGTTAAAAAATATTAGTCCCCACAACTTAATTCAGTGAAAGTATTAGGACATTAAAGAGCTGATCAACTCTCACTTTTAGTGTCTACAATCAACATTGTTATTCTAGGAATTTCAGTTCAGTTTTGAAGGTGGGTAAATTCTATTAAGTCTTATGCTTTCAGCACTGAAGCTCTTTAGGGATCAAAATAATTATCTATAGACATAGTTAGAGACATTCAAAACCCACCTACACAAGTTGCTGTGTGATGTACTCTAGGTGGTCCTGCTCTGGCAGGGGGGTTGGACTCAATGATCTTTCAAGGTCCCTTCCAAACCCTAGGATTCTGTGATTCTGTATTTTATTCGTGCCTACAAAAGCAGTTCCGTTTCTTTTAATTTCTAAAGCTACAATGAGACCAACAGATAAAGTATTTCTTCACCTGTGTGGCCCTGAAGATTGATCTGGTCATCATTAGTTAGACCATGTCTTGAAAAGCAGACCCTATAAAAAATGACATGGAAATAAAAGGAGCAATCTACCTTGTTTAAGTAATGTGCTATGACTCTCTTAATTCACGCAGAACGCAGAACTCAGTTTTTCTCTCTGTCACGGTTTGACTCCAGCCAGCAACTAAAAACCACACATCTGCTTGCTCACTTCCTCAGTCTGGACAGGAAAGAAAATCAGAAGAGCATTCGTAAGAAAACTTGTAGCTTGAGACAAAGACAATTTAATAGGTAGAGCAAAATATGCCCAAGTAAGCAAAACAAAACAAGGAATTAATTCACTGCTTCCCACCAGCAGGCAGGTTTTCAGCCATCTGCAGGAAAACAGAGCTCCATGTCATATAAGGGTCATTTGAAAAGATAAATGCCACCATTTCAAAGGTCTTCCCCCTCTCTTCTTCCCCCAGCTTCATATGTTGTGCATGTCAGATGACATGGAATATCCCTTTGGTCAGTTGGGATTAGCTGTCTCAGCTGTGCCTCCTTCTAGCTTCTTGTGCAGCCCCAGCCTACTGACTGGTGGGGTGCTGCAAGAAGCTGAAAAAGCCTTGACTCTGTGTAAGCACTGCTCAACAATAACGGAAAATTCTCTATAATATTAAGAATATTTCCAGCCTAAATTCAAAACATAGACCTACAGTAGCTACCATGAAGAAAATTAACTCTATCCCAGACAAAACCAGCGTACTCTTAACACAGTTCACATCCAGGGCATGATGAAATCCTTCAGTAAAGAGAGTTTTGCTTATCAACCTCTTGTGTTTGGCACAGAAAGTTGAAATATCCTAGAGGCAGAAGAACTCAGATTATTCCTCTGTTGGCATTTCTCCACTTTGAAATTAGATATTCAAGAGAACAAGAGTTCAAATCCATGCTCTTGCTCTAGCATATCTTGTGTAATACAGTCAGAAAAATAGTAAAATACCTCAGAAAGCCATACTTGAAGACACTTAATAGCTAAAAATCATACATCATCATTCTATAGCCAGAGATGTAAAATAATGCAAATATTATAAAAATCACCTGAAAAAAAACAATCAGAAATTTGGACGTTTTCTATTCTTTTTTTTTTTTTAATTTTTTTTATTTTTTTTTTACTGGTGAGCTGTCCCTGAAATAAGTCTGTCCTACAGTGTGAAGCAGAAGTAGGGATTTGTCATTTGCTTTTCATTTCCTAAGGTTGTCAGCTGGTGTGATGTGTTTTGGTTTGGTTTTGGTTGTGTTGTTTTTATAAAATGTTGTTCCTCCAGACCATCTTTTTGAATTGTGCATAACTTATTTAGAACTTTTAAAAAATGCATGTCCCTGAGTTGAAAAACTGTTCCAATTTTAGAGCTGTGAAAATTCAAACCAGGGGATAAATTCTAAGTATCTTTAACAATTTGGGGAATTCTAGGAAACCTAGGGACATAAACTGATTAATATTTAGTTCTGTACAATAAACATGGGAAAAAATGCTGTGACTACTGTGTGTGACATAAACAGGTTCTGTGATAGTGCTAAGTACATAGAGAAGGAAGAGAAAAGTGCTATGAAACTCCAAATTTCACTCTTTTTCATTCTTTTTCACCACAATGCAAGAAGAGACTACAATCTACTTAAATTGAAGCTAAAGATGTCAGTGCTGAATTAGGTTATCTAAACCTCCCTGGGACTCTTCTTCAGATCAGTCTTGAACAGAGAAATAGTTTATAACTGCAACTTATATTTTTAGTTCTTGCTTGTTTTATACAATACTGAGATAGATTAAATTTAAGCAAAATTACAGTTATGGCACTGTGCAAAACAGTGAACAGTATTTCAGAAATGAGAGTGTAAACCAGCATAGCACATAGAGTTTTAAAAAAGCTCTGTGGATGTGGAAGTTTCCTCTAGCCGATTAAGGTTACTCTAACCCCCATCATGCATCAGGATCCACATTAAAACTTTTCTGGCATATAAAATTATGCTGTAATAAATTCCCACCACAGTCATCCATCTACAGTGCAGATTAGAACAGCAGCCACCTCCTGTATAAAGATAAATAACAATCTTGCATTCACTTAGTTTGCTGGAAAAGTCCAAATATCTAGCCAAACTTAGAAGATACTTCACTTACTCAGGCTACCGGCCAAGATAGTAAGATAGTAATCAAAGTACTTGTTTAGAAAGTGAAGGGTTTAAATCTTTCTCATGCTAAGAATATTTTGATTTTGCAAAAATGCTACCAGTTTTTAGACTTTTCTGATTAAAACTTGTTCTCACAGTTTTTTTTGGAAGTTAGACCGCTGCACTGCCAGAAATAAACCCTGTAGAAAAATATGTAAATTGTATACTAACTGCAATCCAATTCTGAGTGCTTGCTCAGCTGGGATGGAAAATAGGGGCTGGAAATAAGCAAAAGAGCATTTTGTTCTTTGAAATATTACTAGATTTTTCTCTAGCAGTTTTCTAAAAGTACAAGAAAAGTAGACGCACTTTGTCACAGCTGAGCTCACTTCTAAGCTGTCATTAAAAATGTGGACATCACCCTTACCAGCTAGCACCCTGGTTTTATATGGAAGACTTTATATGGAACACCTACCTTGACCGAAAGACATTTCTAAGAATTGCCATAATCCTATTATTCTCAAGATAAATTGGGTAGCATCTGCAGTGCTAAGTAGGTTTAGAAATCACATTAAGAAGATTATTCTTCGGCTTTTGGATTTTTAAGCACATAAGTATTCTTTATAATTTGTTCATATGTTGGCTAGTATAGATATCTCAACAAACAATCATCCATGTGGTTTAAACCATGTTTGCTATTCCATCTTCCTAACATAGACTGCATTACATGTAGAAATCTCAGTCAGCATTGGTTAAGTTTGATTTCCTAAATAGGATAATTCACTTGTAGGCATTCAGATTTGGATTTAGCTCCTCTTTTGCTACTGATTTCTTGCTCAAACTCACAGCTCATTTAGCAATTATTACCACTGTTTTCAGTTCAGCTCTTCACACATACAGGCACTGAAGAACTTTCTGCAGAGCAATGCTGTGTGTTAAGTTAAATAATTAGAAATGTAAACTGAAGACACTTATTCTTCACTACAGTTATAGATCTTTTTCTTTCAGAGTTTTTTGTTTTGTTAACTATTGAAATCACATACCCAATTTTGAAATAAAATTAAGTTTTAGTTCCGCTCTTCACTAAAAAAAAAAAAACAACCTACTATATTTTTCACATTGTTCTAATTATTATCAGAGCTGCAATAGGACTCAACAGAAAAAAAAAGACTTTTAAGAAACATTAAGGTGTGATCTTCTTCATAAGCACTGGATAAGGCACAAGTCAGAAACCTCTCAATTGTATATGAATTAAAAACTAAATAAAAACATGTAAATAAATTGCTAATACAGAACTCAATGTTAGCTTTGGCAAAGGTTAACTTGTACCACTTTTGGTAAATTTTTTTAAGAAAATAGTTGTGAAGGACCAGGTATTTCCTTACATGAACATGAAATGTCCTTTGAGTCAGCCAACAATACTGACTTAAAATGGCATCTCCACGTGGCGCTGAACCCTCTCTGTGTGTATGTAGGGGAGAGGAGCCGCGGCTGGAAGCAGGGGCGGGACTAGGTCCCGTCTGATGGGCTGAAAAGCCCGGAAATACAAAACTGGCCAATCGGGA
>NW_009954222.1:1256737-1295742 GCF_000747805.2 Chaetura pelagica
GGGGTGGAGCAATCTGCGCTTGGAGTGCCTGCAGCCTACCCAGCTCATCCTATTTGCGCCACAACGTGGTGAGACAATTCCGGCTACCCCAGCTTATAGGGGAAAGTATAATCCTGCCTTACCTGCACACAAATCGCGACCCTATACGGGAACTTCGTCGGGCATATCCCTCCCCCTCCTTCCCTCACTTAAATAAGTAAACAAGGTGTGTAACTAAGGTGTATTTCATGTGTTTTAATCACTCCTTTTGAACCTCCTGCCCCAAATTGCTTTGTTTTCCCCACAATAAACCGTGCATTTCGTAAATTCTAATTAGGGATTGGCTGCTGTTATTGGAAATATTAGTAAGCACTGAGCAAGTTATTCACTCGAAAAAGTCAGGGCATAAGCCCCTGTCTCCTCTGTGTGAGGCGATACCCATGTGTGGATCTCTCAGCAAATCCTGATAAGTTAAAACACTCCAAAAAGGAGATATAACAGGTCACGGATCGTGACAATAGTGTTCATATTTCCATGGCAGTCAGATGGAGAATAGCAGTCAGTCCAAGAAATTTTTAGTGTCTGGTAGGTTTTCTCTCCTAGATAAGCAGGTCTTCTGTAGTTAAATGCAAGCAACAGAAGGCAGGAAAAAGGACAGGCCATCTGGCTACTTTGCATTGTGATGATACTGAACACTGCTGGAGTTTTGTTCTAAACCCTCATGACATGACAGTGAACACAGAACCAGGACTATCAGGCCCAAATGCATCAAAACTGGGGAATTTTAGTTTAGCAGTGGTATTTACATTAAACTTTTTCAATAAAAGCAGGTGGAACAAGGTATAGAGTCATTTCACTTCAAAGGAAAGGCTGAATAGGCTGTTGGAGGATGATTAAAGAAATTGTATTCCCAACTCTAGAATTATGCAAATAAAACCATTTTTAGCATTCATTTGGTGCATAAGATATATTTAAGGATAAAAATATGTCTTAATCCTTAGAGAATTACTTCTGTAGAAGTAACTGGCAAGAAGGCATTTTTAGAATATTCTAATTTATCCACAATAAATCACAGTTAAACTGTAAAATATGTAATGTATAACTGAAAAAATTCAGGGAATTCTTTGAGCTTGAAGACATCCAAACACTTTACTATTTTTTTCAGATTTTTTTTTTTTTTTTTTAAAGTAAGGTATTTAAAATTAAGGAAAAACTTGCTGAAGAAGAGAAACATTTACTTTCTCTGCTGAAGGAATATTTTTTCCTGAAGTAGGCTCTGATTATTTTTTTTTTCATTGGCAGCTTTCACTGTTATTCTGATGTCTGCTGGTTCAGATGTGCTGGCTGAAATTAAAGCCTACATCAAACACTATTATTATTATTTCACTCTTTGAAAAACAATTGAAATGAAATGTGAAGAGCATGCACTGAGACAGAAAAGAATGTTCTAGTACACAGTTACTTAAGATCTTCTTGACAGCTTTCTAAATTCCCAAGTACTCTCATGGAGTGGATCTGCAGCTGAGGTATAAAAATAAAAAAAAAAGACTGCTTGCCCAAAACTAGACCTCATGAGGTTTTATGAGGCACAGAAAGCCTGACACTGGCCATGAACCTATTGTCTTGTGAGCTAGATACAAAGAGGAAGAGAGGTCTTATGCATCTGAATTTAAGGTATGGTGACTAAGATTTTTTTTACTGTAAATGGAATCTTAGTAGTTTTGTAAATAATTATAACTTTGCTTTGCAGAAGGAGAGCTGGGCAATTCAGAAAGGAATTCACAGTAAACTGCACGCAAAACTGTGTTTGTAAGAAATACTGAAGAAAATGTTTGTCTTAAAGCCTTTCCTTCCAGGGTTTAGGTGACTAATCTTAGATATATTTTTTATGTTATTCAGGATTCCTAGGCCAGATTTCTAGGTTAAAAGATAAAAAACAGTAATAGAAATCCTGCCTTCCTTCAATAGGATATTAAAGTTGTATATTTGAGCCAAAGCCTCAAGTGTCACAGGGTTCTTTTTTTAATTGTCATTTCCTTATTCTGACCAAAACAATATTTATTAGTTCTCTTTAAATTGGCAGTTTCAAGGAATGTATTTTTCTCACCTATACCTGGATCCAAACTGTGCCAGGCAGAGGAGAAATGTGAACCATGGTTTCATAGCCCTGATGTCAGCCCGCTCTAATGGGCCTAGCAGACAGATAGAAAAACTTTCAGTCTCTGAAACCAAAAAAGTTTAAGCATTAGTTATGTGGCAAGTTTTCTTAGATAAAACTGACTGTAATTGCATCCACCATACATATTCAGGGAACTTTTTTGTGTAATACTTGTTTAGTTGGAGAGGAATGTATGAGCTGAATGTTAGAGCTACAAAGATGATTAAGGGAGTGGAACATCTCCCTTATGAGGAAAGGCTGAGGGAGCTGGGTCTCTTTAGCTTGGAGAAAAGGAGACTGAGGGGTGACCTCATTAATGTTTACAAATATGTAAGGGGTGAGTGTCAGGGGGATGGAGTTAGGCTTTTCTCAGTGATGACCAGTGATAGGACAAGGGGTAATGGGTGTAAATTGGAGCATAGGAGGTTCAAGGTGAATATCCGAAAAAAATGTTTTACTGTAAGAGTGACAGAGCACTGGAACAGGCTGCCCAGGGAGGTTGTGGAGTCTCCTTCACTGGAGACATTCAAAACCCACCTGGATGCGTTCCTGTGTGATGTACTCTAGGTGACCCTGCTCTGGCAGGGGGATTGGACTAGATGATCTCTCGAGGTCCCTTCCAGCCCCTAAGATTCTATGATTCTATGAAGAGATGAAGAGACATTTGTGGTCATGAACTTCTGATTCATATCTATATATATAAGGTAAGGAAAAGAATACCTAAGTATTTAGAATCTTAAGACCTTAATAAAAGCTTTTTATAAATTTAAGCTGTGAATAAGACAGAGATTCAGCTGTCCTGGGGAACTAGCTGCTAGAACAGTTAACCTGTTTTTCTTTCTACTGATGACAAGATAATGAAGCATTACAGATTTATTATTCTTCTTTCTAATTAGTCCAAATGTATATAGGAATTCTTAAATTTCTGACAGTTTTCATTAATTTATTTACAGGTCTTGAAAATTTTCAGAACATTATGGTGGCTGATGAACTTTATGGGAGATCTCTAAAATGGGATTTGAGATGCATTTTCAATTGTAGATATTTTAAGGAAAATAGGTCACTTTAAATCTGTCTGTGACTCAGATTTCCTTGATGAAATCAAGAAAATCTGCCAGTTAGATTTGTATATATGTCTCAAAGAGGAGAAAAGATATTTGAACTGTGGGAATCTACCCTCTTCCACATTTCCAGGTTTCTCAAGGAACCAGAAACTTTTTTATATATATTATATATCTTTAAAATAAAAATAAATATACATTTAAATACACATTATCTATTAAATTTGAAATTTTAAAATCTACATACCTGAAAAGAATTATAATGATAGTATTTGCATACATATATACATACTATATATAAGTATAGATACGTATATTCTACAGTTTTTATCCAAAAGCTTAGATATTAGATTGGATGGAGTTTATTAAAATGGTATTCTAATATTCCAAAATGTAGATAATACAGGTATAACATTATATTTTACAACTAATAGTTGTCTGTATCATTATTAGCTTTGACTCTGCAATTAGAGAAGTACTTGATTTTAAAATTTTATCTATCAATAGAAATGTTTTTGTTTATTTTAGAAAGTGTATAAATACAGAAATAATGTATGGATTGATACTACTTTCATTAAAATTAATTAATCATTTTTGCTTAACAGAATCACCACAACCTGCAAATATAAGAAACCATATGGTTTTTGTTTCTTTGCTGTGATTTGGTGATGTCACAAACAGAGAAGGAGTAATATAATTTAATTTTTTTCTGCATTTGAATAAAATAATTTAATAATTAATTTATCAATATCTATTTGTAACTATAACAACAATATTAGCAATAAAGAAAACACACAAAATCCTGAACCTCAGAGACAATTATCTTGTTCATCTTACTCATCATTACTCTTGCAATTATCTTGCTTTTCTGCCTTTAGCACATTTCTGGAGTGAACTGGTTGCTATGGAAGAAACTTTGAATTGTGACATCCTATTTCACCTGAAAATTGGAGCCAAGTTACATGAAATATCATGCTATGGTATTCCTGTCTAGAAGTGTATGTATATTTTTTTCTGGTCATACATACTTACTCATATAAGTCCATGCACCAGTACAGGCCATAGATTGGCCGCAAAACAGCTTTGTGGAATGGGACATTGGGACCCCAGTAGATAAGCTGAAACCTAAGCCAGCAATGCATCTTTGTAGCAAAGATAATTACCAACGTCTTGGACTATATTAGAGAAATGCCAGCCTACAAGTCGACAGAAATTATTTTTTCCCTGTAATTACCACTTCTGAGGCTACATCTGGAGTGTCACACCTAATTTTGAACTTCCTTGCACAAGTAAAAAAGGCATTGACCTACTGGAGTCCATCCAGCAAGGAGCCACCAAATGTCCCAAATGGTCAGTCGACTGGAAAACATAAAGTACAAAAAAAGGCTGAGTGGATTGTGTGTTGTTCACACTTCAAAGCAGAAAAGAAATTGGAGATATTAATGTTCATACCTAACAGCAGAACTTGAGAGATGGACACAGAATCTTCTTAGAAGTGCACAACAGCAGGGTAAGAAGCAATATACAGTAGTTACAAGACCGGATATTCTCATTTGATGCAGAAAAAAAGTCACCGCAAGGATGATTGAATATTGGAAAGGGTTTCTGAGAGACACATAGAATTTCCGTCTTCTCTAGTGATACACAATCCTTGGGCAAGGCCCTCAGCAACTTGGGCAGCTTGAAGCAGTGGATTTGTGGTGGGTTAACCTTGGCCAGCAGCAAGATGTCTACCTGGCCTCTCACTCCCTTTCTTCAACAGGAGAGGGGGAGAAAATATGAAAAAAACACTTATGGATCAATATAAAGATGGGGACATGACATTCCAATCACCATCATGGGCAAGGCAAACTCAGGAAAATTAATTTATTGTCAGTTAAACTATATTTAGGCAGTGAGAAAGTTTAAAAGCTAGAACATCTCCTGCCCTCCCATATTTAGTTTCACAGGCTCATTTTCACTCCTTCCACTGTCACTGTGTCCCACAGTGGGTCTATTTAGGAGCTGGTCCCTTCTATCTTAAGTTACTCTGCAATTTTTTTGATTCTATGTTAATGATAGGCAAATGGAAAGATGAAAGAAAATAACACATATTGCAATAACACCTTTATGATACAGTTGGATGTAAGGGAACAGAGACAAGAAGGAGTGTCTCAAGCTGCTGTTGGGTCGAGGAGATTCAAAATCATCCCGATGGTAAAATTAAGATACAAATGAGGTCAAGTGTCTTCTATTCAACAAGCTTTATTCAACAATTTTGAAAGCTGCTATGATAGAGAGAAAAATAAAAAAATAAAAAAATTGGGAAAATAGCAGAAGCATAGTAGATTGCAAATGGTAGAATAGTTACCATCATGGATCCAGTGGCATCCTGCAGGTCCAGTGTCAGTAAGGGAACTCCCAAAATGCCAGTCGTGCCACAGGTCCAGTGCTGGTGGAGGAATTACTGTGTGAGTGAGGGACTTCCAAAATGTCGCTTGAGTCACAGATATTTTTTTGTCACAATTCCCCACCTATTCTCCATCTTTTCTCTAAATAGGGGAGGGGATTCTGAGAACCAATTTACAATGGCTCTTCCTCCTTGCTCATGCTAGGTGTGTTCTCCGAGGTGGTCGCTAGAGGTTTTCCTCCCCCACGAGTCGGCTGACCTCAGCCTGCAGAACACATGGCTTAGAAGGGGAATGTCTCACACCCAGTTCCAGGTTCTTCAGGCAGGCTTCATGGCTATCAGACTCAACACAGTGCAGCTTGTTTCCATGCCAACGAGGTAAGCTAAAGCAACAAGCCTTGCAGCCCACCCCAACAATGTTGAGAGAATAATGTTGAGACATAGCAGCAGCTCAAACCTTTACAAGGAGAGAAAGAAAAAAGGAAGAGCTTCTTATCAAATTTGTGTCAGTACCTATGGGAATTTCACCATAATCCTTACCACAGAGAAACTATGGGAGTTCTTTTGTGCATCTATATTTACACATAATCTGTGCAGATTATATCTTTTTAAGAAAAAAGCATACATTGCAATATCTGGAATTGTGACATTTGAATATTTTTACATAGCTATGTTGATGATTTATAAAGAAGTCTTCACTAGCTTGAAAATATGGTTTGCAAGACTGATTAATGCATTGAAAGTAAACATAGGGTTCTGTATCGCCATTAAATGAGAACTCAGTGAAGAAAATGTGTGTGTATATAGGTGTAAAGACATTATCCTTAAAATAGTCAGTGACATTCTGATGAATTATCACAATTTCATTGCATCTATTCCACAGGAGACTGTAAAAGCACAATGTAAATCTTTTCATAAAAAGATGTATTGCAACAAAGAAAAAAAGACATGTCATTGCAGAATGACTTCTTTTTTGAAATGTTACTGTTGTCTCTTGATCTTCATAAAAACTAAATGCAATCAATCTGAAGTTTAAGTATCTATTTCCAGGCTACATAAAAAATAAGGTTTTCATAAAATAGGTAACAGCAGTGCTCTTCTTTAGCTTAGCTGTAGTCACTACTGTGATTCTCAATTTCAAACCGCCCTCCAGGGAAATACTCACAAACTTGTCATCTGTCCTAGGAGTGCAGTCTTCAGTACTAAAAACCATTTCTTATGCTTGTCACTTAGCTCTTGAAAAGATACACATCCACACGTTATACGTCACATACATTCCATACACTGTAAAGCATATCTCCCACTTTCAGTCTGCACAGAAAAATGTTCATATTTTCAATGCTTATTGTTGTGATTTAAATTGAAATAATGCAAAAAAAAAGAGAAGTACTTAGTTCTTGAAACTAGTTTAAATGCATTTTTGTAACACTGAAATTAATTGTTATAGTCTATTTATTACAAAATATAATAAACTGAGAAATTTTCTGCTATACTTTTATTTTGTTGAGGCTATGTGCACTAAGAAATATTTAATGAAGTTTCGAAAATACAATACCATTGTCAAAGGAATTCCAAGTTTTTTTGTTAAATACAGGAGGTTTGTATGATTTTTCTCATCAGTCGAATAAATACATGTGTTAATGGATTTGACTTGCTGATGTTTTATTTCACAAAACAGTGACTTAAGTACTGACTAGTACAACTGCAACATATATGTGTTTTGTGAGATTTGTTTTTTAAAAAGAAAGAAAACCACCACAACTCTTCATGGGGAAAACATCAAAGATTATTGCTCTGTTTCAAGCATAGATTTTCTAATGCTTCATTCACACTGGAGAAAACACAGATTTTGTTACAAGCATTTAAACAATGAGGTCTAATTCTGTAGCATTGACTTGTCATAGAGTAATTTATTTGCCTACATTTTTTTGTCCATCGATTCAAAAGGAATGTATTACAATTTCCTCTACATTTACTTACTTGTACATACAAAGTCCTCATCTGGACTGGGTTGGTTGCACTCCATTACTTTATTTTCTTTATGAAAGCAGATTTTTGTCTTTTTGTCTTTCTGTCTTTCTGTCCTAGAAAGAAAGGCACAAAGCAGTATGGTGCATTTATAGATCCTACTCAAACATGGAGATAGGGTGAAGCTAAAATATTTGTTGTCAGTCATTCATTTTACAACTGGACATGAAAGTTTACAAAACCACTCTTCTGCACTTCTGTTTTCTTCCCATTTTTCTCTTCCTTTCAATTATTTTCATGATTTTTGTGTTACACAGATGAACAGATGTACTTCTCCATTCCTGAACTTCCACTTCTCGTTTTTGCATTGCATCACTTGCTCTGCTTGTTCTGTAGTACAACCCCAGGAGATGCAAAGTTACATTTCATGAACCTTCAAAAAATACACGTTAGCTTTCTTTTTGCAGTGCCAGCTGTCTCCTTTCATTCAACTTAAACTAAGTTAAAAACTCTAGGCCAGGTAGGACAATAAAGTGGCAGAAGATTGTTAAAATATTCTGCTACCATTCTGAAGAAATTATTGTTAATACATGTTGAATGGACAGCAGAGTAATAAAATCAAATAATGTTTTGGGTTGGAAGGTACCCTTAAAGTTCACCTAGTCCCACACCCCTGCAGTTAGCAGCGACCTTTTTAACAGTATCTAGTTTCTCAGAGTCCCACCAAGCCTGACAGCTTCATAATTTCTTAGCTTTTAATGTTTTTTGCCCATTCTTGGGTGTTTATTTTCCTCTTCACTACATTGATCATTGAAGTTTATAAAATTTATAGTGTTCATAGTATTAAGACCATGTTTTTTCACCTTTTCTCCAGCAAATATCAGTACATTTCATTTATAAGACTGTACAGATTTACTTTAACAGATTTATAGACTACCTAGGATGTTGGATAGTCATGGCATGAAGTAGATCTAATCACCTCTACAGAACATGTGTGATTCCAGCTGATATGTATTAGGAAATCACAGAACTACTATTTTAAGATTAATATGAGTAGGGAATGACTTACTTCACCTTAGTGTTTCTTTTTTATCAGAGCTCTAGCAGATGTATCCAAACACAATAAGGTTGGCATTCAAAGTCCATAACTTTGAAACAAGGGCTTTATTCCATGCATACATATCTCTAGAACTTGAAACCTGTATGTTTATAATACTTTAGTTTTTAAAAAAAGTTTCAGTTTCAGTGAATGACTTGTATTTATATTTGGAGTACAAAGGAATGTTTGAATATATTATTTATATTAATAAAATTGAGAAAACTTTGCCATTTACTTCTGAAAAAGTGGAACCCAGAGGTGGTATTAAAAAAAAAAATAATGTTAATTAATATTAATGTTTGAGTAACTAACAGGGTTGTATATTTATTATGTAATTAGAAAAAAAAGTTCTGTAATGGGTTTTATGCTTCAATTGTTAAAGCAATATTGTACCTTTTTTACTCTGGATGGAACCAAAAAACATCCTGGATTCTGTCAAGAATAGCATGTCCAGTAGAACTAGGGCAGTGATTGTCCCCCTGTACACAGCCCTGGGGAGGTTCCATCTCAAATACTGTGTTCAGTTTTGGGCCCCTCACTACAAGGACACAGAGTTGCTGGAGCGTGTGCAAAGAAGAGCAATGAAGTTAGTGAAGAGTCTAGAGAATAAGCCTTACAAGAAGAGCTTGGGGGAACTGAGGGTTGTTTAGCCTGCTGAAAAGGAGAGTAACAGAAGACCCTATTGATTTCTACAACTACATGAAAGGAGATTGCAGTGAGGTGGGTGTCAGTCTCTTTTCCCAAGTAGAAAGTGATAGGACAAGAGGAAACAGCCTCAAACTGTGCCAGGTTAGGTTTAGATTGGATGTTATAAAAAATTTATTCACCAAAAGGTTTGCCAAGCATTGGAACAGGAAACCTAGGGAAGTGATTGAGCCACCATCCTTATAGGTATTTAAAAGATATGTAGATGTGGCACTTAGGGACATGATTTAGTGGTGGACTTGGTTAAGTTTATGGCTGGACTCAATGATCTTAAGGGTCTTCTCCAACCTAAATGATTCTGTGATTCTAAGATTCTAAACCACAAATGTATTATGTGGGATTTTTACTTCCCCTGAAACATCTGATACCAGATCACTGTCAGAAGCACCACAAGCTGTATTTTCCATTGAAGCTATTAAATCAGTTCTACTTCAGTACAAATGCATATCTTCAAATAAGGTTTTAGTTCTGAAATAGATCCTATTGGACAACAATCTATTCACTGATTTCATCATCAGTGTGACCATAATCTGATTATTTTATATTTTGTTTTAAGTTTAGCTATATTCCCACCCTCTTATCAGGTGAATGGCATTAAAAGTTGATGTCTTTTAATAGGCATTTAAACATAATGTAAATCAAAACTGTCTGTTTGATTCAGACCTCCTGGTTTTATTTTGCATACACCACTTCTGCAATAAAACACACACGTACAAAATTATTTCCTCACTCGCCATCATCCTCTGTCACTCTCTCCACACGGGAGTAAAAAAGTAGGGTCACTTCTCATGTCTCCTTGCATGAGTTACTTGTCTCACCTTGAGCATTTAACTGCCATAAGGGCAGAACAAAGACCTTTTCATACATTTTGAAATACTGTGATGTCTCTTTGGTGGCAGCACTGTAATTTCTTTTCATTTGACCATTTCAATTGGAAGATATTTTAAAGGAGAAGTCCACTTTCTCAGAAAAGTAATGAAATGGATGAGTTTTCTTAAACCACATTTTATCTGAAACACAATCTTGTACTACAAAGAGTATGATGGATTATAAAACACATTTTCAAATTCAATACTGTTTTGTTGATTATATTATTGTAATTCTGAAGGAGAACACAGGAAATAAGTTGTCTCCTTATCAAAATTGCAGCTTGGTTTTGGAAGCTTGTCTATATTTTATGCTTCTTCTCAGAAACAGTATTCTGAAATATTTTATGTAAATACAGAATAATATTATTGTCCTCATATTTATTCTTAGGTGATACTGAACACTTTCTTTTCTTGCAATAACAGAGGAAGAAGAATCAAATCTGCTTTTTGCTTTGTAGAACTCAATAGTCAAGAATACAGATAGGTTTGGATATTACTCACTATTTATCTGTGCTTTTGAAGGCAATTTCTGAAATACAATTCAGTTTAGAGACAGTCTCAGTGTCTGCATGTCTGTTGGTGCCTTCTGTGTATTTAAAAAGTTCTTATTACCAAACTTGAGACTACAGCAAAGAAAAAGCTAGAGTCCAGAAAAAATCTTCTAGGCCATGTTTAGAATTAATAAAAATACTATAAATTACCTTCACTGAATGCAAAGGAGAGAAACATATGTCTGTATTGACATTTTACTTCTTTCTTATTGTTGTCGATCCATGAGATGGCATTAGACAAGTAATTTTTACAAAACATTCTCTATAGAAGTTGCTATCAGCTCTGAATCAACATTCACCCACTTCTTCTTCATACTATTTGAAGGTATCACAGAATGGCAGAAGTGGGAAGGAACCTCTGGAGGTCATCTTTTCCAAATGCCCTACTCTAGCAGGGCCCAGAGTCAGTTGCCCAGGAACATGTACAAATAGCTTTTGAAAATCTCCAAAGAGGGAATCTCCACAACCTGTCTGGGCAAAAAAAGATACATGCCTTGACGTTGCTTGTCAAAATTATTTTGGGTGATATTTTGGTGATAAGTTTTTTAAAAGTATTTCAGCTTGTGTTTTGTTTTTTTTTTTTATGTTCTTCAGCTGACAGTAATGGTACCTATATTCTGAAACATGTAGAAAGTCATAAGTAGATAATTTCTCACCTAACTGGTCTACTATCAGGATTAAGAATAATATCTGACTTACATGTAAGTTTCTTTCATATTAACCCTTTTTCTGTGAACCACTGCCTGCTACTGGAGAGAAAAAGATTAGGCATTTAAAATGTAGAGAGTATTTAAAGCTGTTACAGCTGAGATGTTCCTTAATATTCTGGAATAAGACCAGAATTTATTTGTTTGTTTGTTTGTTTGCTTTTTTCAAGAACAGATTTTGAGTTTTATAATTGGTGATCCCTCAGTCTATCTGCTTATCTATCTGCTTATTTGAGAATAAGACAAGGATCAGAGTAAGAAAAAATGGAGTCGTGGATCATTCAAGATTTAGCCTGCAATAGAACACCTAAAAGTTTGCATAATGTAAATCTAAAAAATAAACTCTATTTTTATCCTGCAACATTAAAATATTAACTTACAAAATGCTCCAATGAAGCATGAAACAAAACACATTTGGACTGAGATTATGGAAAATTGTCACATATCTTGGTTTATACCATTGTTCAAGGGGTTTTTATGTTCTTTTTTGGGGGGTTCTGTTTTAATTAAGAATTTCTCATACACTTATTTTGCTTCTCCAGACCTCATAGACCCTGCATATAGACAGTGGTAAAAGCAATATATATGCCTGGATTTTTAATTAAAATAATTATTTACAAAAGGACTGTATCCACCTGTTTTAGCTACTCATATTATCTTGATGACAAGACATATTCTGTTCTCAAAGGAAAAAAAAAGCTTTTCAGGACAAAAAAAAAAAAAAAAATAAAATGTTACCATAGGAACTTGACTGTTTTTTCTTTCTCAAGAGAAACCTGAGACAGCAGATTACTTCATTTGATGTAGTGTGAGACAAATTGGAGTAAGTGACTCTTCATTTTCACATGATTCTGAGATTCAGGATTTCTAATCTAGCTGAAATAACTTACTATCACCATGGTTTAATAGTACCAAAGCATTTACCTCAATATGTTGAAGCATTTATAATATCAATGCTGAAATACAGATTTTAAACACTGTAATTTTTTAACACTATCACATTTTAAAAAATTCATTAACATGAAAAAAAACATATATGGTGTGATGAAAACTGACATTTACACATTTTTTCCCAAGTCCCTTTCTTTCATTTAAACAGACAAAAAGTGTGTCTGAGGAAGACAGTAGAAAGAAAAGACTTTTACAAGCAAGCCTGGCAATGATTTTTAAATTATTGCAACACATTATATCTGTCAGAAACTAGAATCACTGTAAAACATTGCAGTAATTTTCACAATACTGGTGAACTATCAAGTGGATATATTAGCTAAACTGAAAGGAGCAAATATAAGTAACTGGAAAACATAATCTTGATGGGTAACAAGGGCATGTGATTGGACTAAAAGTCAAAATAGAGTATGCAAACGATCCCTTTGACATTGTTTGATCAGTGACCTCTGTGCATACCTGCAAGAGAAAAATAAGTATTTACAGGCTAGTACTTTTATAGTAAGAATGAAGAAACCTTGGAATACTAACTAAACTAAATAACATAAGAATTTCACAGCCATGTCTCTTTTTCTAGCCACTGTATTGTCTTTACGTGAAATGTTTGCACAGATATTAATATGCAAGCAGGAAATTGTACTTATGTTTCTTTAGTCTTCTGAACTTACTACTTTTTAGAATATAATATACAGCAGCTATTGCAAAGTGAGCCTTTAGAGACTGTCTCAGCTAGAATTGTCTGTGTAGATTATTTTGCAAATAAGAAAGCAAACGAGAAGAAAGAATAATGTGGGGGGGGGGGTTGTGTTTTTTTTCTTTTTTTTAATTAAAAAGTAAAATAGTCTTTTGCTTATCACTTTAAGCAATAAGTAATTAGAGAAAAATGATATATGCTCCCATAAGTACTTCTGTGAAAATGCAGCGTTTTATGTTTTCTCCCTAACCAGCATTATTCTGTGAAATTAGATAAAATTATGTGATCAAAACCACATTTTTAACCAGGTCATCTTTAACTAAAAAGAACAAAACTAAGCAAAATGTTTCATCAAGCTTCAATTTTTTAAACTCCACTACAATGAAAAAAAAAAGCCAAAAAAAAACAAGAAAAAGAAAAAAAACAGGCAGAAAAAAATAACTTGTTTTTCTGAAAAGGCATCATGCTCTGTCTTTACTGATGAAGATAATAGATTTTCTTCCCCAAATAATTTTAGCTGAGTAGTCTTACAAATACAGTTTAACTAATTCAGTAAATATCTCTGAGTTACAACACGTGCATGGACCCAGCCTAGAATCAGCCTATTTAGAAGCATCTTGAGCTAGCAACTATCATTTTGCAGCCGGCCAAGAGGAAAAAAAGTAGGTGAAACTTTAATATTTCCCCTGTGTAACTTATTTTAAATCAGTTGTTAGCCTCCATAATTATGGAGGCCAGAGTGTGGTGTTTATAGTTTAACATGAATATGCTTCTTTAATGTTGGGGGAGTGTATAGTGAAGATTCTTGATCCTACACCCACTTATTACCAACTTCATTGTGGAGAACAATTCTTTGTGAACAGGGGATTTTCCTAGCTAGAATTCTTGGAAGTCATTAATCAGTTTAAAACTCAGCTGCTGGGAAATACGTTATTTCAGCTAACATTTGGATGTGAGTCACTTTTATATACAAAACACATAAAAGACTTATTAACTCTGAATCTTCTCTTTGCTTTAGGGAAAGTCTCCCCTGCAAAGAGAAATTCAGCTTCTGCTAATGGACAACTTAATTTCAGAAAAAAAAAAAAAAAAGTTAGAAACCAAAGAAAATCAGTCATATAGAAGACATTAATCTCTCTTTTCTAGAAGTGTTTACTATCATAGGACTAGTTAAGCAGATGAAGTAACTTTACTGCATCTGGCAAGAACAGACATCTAGTCAGAGAACCTGCTGTAGTGATGAAATAAAGTATTTACTGCAGCATTTTAAGATAAACAAGTTTTGTGAACATGAACTTAAAGGAAAAACAAAAACCTTTTCCTATAAATAGGGTATAAGAAGTGTTCTCCTTCTGGAAATAAACAATATACGACATCTTTCTACCAATTTAATGTATTTTTTTAAGCACTTATCACAATAATCAACAAACACAAACATTCTTGTTTGCTTATTTCTTACGATTCTCTTCCCCTACACTCATCTTTTCCTGTGTTGACTTCAGATAGAGGTACATTGCTTCTTTTGTTTTGCTGACACTGCAAAAACTGGGATTCAAGAAACACAGAAGGGGAAATTTTCTCTTGTTGCTACCATCATAAAAGTGCGGTGACACAATTTTTGAAGTGCTTTGTTCTGAAAGGTATATATGTTTTAATTTTTTATTATTTTTACTACTACAAGGAATCTTAACCATATATTTATTCAATATTTTAACAAGCATCATTTGTCACAGTACAGCAACTTCTCAGAAGATAATGATGGTAGTATTTTTCAACTTACTGGAAACATGTACCTTTTCAACTCTAAGCAATATAACTGAAGAAGGTACCCATGTGGCATATATCAACTGAAGAAGCTGGTAATAGATTCCAGAAATCAAACTTAATGTAACTTTTAATAAATTATTAGAAGATTTTTTTCACTTTCCCCCATAGCACAGAACAGGTATTTAGAGTGAATTGTAATGAAAGAGAAAGTGAAGGATTAAAACCAGGGTTTGACATGTAACAGAATTAAGTAAACTACTGAAAAAATACATAACATGAATGAAAATATTATTTCGTAAAGTGAATATGAATTTAATGAAGCAATTATAAAATAAAAAGTAAAAAAAAAAAAAAAAACCTGAGTAAAAACAAATAATCTATTAATAATGAAACAATTTTGCACCATTTCTAGCAGCAGGGTACCTAAGCTGGTTGTGATTTTTTTACTTTTTTTTTTCTGAAACTACTGCTTAGCAAAACCTATTGAAAGTGAATACATTTTATATTTGCATAAAATTTATTTTTTGTGTTGCTTGTAATTGGTCAAATTGAATACCATCATTTAAATTTCCTTCATGAAAGCCTCATAGGCTGTACTTCAAGGAAAGTGTTAAAGCTAGCTGATTAGAATCTTAAAGTGTAGGAAATGAATATAAATGTTAGCATAGAAATAATGTAAATTAATTAAGAAGTTACAGAGAGCTTTGTAGAGTAGGAATGATGGTTGGACTCAGTGATCCCAGGGGTCTTTTCCAACCTGAATAGTTCTATGATCTTATGATTCTGTGATTCTAAAATAAGAGTTTGCCTATTAATGTCCCATCTTGGTGTGTGTGGGGGGGTGTTATGCACATACACATGCATGTGCACCCACGTGTGTGTTTGCAATGGGGAAACATCAGGGAAAGGGCTAAAATATGTTAGTAAATATCATTTTGTGATTGGCTGAATTACATTGACATTTACTGTACTAGAAAATTGTGGCAACATTAAGACTATTAGCTGTCAGTGATTTCTGTGAATTGTTCTAAGTTAAGGTTATACAAAAAAAGGGTCTGTGTAGCTTATTTTTTTAAGTGAGTTTCACAGGAGCCACAGAAGTGTTTAGTAAGTGCTGATGTAGAAAGACTTTTATGGCTTTCCCTCCCAACAGTAAAGTGTGGCATTGAGGACTACAATATTACTCTAAATATCCCTGTAGGGAAGTGAAAAGGAAAAAGAACATAAGGCTCAGAAATATGGAGCAATTCAGTGCAGAAACATATAATTTAAAAACACATTTTTTCCCTCTAAAACCTGAAATTTGGAAAGGTCAAACTTCTTTTTACAATTTATTTTTCTTAAGAAATAAACAGTTTTACCATCATGCTAGAAAATATTCTTTCTTTATTGTTATCTTCCTTGAGAGTCTTCTGCCCTGGAGATAATTTCTGTAATTTACTGAAGGAGCAGCTGAAAAAAATAAAGAGGGAAATTCAAGCACCTCAAGCACCTATGAAGTTAGAGTCTGTGTGCTCGAAGCAAACTCTTTAAAGATCAATTTTTTAAGTTGTCCCATAAACCTCTACTGATTACTGTTTCTCAAAGTGGTGACAACATATCCTGATGCTATCTTTTCTTATCTTTGGTAACTGTCTCCCACATTTTGATTTATGTATTTTTTAATATATTACACAGTGATGTTAAAAGACTTACTGACCTTCATAAATACATCTGTTGCAGGTGAAAAGCCAATTTAGATGCTGGAAAACTGTTCCTCATTTAAACCCTACTATTAAGTTGAACTGAAAGGCTCTTATGTCATCCAAATGATTACAAGAGAAAGAAGAATCTACAGTCATAAAAACCAGAAAACAATTTCAAAAGAAGTCTGACTGCTAATGCATGACATTGAAACTATGCAACGAATTAAGCAATATTTGTATACCTTTAAGAAATTGTCGTGCAATGCAAACCTAAGGATAATCACTTAACATTCTACATAAAAGTATGTGATTATGAGGTCTCTAGTGTTGGACCATGACTATAGCATACTGGAAAATGATCTCTTACACATGGTCACCTTTCAGATAATTCCAGTCTATTCACAGTAAAATTCTATCATACTCTTTTCATCAACATTCAGTGCATAAGCCTGTTTATTGCTGTAGACACAGCTTTTGATGCCTCCTTTGCCCTGCCTGCTTTTCCTGCCAGAGGTTACATGGTGTTTGTTGTTCAGACATATGTGTCCCCTTCCTCACCTTGCTGTCCTATTGCTATTAGTGGCTAAGAGCTTAGATCACTGATCCCCAAATTCTAATAAACTTTTTATGGCTAAAGGCATTTTGATGCTGTTCTTTCAGTCAGTCTCACTTCTTCTATCCACAGTCCTCTCTGCCTAGTGACCATCACAATTGGCAAATGACTTTTGCCATGATGAAACATGCCTGCTCATTGTATTATGGACCTCAGCTGAGGCATTTAAGTGGACAGGCTTCTGTATGCTGAAAGACTTTACATAATGCACAGTGTTATTTCAGAAAAGTTTTCAACTACAACTGCTAGGTTCATATTTAGCTAGCTCTTCCTTTGGAAATGTAAACAACCATCATTACATGTTTGTCCTTTCAAAGCCACTCAGAGTTTAATAGATTTCTCTGCTTGTTTTTAACACTGAAATTCTGACCTTAGTGTAGTTGTTCTTCATGTACAGATACTATACTGTAACACTTATTGTCTTCTTCACCTTTTCTGCTTTGGTCACATACTTTATTTGTTGAAGGGTTTCAATTGTGCGCAGTAATGCATGTTCTACATGGATTTGAAACCAAAGAAGTTCAGATTCAGTTTAAGGACATAGTCTTTTTTTTTCCACTCTTGGACAAGGAGGACCACGTTAACAGCCAACCTCCAAAAACTTAGTTGCCCTAGAATTTAAACATTTATCTTTCTCTTTCATGATATTTTTAAAAGGTAGTCTAAGTTTACTTCTGATGTCTGCTGTGACATTTTACACATATTCTGCAGTGCCTGGTATATTTTTCCTTTTGGTGATCCTTCTTTATTTCTTTCTCATTTTTATATAACTCCGTTATTTAATTAGTCACTACTGTAGCAGAAATACTGTGGTTTTTTGCTTTACAAGGATGTTCCATGGAAGTACTTTGTAAAGTGTGAATCTAAGTATTATTATGAAGTGATTGTCTAATAATAATATTGTCACCAGATTTGTCCATAATTATTTATCTTCCTACTCATGCATTGTCACAGGTCATTTCTTCAGTCATGCTCAGAACCTAAAGCACTCTCTGCTGTGTTCTGTGGAACATCTTATGCTGATTACAGCATAAAACAATTATGTTTTAGAACCTAATAAAATTACTAGTTCCTAAAGTAACTTCAGTGTATGAATAACTTTAAACAAGTTTGAAGAGTCTTCAGTTTACACCATCTTTTAAAAAATCAATGTATTTGATTTTTAAATTAATGTTCCCAAGGTGTGGGGGTGAGTGGGAGGGTGTGGGGGCATGTGGAGGTGTGTATGTAAACAGTTCCAACATCATAGTAAAACCCTGCCTTTAAAACAGCAGGCTTCTATCACTGCAAAACAAGTTGAGAAAACAGATTTCCAAATACTTCAAATTAATTATGTTTTCCTGGCCTACTCTATAGAATTTATTGCAAGAAAACACATCAATTTCAAGCCTTAAGTATGATGGTGGGCAGGGGGAAAGACAACCCCCAAAAAACAAAAAAAACCCCAACCCAACAATGAATAAAATCCAAACTAAACTAAACACACAAAAATGAGGGGAAAATTATTCAAGATTTATTCCATGTTTCATCAACATTTCACGTATATATTCCACTGTGTTTCAAAAAGTTTCATTAACCGAAGACATAAGAATGCAACTTGTATAGCTTTTATGAGGCATACTTGTAATCTGTACATGAATGAGAATTTGTGCAGACTATTTCTTCACAAAAGAAGGAATAAGGATTTCTCTTTAAAATTTCCTTCTCTAGAAAATCATGAGACTGTCAGAAGAAGTGTAATCTTGAGGAGTGCTTTCAAGACGTAAGGGTCTTGATTTCTTCTGAGACTATGAGCTTAGGCTCTAGACAGCTTTGTCTTCAAACAGGCTCAGTCTGGGGATGTTATACTGGAGTGATAACAGAGTGTATGAGGAGGAAGGAGGCCTGTGGAGACTGTCTAATCCAGCCCCCATACTCAAAGTGTGGTCAGATAGAGCATGTTGTACAGAATATTGTTCAGTCAGGTGTGTATACATCCAGTAAAGTGAAATTATACAACCTCTCTATGCAAACTAATCACCTTCACATGGGAGAAGGACAGATAGAAAGGCAGAAAGGCAGGAGAAAAAAGGAAAAAAAAAAATGTTTTGTATTTAAATAGAATTTTAAGTATTTGTCTTTTTCCCGGTTGTGCCCGTGGTTCCTTTTTTGAAAGGAATCTGGCTCTGTTTTGTCTATTCTCCTACCTATAGACATTTACACCACCCTCCTAGCTTTCTCTTCTCCAGGACAAAAAGTGTCAAGTCTCTTAACATTTCTCATACGTGAGATTCCTCAGTCCCTTAATTTTCTTAGTGGGCCTTTGCAGGACTCTCTCCAGTAGCTCCATGTCTCTATCCAAGTACCTTCTTTGTTCCTGAGTATTAGGTCTAGCAGAATACCTCTCACTTCAATTCGTTCATCACCTCTGTCAGGAAGTTTTCTTAGCAAACTTTCAAAAACCACTGAATTGCTTGTGCCCTCCCACACTGCCTTTCCAGCAGAGTGGGTGAAGTATCTCATGAGGATTAGGGCCTGCAAACATGAGGCTCCTTGTGTGAACTTGGCAAAGCTCCATATACTCCCTCTGTCTCCTCTGTTCACCTTAAGGGCAACTCCCTTCCATCCCTGCTGGGTTCTTCTGGAAGAATCTGTGCCCCATTCACAGCAGTACTCCAACCACGGCTGTGAACTCAGTGAGACTGCAACACCCGGTCTGCATGCAGACCTCTGGCTCCCCTTGTTTGTTCCTCATCCTGTATGCATCAGTATACAGGTACTTCAGAGACACAAATGGTCCTCCTAATTTCCTTGAAAGCATTTAAGATCTTTTCCTATTGTGCATTTTGTAGATACTTCCCAATTTATTTGCATGCACTTGAGGTGACCCCACTTTGGCCCTGAACAAATGATGTATGCCCAAATCTTCACCTGAAACAGAATGGACAGTGCATGAGTCTGTAAATGAAGATAAATAAAATAAAATAAAGTAAAATAAAATACCTTGGAAAAATGTCTGCAATATATACAAACACAATCAAAACAAAAGAAGGCATACTCTTAAAGAAACAAAACCACAGTTACTCATACATTTGAGAACATGATTTTAACTCGTTATTTTGATGGTTTACAGCTTCAAGTTACTCTTTTGCTTCAACCAGCTAACAAAATAATTTAGAGACTAAGTTACATATCCTAAATTAGTCCATTCTGCTTTTAAATCAGTTAGTGCTATTTAATTAACTATGAATAAGTCTATTGGTTCATAGGATAATTCAGATTACAAAGGCACTCAGGAATTCACAGGCATGAATGCTCCTGGAAGACAGGATAGGTATATTTTTCCCACAAATTTTGATTCCCTTCTCATTCTGAATTGCTTTTATACTTCTAGTGTTGCTACAGAAAAGCTTTCTATCTGAGCTTGGTACAATCACACAAGGCTATTGTATTTTATTCTGCAATAGTAGACAATTATGTTACACAGAATAGATACCTGTAATTACTCTCTTCTGATAGTGGGAATTACAGCAAATGATTACACAAAGTTAAAAGAAAGCTAAAATAAATTTAGACAGTAGTCACCTGACTACTAGACAGTTTCTATGACTGCATAAAGACATATCCATTCCAGGCTGTTAGATGAGGCTGCTACTCTCCCGTTTGCAAGCTGATCCTGTTTCAAGGCAGAGTGTGTACCTCAGAGAAGCATATGTACATCAGGCACTAATACCACCAGCCCCACAGACTGCTGCAGACAGGGCACTGCATTCAGCAGCACCCACAGATAGTGTTACCAGAGCTCATAAAGCACAACTACAAACGGCCAAAGGGGCTTTCCTGTAGGCCGCCTTCAGGCACTGGAAGAATGCTATAAGGTCTCCCTGCAGCCTTCTCTTCTCTAGACTGAACAGACCCAACTCTCTAAGCCTGTTGTTGTAGGACAGGTGCTCTGGCTCTTGGATCATCTTTGTGGTCCTTCTCTGGACTTTCTCCATGAACTCCATGTCCTTCTTATGTTGGGGGTTACAGAATTAGATGCAATACTCCATGTGGGGTTTCATGAAAGAAGAGCAGAGGAGAACAATCACCTCCCTGGCCCTGCTGGCCATGCTTCTCTTGGTGCAGCCCAGGACACTGTTGGCTTTCTGGGCTGCAAGCGCACATTGCAGGCTCATGTTAAGCTTCTCATCCACCATCACTCCCAGGTCCTCCTCCTCCGGACTGTTTTCAATCCATTCCCCACCCAGTCTGTATTTGTACTTGGGATTGCCCCAACCCAGGTGCAGAACTTGCACTTAGCCTGGTTAAACTTCATGCAGTTCACATGAGCCCAGTTCTTATGCCTGTCAAGGTCCCTCTGTTTGGCACCCCTTCTGTCCAGCATGCCAACCTCATCACACACTTTGGTTGTGTTCACAAACTTTCTCAGGGTGCACTCAATGCCGCTCTCCATGTTACTGACAGAGATGTTAAATACCACTGGTTCAAATACTGACCCTTGGGGAACACCACACGCTGCCCAAAATCCCACCAGGTCACTTACACATAGTGAATACATGAATACATTAAATATCTGATGGATTAGCACTTAAAGAAATGTGTTTTACCAAGTGAGACAGTAATCCAGCTTTACAAAATAAAAGTAGCTATTATTCACTTACTAAACAATGGTGGAAAAAATACATGTGAGTCCACTAAGCCAAGAAAAATCAGAAAATAATACCTTTATGTTGTACCATAAATATAAACTCTGTAACTATACATAGCAATGTAGTGAAAATGCAATTTACAGAACTTCAAACCTTATTAATAATGCAATAGCTTTCTTACAAGTATGTCTAGAAGAACCACAAATCAAACCTGCTCTAAAAATGTTATGAGCTAAGGAATTATGGAATTATAAGTATGTACTCTATACTACACTGTTTATTCACTTCCATCTTGATACATTCACTCATAGCTGTCCTTTATGGAGTAATCTGGGATGGGAAGATGTTCACACTTGAATATGAAGAGTATAGTGCATTTCTCAGATGGAATGCATAGTAAATGAATGTATCATAGATGCTTTTGAGCTTCTATGGTAATATTAATCCATGGGGCGATTACTGAAATCAGATTAAGATCTCCAAAAGCAGCATTTCTACTAGCAGAATTAAGTGGGAAAAAAAAAAAAAAAAAAAAAAAAGGTTCTGTTCTGAAAAACACTATTTAAGTAGTTGCTGTAGGTCATCTGTAGCCTCTCCCAGTCACCTAGCAACATCTCTGCTGGAACTGAATGTGGCTGCAGTAATGTCTTGTATATATCTACAGATGAAATTGAGGACCCACCTTTCTATCTTTTCTACAATGTATGACTGGCAAGGCAGAAATCAGGTTTTACGGAAGGTTTGTTTTTTTTCGTGATATTTGCCTATTACTAAATGCAGGTGACTATCATTAGAAGGCATTTTGGTATGCTTAGTTTCAGCTAGAGTTGAACCCTAAAATTAACTTATACTTACACAAATCACTGACACAAGTGAAGCAAAGTTAAGATAAAAACTCGAAAACACAAACCCAAGAAGATAGAATAAATATTGTCCAGTTTTCCAAGCAATCTTTATTTCTAACAAACCTTATATACTTACGTATTTATTTATTTAATTACCTGGACCATTACTGCTCAAGTCCCATATAGTGTAGTACAGTATTTGTAATGAAAGTTCTAAAAGTAAGTTTGTTTAAAAGGGCATGAAAATTTGAAAAATTAAGAAGTTGTTAGGATGTATACTTCTGTTTGTTGTGGTTTGTTTGTTGTTGGGTTTTTTTTTTCCTGTAACTTTATTATTATTGTTCTAGTGAACCATATATTTTAGAAATTAATAGATGAGAATGTGTGGCGTTGGGTTTTTTTGGTTGATTGTTGTTTTTTTTTACATAAGAGCAGTATTACTGCTGAGAGCTCAAAGCTATGCTCCAGAAACCTGTTTTATTACCCATCTTGCAGCTATATGACTTTATGAATACATTAACTTCTGCAACATTTTGAAAACTTCTTTAAAAAAAAAAAGTTTATCTCATTTTCAAAATTATTAACCCAAATCTTTAATATTATAGATCAACCTAATTCTTCCTTCTTATTCTTAAAATCAGTACAGAATTAACAAAATTCTACAGATAATTGCTTTTACCAGGCACCATGCAAAAAGCTGTAGAAAATTGAACTATTATTATTCAGGTGGTCTTCCTATGAGTGCAAAGTATTGACATTATAGAGCTTTGCTTCAAGCATCTGTGAACATCAGTTACTGCACACAGCGTTATCAAGTTTTCCAGTTTTCTATTAATGTCACAATGCAAATTTTAATTAATTATGTCATATTGTTTTATGTTTTAATACGTGGTGCACTGTTTGTGCAACACATAACAGTGGGCAGGATGGAACAAGGATTTAATATCCTTGTGTTAATAATATTCTAAAAAATAGAACATTCTCCCTCTTCATCTTTGGAGATTTCATCTATCAGAGGCAAATATCAGTTTACATGGGAAAAATCTCAGATAATACTAAAAAATGCTGAGACAAATCTAAATTAGTTTGTATATATTCATAACTTTTGTAAAAAGAAAGTGCTCTCAAATTTGTTACTTAAAATTTATAGACTAAAACCCATAGAATATATAGATTTGAGTACCACAATCCTCCTTTACAAACTGGGAAAAGTAACTCCTATGGCTCCTAAAGAAACTGCTCGTTGTGAGCAATACACTGAACACATATGATTCAGGTCCAGTACTTTTGTCATCTGCAGCTGCACAGTTTCTAGTAGTTATCACTGTATCTGGAACAGATTTCTGGTGACAGAAATGGGAGGAGAAATGAATAAAAAAGAAATATCCTGAAATGAAACATTACTGTTGCTCACAGATGTCATAAAGATCGGTGTTCAGAGGGTAGAGCAAGGTAGAATTCTTCCCCTTCAAATCCCTTCCTTTGTTGCTGACTGTTTTCAAAGAAGGATAAATTGATTAATTGGCTTGTTTTTTCTCCACACCTTGTCTGCAAAAGAAATTATAAATAAATAATATTGAAAAGCCTTAGAAGGCTGTAGCGATATTGAATATGGACATAATCAGTTTTTACTTGCCTGTGGATAGTCTAGTTAAATCTGTGTACTTCAAAACAAAGTGAATGCTTAATTTAACAGATATACAGAATATATAGCATATATACATACATATAGATATGTGTATATACAAAGACAAAGAGAGTTTAAAATTAAAAATGGCAGAAGAATATTCCAGGAGCAGATTGCTGATTAACATTATTCTGTATATTTGCAAAAATGTTGGCATGCCTGTTAGTGTGAACATTAAGAGTAAATTAAATGTTACTACACCACCAATCTCTCAGGTGCAACAGTATACAAAAATATTTACACATACATACATACATTATTAGGGAAAAATAAATTATTTTGCTAGGAAATAAAAGCATGTAATATTTTTCCCATGTTTTAAAATGAGCTCTGTAAATATGTTTTTCTTCATGTTTGAACTAGTAATCTTAAAAATCCCATCAGAGAATCAAATAAAGAAGAATAAACTTAAAACCTATTTTGGGATGACTAGTAGAAATATTAAAATATTAATGTACTCTTTAAAAAAAAATAAATGTGTATACTTGCAGTAAAATCCAAATATTTTTTTAAGGTGCCTTCGCCATTTTCCCTTTCTAAGGCATTAATATTAAAAAAGGTGAATAAATCATCTGTAAGAGGTTTAAGTCTGTAACAAAAGCACTCATGCATTAGTAAATATGATGTGTGTTAATTCAATTCCTATATTACTAGAGACAGATTAATATATATTTAGCAAGTGTAAGGAACAAGTCAGCATTGGATAAGTTAGACAGAAGTAAAGCTGCTGAGGGCCTGAATTTTCAGGAGCTGCAGCCAGAACTGTATAGATGCACAAATATCACTGTGTCATCAATGTACTGCAGGTGTTCTGGAGCTCCACCCTTCTCCAGTGCAGCATGGATCAGTCCATGGCAAATGGTTGAGCTGTGTTTCCACCCCTGGGGCAGTCGATTCCAGGTGTACTGGACTCCCCTCCAGGTGAAAGCAAACTGTGGCCTGCACTCTGGTGCTATAGGAATAGAGAAGAATGCATGAGCAATGTCAATAGTGGCATACCACCTAGCTTCTTTTGACTCCAGCTCATACTGAAGTTCTAGCATGTCCGGTACAGCAGCACTGAGCGGTGGTGTCACCTCATTCAGGCCACGATAGTCCACTGTCAGCCTCCACTCGCCATCAGGCTTTCGCACTGGCCAGATAGGACTGTTGAAGGGTGAGTGAGTCCTGCTGATCACACCTTGGCTTTCCAATTGCTGGATCAGCTTATGAATGGGGATCACAGGGTCTCTGTTGGTGCGATATTGTCGTCTGTGCACTGTTGAAGTGGCAATTGGCACCTGTTGGTCTTCAACCTTCAGCAACCCCACTACAGAAGGGTCATCTGAAAGGCCAGACAAAGTATGCAGCTGTTCAGTGTCCTCAGTCCCTACAGCTGCTATACCAAAGGCCCACCGGTACCCTTTCGGGTCACGGAAGTATCCTTTCCTGAGATAGTCTATGCCAAGGATGCACGAAGCACCTGGGCCAGTCACTATAGGGTGCGTTTGCCACTCCTTACCAGTGAGGCTCACACCGGCCTCCACAACAGTCAGTTGTTGAGAACCTCCTGTCACTCCAGAGATAGTGACGGAGTCTGTCCCTTTATGATTCGATGGCATTAGTGTGCACTGTGCACCAGTGTCCACCAAAGCTTTATATCTTTGTGGTTCTAATGTGCCAGGCCACCGAATCCACACAGTCCAATAAACTCGGTTGTCCCTCTCCTCCTCCTGGCTGGAGGCAGGGCATCTCTAGGGTTGAGCACTAGAGGTTGATGAACCATCCTGGTTGTTGACTGGTGCAACATTCTTGAAAGAACCATCTCCTGGCCTTGTTCTGTTCAGTAGCTCTTGCACACGTAACTGGAGAATATCAGTGGGTTTCTTGTCCCAGACTCTCATGTCCTCTTTGAAATAATTTTTCAAGAGAGACCACAGGTGGCGTCTCAGTGGGTCCCGTCCCTCTCGCTGCTGTCTCGTAGCAGGACGTCTCTTCTTAGTGGCTGCAACACGTGACCAGTTGTCTCTAGGAAGAATCTGGAGATTACTTCCCCACCTATTTGGCATCTGGTTCTTCCTGCCAGTCATTTGTTCAATGGCTGAGGTGTGGAAGTGAAGAGAGTCAGAGAGGAGGTCTCCATACTGTCGTGCTTTGAAAGCTACCTCACGTACAGTTGGTCTTTGATAGTCTTCAAAGCATCCCATGAAGGAGAATATATGGGCATGCGCTGCTGGTACAGCCTGAACAAACCTCCGGAACATTTGTGTGTCACACTCAACATCATCAGGATTTGTGAGTCCATCTTTATCATAGATCACCTCTCGCACAGCAATCTCTCTCAAGTAGGTGATGGCTTTCTCAAGAGTGGGTGTTCTGCTTCGGCGCCATTCGATGTCACCCTTGTGGGGGTATCTCTCTCCCCATAGTGTCTGAGCCGGCAGAGTGCAGGTGCAGCCTTGAAGCCTCAGTAGTTAGAAAAACATTCCACTGTCTTATCAGCCTAGCAGAACACACTGTTGCTAGTTACAAGAAAGCTTACTGAAGGAAAAAAAAAATCAGTAAAAAGAAAAATTGGCTTAATCTTGGCTCAAACCAGGACACACTGAACCACGTTCAGTGACAGAATAAAGAGAGAAAAAGGTACCGTCAGTAAATTTATTTGAAAATTGTGGAATCTTTGCAGCATTCAACATATTGAAGATTACAATTTATCTTTACCTGAAGCGTGTTATGTAATTTCTACTGCCTTGCAATTTTGATTGTTCAGCTCTTGTGTGCGTACAGCATCATTATTTATTATCTACTACTACTTGTTTTGGAAAGTAATCGTCAATCTATTCAATTTCCTTCATTAACTTTTACCCTTGTTTCTCTCCTTCACCTTTAATCTCCTTTACTACCTTTGTTTTAAATCTTCTTTTCCTGTTTAAACAATGTATCTAAAATGTGTCCTCTGCAATTTTAAGAACAAAATCCCCAGGTTTTCACATCTCCATTCTTCAATAAAATTCCACTTGCTAAATTTGTAACTATCTCAGTGTGTTATTAGTCAGTGTTGAGAAAAAGAAATGCTGCAGTGCTAAATGCAGTTATTAAAATGCCTAGTTACAATAAGGAGTGCTTGAGGAAAATGGAGTTTCCTATGTGTTAGTCTAATTGCTAATAGATTTTATTCTCCTTCTCCAGCTCCAGACCCAGTGCTGGAAAACTACAAAGTCTAGTTTCAATAAGCTTTGTCTCAATGAGTGTTAAATGCATCAAGCCTATGTCTGCTTGACCAGTGCTCTTCTACAAAAGGATACCTTAGGTGATTTAAATAGGCTAGTCTGAGTACAAACAGATAAATAAATGCATTAGCACAGCACTCATCACAGGCTTAATTGACCCTGATGAGAAGCAGGATATTTTATCTTGAGGCATGTAAAGGTGCTTGAGGCATGTTCAGCTGCGCTGCTTCCAGCAATTTAGTCAGCTCTTTCAGAGCTCTGTCCTGTATTATGCTACCTCACTGCACCATGTAGAGACTTGCACTCTTATTGGAATCCAAGTGGTGTGTCAGTTGCAATGGAATATTTAATGGTCTTCTACTGATAATTATGGTTTTTGTTTTTGCATTACTCAATTAAGGGAGTTTAAGAGACATCTCAGCGGAAAAATAGGCCTTGTGGTTTTTTGCTCCCAGTGTTATAAAGTATAGAAGGATTAAAGGAATTTAATATTAAGCTTTATTCCCAAGTGCTCAAACAATTCCCTGAAAGTTGTTTATTAAGCAGAAGTATCAATCAGGTACATGAAGTAGGGAAGGTGTATGTAAGAGAAGAAGATCAATTTTTTTAAAAAAAAAGTTCTTTAACATAAACTTCTGATTTATCTACTGAAATCAGCATGGAGGACATGTTTGTACAAGCCTAAGAATTATAAATAAATAATTAAATAAATAAATATGTAAAAATATAGGTCGCAGAGTGTCCCAATTACTAGTTTTGACCTCATGTCTGCATCTACCACTGGTCATTCTTTTTAGCCTTACTGTCACATTATTTAGTCCAATTTACACTCTACTAACTGACAGAATAAATTATGCAACATAACCTTAAGCAAGGAATTGTTAAGAGATTTGGCATGTTGTGTCATTAAGTATCTGCTATTGGAAGTGCTGCTATAGGTTCAGCTATAGTCTCCAGACTGCACAAAAAGAAGAGGTTGATAATAGTTCCATATGACATGAAATTAGGGGAAAATTTCCCACATTAGAGGAATCACATGAATAGTAGAAATATATTTGTTTATCTCTGAAGCCTTAAAGAGTAAACAGGGCTATAGATGTAACTTTCTGCAATGAATGATGATCATCAAAGTTAAATAATTGATATAGCATTTATTGGATACTAACCTCAAGTTGTACAAATGGCAACATCTTAAAGATTAAACATAATTTCTTCTGGCTCATGTTCTGTAGTGTGTAACGGAAGGGTTGTTGTTTTTTTTTCTCATAATTACCAATCCTGCTGAGTTATGCAGGTTTTCTTTGGTAGATTTGCTAAAATCATACGTTCTTTTTTTTAGAGACATGCCATGTACTGCACTGACATATTTATCCTTTGCACTTTTTTCAAACATTGACGCTTACTGCTTAATTTGAATTAGGTGTTATACAACTGCCAAATTAGTCCCTCTCAATAGTCTTTTCTAGCCATAGATTAAAAACTCTAAAACTCAAAAGAGAAAGCACAAGGTCTATGTCACTCAAGAATCAAATCACACAGTTTTTCAACTGTTTTTTTTCAACAATCTGAGATTTTTTTTACACAAGAATACACTTTTAAGTATTTTTTTAAAGCATACTCTCTGTTGACAATAACAGACACTTGATCTGAAATCCCCTAAATTTAGGTCACCAGTTAGATGTACATAAGTCAGAGTTACTCAGGTTAGTCTTCTTTTGTCAGTCAGATTGCCTATCTTGCTTATTTATCTGCATTAACTATAAAGCACACTTCCACCTCTGCGGTCAGTGATCAGTCATGAGCATGATCCATGTAAAGCAGCCATTGACAAATCTATTTTCTTTGTGGATTGTTTGTGGAGGTGACTTCATCAATGCATGTTGCATACAGAAAGATTAAGAGTAACATCTTCAAAAAATGAGATACAGCTGACCCCTTTTAAGTAAGGCATTTGAATTACACATACAAAAATCAATAAGAATAAAAGTGTTAATGATTTTGTTTATATTCACTGCCTTTTTCATCTGTGCTTAGTTTTTAATTCAGCTGGTTTCTACTCAACAGTTTCAATTGTGGATAATTAAGGTGTACTCATTGAAGTTTTTTAAATCTTTGTTTAGTGTAATACATTTAAAAATATTTTTAAATAATTAAAAATCATAGACTCAACTTTCAACTTGTATTTTGCTTTTACAATTTATTCCATGTGTTCTTATGAAAATAAAAAAAAACCCAAACATTGACAACTGAGGAATAGTCATTATTTTCCTGTGCCTGCCAAAATCATGATGGTCACTCATCCCATGCTGTCATGCCCTGACTCAATACAAACATGTCAAGAAAACTCTGAAGAGTAGACTTAGCCTGAAGCAAAAGTCATCAATTGTGTTATTGCTGCAAATGAAAGTCTTTCCTCTCCTTGTTTTCCTTCACCTATGTCCTATTTTCACAATCCAAAACTGAGTTACTATGTGTTATGAACACTGAACTTAACATTTTTTAAAACTATCTCTGTATCTGCATAATATTTAGCATATGTCTAAAACATTTTCAAATGTGCATCCTTAATGAGCGGGAATAAGCCAACAGAAAGAAAAAAAACAAAACCCACAAAACCCAGAAAACACCTGTAACTGCTAACAGAAATTAATACACCAAGACATGAATATTGTAGAAGAAAAGAAATTCCAAAAGAAAATGAGTAGAGCGCACCGGAGGAAATTTTCAAGTGATATTGTAAATTGCAGAATCACAGACTGACATAGGATAGAAGGGACCTCTGGAGTTCCTATGGTCTAGGCCCTGGCTCAAGCGACACCTAGAGTTGGTTGCCCAGGACCATGTCCAGACAGCTTGTGAAATTCTCCAAGGATAGAGACTCCTGAACCTCTCTGGTCAACTTGTGCCAGGGTTCAGTCACCCTCACAATAAAAAAGTGTTTCCTGATGTTCAGACAGAAACTCCTGTGTTTCTGTTTGTGCCCATTGCCTCTGGGCACCACTGAAAACAGCCAGGCTCCATCCTCAATGCACTCTCTATTCATGTATTTATAAATATTTTTAAGATCTGCCCTTGAGCCTTCTCTTCTCCAGGCTGAACAGTCCCACCTCTCTCAGCATTTCCTCACATGAGAGGTGATCTGTTCCTTTAATAATCTTTGTAGTGCTTTTCTGGAGCCTCTGAAGTATGTCCATGTATCTCTTGTACTGATGAGCCCAGAACTGGACACAGTACTCCAGGTGCAGCCTCACCAGGGTTGAGTTAACAGGAAGGATCACCTCTTGTGAGTGAGTCACACTTGGTGAGGCTGCTTCTGCCTGTAGAGGGCCTGATCCCCTTCATTCTTCCTGGTCAGGTGGCCTGTAACATACACCCACTACATCACCTTTTCATGTGTTCTCTTTAATCCTAACTTAGTTGGCCCCTCATCCATACCCAGGCAGAGCTCCATGCACTTCAGCTGCCCTCTCACATAAAGAGAAACTCCTCCTACTTGTCTTCCTAATGTGTCTTTCCCAAAAAGCTTTCATCTCTCCATTGCAGTGCTCCCATCATGGGAACCATGACACCACCTCCCTGTGATCCCAACAAGATAGTAGCCCTGCAACTGTACACAAATCTCTAACTCATCATGTTTATTCCCTATACTGCATATATTAGTGTGACATGATCTTAGCTTATAAGACAGTTGCCAATTCAGTATTAATGTATTTCATAAGAATTGCTTGACACCAGCACTTTATGATAAGTAAATGTAAAGTTTATATTAGCTTTTCAGAAAACAAACAAACACCCCCTCTCCAACCTGTGCTGGGATCTCTATGATGTAGTAATGATGATCTATGGAAAGTAGAAATACTGCCACTGAATTGAGCTAGCACGGATGAAATGTATTCAGGATTTTTAAGGACTTATGTATCTCTTAAATTCTGTGCATGAACTTAACTGTCACGTAGATTACTGTGCAGGGATATTCCAAATAGTGACAAATTTTATTGAATATGTACATATATTCAGCAAACATGAAGCCAAAATTTTTACATATTTTACTAGGTGGGGTTTTTTTGTTTGGGTTTTTTTTTTGTTTGCTTTTTGGTTTTTTGTTGTTGTTTTTTTTTTTAGCCTAGCAATGCAGCTCTGCTTTATTTCCTTCATAGTTAGACAGAAAAAAATATTTAATTTTGCTTTTAACAAGGCAGTGTAACCTTCCCAGAAGCAAATTCCAAATGAATGCATTTCAACTATATTCTCTGTTATTCCCATTGGCCAATATACTGAAAAAAGAAATTTTGTATAGCTGTGTTTCTGTATTTCCTACTCTTAAAGTGCACAACAGTGTAACATGCATTGGACTGGAAATTAATTCTCTCCTCCAGTCTTTCTGTAAGATAAACTAGCCTTTACAATATGTCCTTTTAATTATGTCAAGTTAGCCATTTTTATAATTCCAGGTTTATTTAATAAGCTTCCAAACAACTGACATTTCACAGTAAGAACTTCTAGTAACAGACAATACTGGCAAATTTCATAAACATCCATTTATGGGTTTTTTGGGTTTTTTAACATTTCATTTGATATTAGAAACTCCAGAGTGCATTTATTATAATTGTAGAGTTCACATTAATAAATATAAAATCTCATTTGCTCAAATTTATTATCTAGTTCTAAATAAATTGCCAGCATGTTCTATAAAGTAAAAGAGAATTTGAATATACAATTATCAAATCAAGATGGGCTAAAGAGCATACCTACAGATTAAAAAGTAATCAGGCACTAAGTGTAGGAATACATGTAATTTAGAAAGATTTTTTCTAATTATTTTACTGTATCTCCCAAAACTATTGGTACTAAGTGTATTTTTATCTTGTCACAAATCACAGATTAATACACAGATTGGTCATCACTGCTTAAGAAGGTAGATTAACCTGTAAATTCCCACTATAAAATTAGCAAGGTTTCCACAAAGATAATCTGTTAAGAAAGCAATAAAAATATATATATAGATATAGATATACATGTGTGTATATATATATATGAGTTGCACATAAAGGATATATGCTTCAAGTATAAAAGAGATGGCATGCATTATCTGTTGTCATCCACAAAAACTCAACACACGTTTGGTTGCAATACAAATACAGGTTGGGCAGAGAATGGATTGAGAACAGCCTTGTGGAGAAGGACTTGGGGTGCTGTTCAATGGAAAGCTCAACATGAGCTAGCAGTGTGCATTTGCAGCCCAGAAAGCCAACTGTGTCCTGGGCTGAGTTAAAAGAAGTGTGGCCTGGGGGTCAAGGGAGGAGATTCTACCCCTCTATTCTGCACTCGTAAGACCCCACTTGGAATACTGTGTCCAGTTCTGGAGCCCTCAACAGAGGAAGGACATAGAGCTCTTGGATCGAGTCCAGAGGAGGGTCATGAAGAGGATCTAAGGCCTGGAGAACCTCTTCTATGAAGACAGGCTGAGAGAGTTAGGACTGTTCAGCCTGGAGAGGAAAGGGCTCCAGGGAGACCTTATAATGGCATTACCTGAAGGGGTGCTACATGAAAGCTGGAGAGGGTCTTTTTAAAAGGGTTTGTAGTGACAAAACAAGGGGTTATGGTTTAAAACTTAAAGAGGGTAAATGTAGGTTAGACATTGGGAAGAAGTTGTTTAATGTGAGGGTGGTGAGGCACTAGAACAGGTTACCCAGGGAGGTTGTGGATGCCTCCTCCCTAGAGGTGTTCAAGGCCAGGTCAGACAGGGCTTTACTCAACCCAGTCTAGTGGAAGGTGTCCCTGCTCAAGCAGAGGGGTTGGAACTAGAGTAACTGTGAGATAGTTTACCACAGAGGGTAAACTATCTCACATTTACAGTGAGGAAAAAGAATTTATCTGTACATTTGTCCCATCTTAACTAATGACTTAAATTTTCCATTGAATATTTGAGTTATAGAGAAGTTGGATGATGTCCAGTTCTCAGTGACTGTCAAAATTAACCTTTTATCCTAACACTTCACTATAGTGAATTTTTAATTTTAATTTAAGTTCATTAAGACAAAAAACAGTCTTTCTAATTCAATCCTTTTTCCTTGACTTAATTACAAAAGCAAATAAAAAACCACTACAAATGTTGTTTTATGCATACCATACATAGTCAGAAGCAGAAAATTAATTTGCCTAAAACTACCCTAGTTTTGGGTTGGGGATGATGATGGAGTTTTTTTAAACAGAGATGACAATTTTTTAAAACCTACTGAATAAGAACTACTGCATTTAAAAACAAAGCTAAATTTCCATGTTTATGAATCTTTGCTTCCATATTTATATATGAAACTTTTGATTCATTCAAGATATTTTTTGTGCTGTCTCCTCACACTTAGTGGGGCCTGGAAAATAGGATTTTCTATTTTCTGGACAACTGCTCTCACAGCTGGACTAAAGTAGAAAAAATGTGTATCATCAGCACTGCTTCTCAACATTTTTTGCATTTTTGATCACATATGATTTTGTATGGAGCTTGCTAGGATTCAGGTCTGTTCACTTAACCTTGTTCAGAAAAGAAGACTAAGAGACAAACCCCCCTATTTTTCCTAGAACATGCTCTTCTCAGAACTCCTGAGTACTTGAAAGTATATAATCAGGGAAACTGAAGGATAACCTTAAGCAGAGGAGAGACGGGAAACGGATTTGGGCCCCTGGGAAGTAAATGCTAAGAAATTATTTTAGGAGTTTTGTGAATTTTGAATGCCTAAGTCCCAAATTATGCAGAACTAGACAGACTGATAACCTGTTAATTACCAAGCGCCAGACAATAATTACACTCATTAAACACTCATCTCTGTTTACTAAAAAATTGTTGGAATGGTTCCTGGCATAGCCTTGGCTCACATCAGCTATTGATGTCTAGGCTTGGTTTAGAAACTCTCCATTTCCATTTTCATTTCCCAATGGATAATTTATTGGGTCATGCAGCCTTTAAAGGTAAAAGATTTTAACAGTATGAAAGTGGTCTGTTCCATGCCAGCTGGCGACACTGAGACCTTGGCATGTTTAGTTTACTAATACAGACATGTATCCACTGCACACAGTGTTTTCTTTTAAAACTTGATAAAGAGGAGCTTTCAAAGCTGTGCTACATAGAACCTGCCAACATTGCCCATGCAAAGAATTTTAAATACAGAAAATAAAAGTTGTTCTGGGTTGCTGTGTTGTTTGTTTTTGTTTTTTTTTTAAATGAATAAGAATTATTTAATTATTATTATTATTGGTTTCTGTATTATTTTGCTTTAAAAGAAAGTGCCTGGGACAGGAGAAAGTGTCCACAGAAATTGCTTCTTCCTAGGCAAAGAAATAGATATGCCCCAAGAAAGGGCATGTTCCAGAGCGTGGAGGGTGTCGACTACACAAAATGCAAAGATTCAAAAGTGTGAAAAGGGCTCAGTAACACCAGGGAGTCTGGAGTAGCAGCAGAGGACACGGGCTGAAGGTGAGTAACAGGAAAAAGATGCAGTCCAACCATCATGGGCATGGAGAGAGAAGGTAATGAAGAGTCAGAGTTTTCTCTTGCAGATTTTTCCAAAAGCTAGAAACAAGAGTACACCTAGCCTGGAAGTAAGAGCCACCTTGCAAGAACACAATAGGCAGAGAAAATTTTAAAATATTCAGCTACATTTTTTCCTGGTCTAATCTCCTCAAGGTTTCTCTGTTTAAAAATCTCTTGGGTTTTTTTAGTATGTATGCTCGTAAAATCTTCCTTCCTTTTTTTTTTTAGTGATTTATGGGGGTTGTTTTTAGTTTTACATTAAATAACTTTCGGCCTTTTTTGAGAAGCACACTGTAAAATAATTATTCAGAACCACCCAAAGCTTTAGCTTATTCATGGTATTTTTATTTATTGATTTATAGATTGGTGCAAAATGGGTCTGAGAAGGAATTCAGGGCGGTGATCTCATTTACCCCCCTCCTCAAAGACAGGAATTTTCTAAATTACTGTTAAGAGGTGTAAACAATGCATATCTCACAACTTTCCTGAAATTGTAAGTTCTTAGGTGCATTTATCATAAAAATATCATTTTCATAAATTTCTTTGAGTGCCTTTTAATCCTATAACTTCCTAGTCTATTCACAGAAGACAAAAAGGTATCATTTTCCTTTTCCCTTTACCATAGTCTTTTTTTGTTTAAAGGTATTATTCTTTTGCTTATCATTAGCCTTCTCATATCTATTTAGCAACCTTGTCTTTTCATCAGAATAACAGAACAGAGAAGAGAATAGAGTAGTTCAGTAGGAAGGGACCTAGAGTGATCATCTAGTCCAACTGCCTGACCACTTCAGCACTCCCCACAAGGCAAAGTATGTTCTTAAGGGCCTTGTCTGAATGCTTCTTAAACACTGATGTTTTTTTAAGAAAGTAATGCTTCTTAGATGTTCAAGATCATTGTTGATATTAGTTTTGAAAGTTTTTTCAGTTGCTATACATACTAGAAACAAATGTAGTATTCTAGCACCAATAAATAAATTACATCCCCCTGTTTTCACACAGTCTCACACACTCATACATGCACATATACGTGTGTTCACTTACAGAAATTTTCACTAAAATTTTAGAGGTTTAAGGTTATTTTAGGGGGGTTTGTTTGCTTGTTTGTTTATTGGGGGTTTTTTGCTTGGGTTTTGTTTGGTTTTTGGGGTGTTTTTTTGTTTATTCGTTTGGTTTTGTTTGTGTTGTTTTTTGTTTTTTTTTTGCTTTTCTTGGGAGGTTGTGTTCTGTTAAGGTAAACCTGGTGCTGTTAATTAATCAGGTTATTCCAAATGGTTGAACTTTTATGAAAACAACCAAAATTTGAGACTCATTTTAAAATTTAAAATCAACAGTGTTAAATATACAAAATCAATCCCTTATCAGTAAGAGAAATGCTACCACAGGTGCATCATGGCAATTAATATTTTTAAGGAAGCAAGTTGCAGAGTTTTGTCTAGTATGAATTTAGAAGGAGAGTCTTAAAATGTCATCTGTAAGAGGTATTAGAGATACGTCTTGGTAGAAGTGGGGACAGATATCCTGGGAAGAGTATAGATACATGGCTTGGTTGTGTAGGGACAAGGTCAGGAAGGCCAAGGCACAGCTGGAGCTGAACTTGGCAAGGGATGTAAAGAAAAACAAGAGGAGCTTCTACAGGTATGTAAACCAGAAAGGGAGGGTTAAAGAAAGTGTGCCCCTCCGATGAGCCACAATGGTGAACTAGTAACAACAGATGAGGAGAAGGCTGATATCAACCACTTTTTTGTCTCAGTTTTCACTGGCAACCCCTCTCCTGGCAACAGCTCTCAAGCTGATGGCCCACAAGACAGACATCAGGGAAACAAAGCCTCTCCCACTCTAAGGGAAGACAAGGTTTGTGACCATCTGAGCAACTTAAACGTGCAAGGCCATGGGGCCTCCTGAGATGCATGCCAGAGTCCTGAAGAAATTGGTTGATGTAGTTGCCAAGTTACTCTCCATTATATTTGAAAAGTCATTGCAGTCAGGCAAAGTCCCTGATGACTGGAAGAAGGAAACATTATGCCCATTTTTAAAAAGGGTAGAAAGGAGGATCCCAGGAACTACCAATGTGTCAGCCTCACATCTGCACCTGGAAAGATCATGGAACAGATCTTCCTAGAAGCTCTGACAAGGCACATGGGCAACAGGGAGGTTATTCAGGACAGCCAGCATGGCATTACTAGGACCAAATCCTGCCTGGCTAACCTGTCAGGTGGAGGCCCCATCCTGGGAAGTATTCAAGGCCAGGCTTGATGGGGCTCTCTGAGCAATCTGTTCAATTGGAGGTGTCCCTGCTTATTGTTGTGGGTTTGGACTAGATGACCTTTAGAGGTCCCTTCCAACTAAAGACATTCTATGATTCTATTATTCTATGCAATAAAATAATACTTCTGTATTAAAAAATCTTTTTTCAGATGTTCATGTCACTACCACAGTCCTATAAGGTGATAACAATCCATATAATAACAGAACCCATAAATTTTTCAAAAGGAAGACAATTTCAATAGTTGTTGAAACTAAAATGGTATATTCTTCAATGGACTTTCAACTCCTTTAGTTTTTTGCAATCCACTTACAGATTCAATAAAGAAAGCTAAACCAATGAGTCATAGAGTGCAATGCTAAATTCAATACTGATTTATGTTGATCAATACTATAATTTATTTAATGAAATTAAACTTCTTTTGTGATTTTTGTCTCCTGCACAATGTTCTTTAAGTTGACTTGCTACTCATTTAATTATTGCAAGGAGAAAGACATTCAAATTAAACTCAATCTAAATACTTTGACACATAGTGGACATTTAACAACTGCTAATGTAAAACACTAAATTGAACTGAATCTTAACAAGAGTTTTAGAAACCCTCCCCAAATGAAATTGCTTCCCCTAATGCTTCTGCTGTTCTTTTTACTTTTTCTTTCCCAAAAAGAAGAATCTTTCAAGGGAAAAACATCCAAGGTAGCTAGTATTCATTTTATTGTGCTTGTGACACTGGACACCATCTTAGCCATCAGCAGAATCTCCCAATTTTAGTATTTTTTTCTGCATTGCTATTTCCCACATTGTTTAAGATCAGTCTTCATAATTGAGCTAATCAGATTTCAGAACAAATGCACTACCTGGAGTCATAATAATTAATGCTAGAAAATCTAAAATAACTCATAAATTTATATTTGAATGGTTAAGCATATTTATGTCCTTTCTACAAGCAGAAGGATAAAACAAATCTGTTTATTCAGCAAGATAATCACAATGCAGAACTCTTCTCATATTTGCTATTTACAACATGTGGTTTTGTAACATTATGTATCATGAGTAGCTTTTCAACCATTGAGAATTCCCATATTGTAAGTCTGAAAGTTTGTTGTGTTTTTTTTTTCTCTGAACCTCTACATCAAGGCTCAACAGAAAATGTGACAAATTCATCTTTTGATAAAAAGATTTGGCTTGCATTATCACAAAGAACAGCAAGATATCAGGACCCAGTTGATAAGTGGTAATTCAGAACCTAAAAATCAAAGAGGCTAAAAAACATTCAAAAAAATATTTTAAGAATATCTTTTGCCTTCAAGGGGCAACACGTTGCATTTGAATGTTTGTCACAGTTTGACTCAGGTCCGACAACAATGCTCTCGATCCCCCCTCCCCACAACCTAGGTAGGGAAGGAGAGAGAGAAAAAGAGAGAGACTTGGCTGGATTGAAAACTAAACTACACAGCTTTAATTAAAACACTAATGAATCATACAAGAAAATATATACAATTATATACAGATAGATTCAGGTGTAGGCAAAAGCCTCTCACCACCCCCCACCCTCAGCAACTCCCACAGCACTTCCCTGAACTGGGAAGAGTCCCGAGGAATCCCAAAGCTGCTGCTGGAGAAAGCAGAGAGTTATGGGGGTCACAAGAGAT
>NW_009954222.1:1299671-1322609 GCF_000747805.2 Chaetura pelagica
GCAGAGTGCAGGTGCGGCCTTGAAGCCTCAGTAGTTAGAAAAACATTCCACTGTCTTATCAGCCTAGCAGAACACACTGTTGCTAGCTACAAGAAAGCTTACCAAAGGAAAAAAAAAAAACAGTAAAAAGAAAAATTGGCTTCATCCTGACTCAAACCAGGACAATGTTTGACATTGAGTATTAAATATATAGTTAGCATGTAGATCCCCTGACTGATGGTGCTTTACTGACTTAATGGGTGAACAAATTCAAGGGGAAGGATACAGTTTATTTCGGTTTTTAAGATTATATGACATACAAACAAATGAGAAAGTAAAAGAGGGGATTCAATAAAAGAGAGAGTTAATTTCTAACAAAGTATTGGAAGTTGCTAATTAACAGTTTTCAGCTGCAGACTGTTCATGTGATATGAGGCTAAAGTATTATATTATCAATTTTACATCTACATTTACATACATTGTTTTAACTAGCTAAGCACCATAACTATTGATCAACTAGTTAAGTAGAATCATCATTAAAGTAGGATTTTCGGTATTCATGGGAGAAGGATGAAGTACAAATATATCATTTCTTAGATGATGAAACTTGTTCCACTGATGTTAGATCTTCGATTTTCATCAAATATATCACAGCTGATAGGAAAAAAAACCACACCGAAACCAAAACAATAAACTATGAGCTTATAAGATATATACAGTATATACTAATCATACAAACTATCATTATCTAAGTAAGCAGTGCAAAATCTCTCTGGTTTCTATCTGCCAGAATAATGCTTTATTTAGACGGGTTATTTAAAACAAACAAACAAACAGATAAATAAATAAATCAGATGTGTAATATTCCATGGCTTTTATCTGCCCTGTCAATACGACTTTGATGAAGCAAACACACAGGGACTTCAGACAGTCTCAGAGCAACCTAGCAGTCAGAACCAAAGCACAATTCTCATGTCCTGACTTCCCTTTCTGTCTCTGAACCATAATAGCAAAAATAGTTGAGCTGCAACTTAACTGTTTATACTGTTTTACCTTCCATATCATATTTATTGTAAATGTTTATCTTAAACATTTTCATCTCAAATAAACTGACAAAGGTGTGCTAACTGAATTACACTCTCTTCAGAAAAAAACATTTTAAATACAAAATGGAGCTCTTCAGTACCTCCTAATTCACCAAGGCCAACCCTTAAATGTATATTTGCACTAAATTTCTGTTTCTTTCTGTTGATGATTTTACCTCTTTATGAGTTTACTGTTTCTTTTCTCCTTATTTCCCCTTTAATTTAAAGACATATCAAAAGTCTGTCAATACAAATTTAAAGAGTACTCTGTAGTGCTTTCAAAATTTTATAGCTGCAATTAAGAAACCGTAAAGCTTTTACAGGGTGTTGACTGTATTCATGTAAAACTGAACAGATAACAGTTAATTTCTATGTTACCTGTAGTGTCCAGACAGTTGGAAAGATTTGTTTACTCTTTTCCTCAGTAATACTCTCATTAACAAAAACATGTAAGAGGTGCACAGTTTTTTTCTGATTATAAGGAGAAGAAAAAAACCTAAACCAGGCTAAACTTTGTGGTACACAAAGCACAAACTAAGTGAAGCATTTTTAATCCCCGTACTAATGTTTTTAAAGTTTTGACAGTCAATCTAAAGGCTAATCAGGGTAGAGTATAAGATTGTTCTTCAGCTTTTTTTTTTTCCTCTCCTTGTATAATCATCATAGAAAACATTTTAGCATTCTTTCAATCAAGAAAAAGGAAGTATCATGGTAAAGAGGAACACAGCAAATGTTGACAGAATCATTAAGAAAAGTCCTAACCCAACAGGCAGTAAAAGTAGAACATATGACAAATCAGGATTGCTTCCCTCCCCTCATCTACCCTTTGATTCCAACTTTTTTGATTAAGGTGTCCTTGTCACAGAGGTCAGTTTAATTCTATCACATCCAAATATTCTAGGTAAAGTCTTGCACATGTGCAAACTACAGGCTCGTTTGTCACATTATTGCTTGCTGTCACTTTTGAAGGTAGATGTCTATTTGAAGAATGTGCAGTGGCTGGAGGGTCAAGGGATTTACATTAAGCTTGGAGAGAACATTTTCAGGCACAAGGTGTGGGACTCCACTCCTGCCTGTGTGCACAGAAAACACACAGTGTTCACCTCACAGGAGTAGATGTTGTGACACAAATAACTAGCTGTTTGGTTTGGTTTTTCTTTTTTCTTTTTCTTTTTCTTTTTTTTTTTTCCCAACAGTAAAACCTTAGCAATGCTTCCAGCAAACAGAACATAAACTTTGATTTACCATTCTGTTGCTTAATTTTGCTTTCTCTCTAGTGTAATAATGATCTACTGAACTGTACTATTTCATTTTTTGATCACTCTGATAACCCCATTTTGGAGATATTCGGGTTTCTTATGGCTAGCTTAGTAATTCTAACCTTCAGGAATGTGAAGAAGTGGTGAAAAGTTTAAGTGTATGCGAGAAGATGGGAGGTAGCGATCACATATTGATATAAATATATTGATAAAAATTAGGGGTTTTTTGCATTTTGTCTAGAAAGATAAGTTCGTTTTTCTTTCTTGAGTTTTTTGCTTGTGTGCTGGCTTGTTTAAATGGGAAAAAAGGGAGGCCATCCAGAAGGACCTTGCCAGGCTTGAGCAAAATGTGCAACGCTCAACAAGACCAAGTGCAAGGTCCTGCACATGGATCAGGGAAATCTGAAGTTCAATTACAGGCTGAGCAGAGAGCAGCTCTGAGGAGAAGGACTTCTGATTGTTGGTTGATGAGAAGCTCAACATGAGCTTGCAACATGCCCTTGCAACCAAGAAAAACAAGTGTATCTGGGGCTGCACCAAAAGAAGCCTAGCCAACAGGTTAAGGGACGGGATTGTCCCCCGCTACTCTGCTCTTGTGAGACCCCACCTGGAGTACTGTGTCCAGTTCTGGATTCAACAACAGAAGCAAGACATGGAGCTGTTGGAGCAAATCCAGAAGAGGGCCACAAAGATCAGAAGGCTGGAGTACCTCTCCTATGAAGACAGGATGAGAAAGTCAGGGTTGTTGTACCTGGAGAAGAGAAAGGTCTAGGGAGACCTTATAGTGGCCTTCCAGTAACTGAAGGGATCCTACAAGAAAGATGGAGACCAACAGAAAGAGGGTACCACCAAATTCTAATGACTGACTCAGGCATTAGAAAAAAAGACTATAATAATTTTTAAAAACATGAACACTTAAGTAAATATGTTTCCTCTCCAGGCTTGATATAAGCCACACAACTGTCCTGGTTTGAGCCAGGATTAAACCAATTTTCCTTTTACTGATTTTTTTCTTTCATTAAGCTTTCTTTTAAATAGTAGCAGATTGTTTCAATAACACTGATAACGATGGAATGTTTATCTAACTGCTGGGTCTTCAAGGTCACATCTTTATTCTGCCGGCTCAGACACTACTGGGAGATCTATGACCTCCCCGTAGGAGGCTGAATTAGACAGACAGCAAAATTGGCCAGAGATATTCCATTCCATATATCTACATAAGCTCAGAGGAAGGTCAGAGTTCACAGAAGACTACTTCCTTCCTGCATCTTTTTCCTTCTCTTCTATCCATGGCCAGTGTCTGGGAAGGACTCCATCCATCTGTCACCATCGACCCCCAGGCTCGAGGTCTCCTAACCCTCATAACTCTACACTCTGTCTTCAGCAGCAGTCTGGAATTTTTTGGGACTGTTTACAGCTAAGGAGAGTGCTGTGGGAGTTGCTGGGCGTGGGGGGAGGTGAGAGGCTTTTGCACATATCTGAACATATTTGTATATAATTGTATATGTTTCCTTTTATCATTAGTGGTTAATTAAAACTGTGTAGTTCAGTTTTCAATCCAGCCAAGTCTCTCTCTTTTTCTCTCTCTCCTTCCCCACCTGGATGGGAGAGGGAGGGGATCAAGAGCATTGTTGTCAGACCCAAGTCAAACTGTGACAATTTATTGGCATCCAACGTGGGGCTTGATTTTAAGCCCAGATTGTAACTTTTCACTAATTGGGAGTGTTCAAAATTTCATCTCTGATGGGAGGAATCCCTCAGATAGCAATGGGCAACAGTTCTGCTGAATTTCATGATGGATTGAAAACTGAACAGACACTTTCTGCAGTTAATCTACTGGACCTTTTTCCAAACATGCAATTGTTCATGTGGTATGCAGCCAAGAGCATTCTGCTCTGTGTAGCTGCTTTTGTGATTGTTTCATGGTTTATTGACAGAGCTGTAGCCATAATCAACTGTATAATTACCAGACTAGTGATCTTAGGGGTTATGATACTGATCTTTATTGGGGCACCTTATGTGTACAGTTACAGTACAAATCCTAAAGTGAACAGAATGGTCCATGTTGGCAATGCAGTAGCAGGTTAAATTTTACCTCTCTGTTTTCTTTCAAGCTGAATCTCCCAGGTCTTGATCTGAATAGCATTGTTGCAGTAGAGATGCTTCTGCTGAATGTTTATAATGTATTGTGGATAGTTAGGGTGAGGTGTTGCTGCACTCACTGCCAATCCCCCATAGGCAATGCTGTTGCCAGTGTTGCTGCTACCACTTGTGATGCTGCCAATACCACTGCTGCTGAGACCATTGCTTGGTACTACTTCAGAAACAGCTGCTTATACAAGTGCTGTTACAAAACAACTGCTTCTACAAAGTCCACTCTTTCAAATCAAACTAATTAATCCTGTGACCAGGAGCAAAGCAAAGGTAAAACGCTCCTCCCTTTTCACCCGCTCCCATCTGAGACATCCAGAGTTCCTTCAGGCAATGACAGAGACTGAAACTGAGGAAGCAGATGATCCTAAATCAGATGAGGGAGCAGGTACTTCTCAAACAGATAAAAAATCAGGCTCTTCTCAAGCAGGTAAAACAGCAGGCCCTCCTCAATCAGATGATGATGATGACCTTGTCCAGCCTTTCTCTATGAAAGAACTGTGTGTACCTCATGAGAAAGGAATTCACTTGCACTGATGGTAAGGGAATTCTTCCTTGGTTGCTCTGATGCTTTGATAGTGGTGCTGAAACCTACAGCATGGATAAGAGACGCCAAGCAGTTGGGATCCCTGGCCAGAGATGCTGGTATTGATAGAGTACTTAGTAGTAAGACGGGAACTACCACCCTGTGGGACCGACTTCTTTCAGCTGTGAGAGAGAGATATCCCCACAAGGATGACATTGAATGGCATCGAAGCAGAACACCCACTCTTGAGAAAGCCATCACATATTTGAGAGAAACAGCTGTGCGAGAGGTGATCTATGATAGAGATGGACTTACAAATCCTGATGAAGTTCAGTGTGACAACCAAATGTTCCGGAGGTTTGCACAGGCTGTACCAGCAGCACATGCCTATATATTCTCCTTCATGGGATGCTTTGATGATGACGCAAGACCAACTATGCATGAGGTGGCTTTCAAAGCATGACAGTATGGAGACATAATCTCTGATTCCTATCAGTTCCACACCTGAGCCATTGAGCAAAATGACTGACAGATACAACCAGAACAACAACTCTCCTCCTCCCTTAATAATATCACTCACTCCAGTTTTGCCACAGATTGCACGTAGTTTGTCCCAATTCTCCCATAACTTTACCTTTTTCCTAAATATGTATGAACTTGGATCTCAAGGGCTTCTCTGTCTGGCTGTGGTACTAAGGAGCAATGGGGTTTTCACAGTGTCACTTAGTTCTGACCGGCTCGAGGCAGCTGAGGGCTTCCTTCACACAGGGTATTGTATCCCCGACCAACCCAAATCTGCTACAGTACAAGTTAAACCTTAAGTTCTGACCGGCTCAAGGCAGCTGAGGGCTTCCTTCACACAGGGTATTGTATCCCCTACCAACCCAAATCTACTACAGTACAAGTTAAACCTAATAGAAGTGTATAGCAGGTACTGTTTTTTATCTCACCTCAAGTTTCCTTGTTGACTAGTCAGTATCACATAAATTATTTGCAATCCACGACCCCACTAAATGGTAGATCTCAAGGAAGCAGGTTAAAGAATTTTCACTAAACTGTGTTCCTGAAATAATTTATGTCAATTTCAGGTTTGAAAGCCTCCGATGTCGGAACAAAGTTTGTAGGATTTTTAAAATTATTTTTTAAAAAATGTTTTGTTTTGTTTGGATATTTTTTCTCCCGTTTGTTTCTGTGTGTTGCTTAGGCTCTACTGTTATATTTTGTTTCTCAAATGTGTTAGCCTACAGATATCTATCAAGATATGAAATTTCAGGGAGATCAGTAATGGGCAATGCAGACATGTCCTGGTTTGAGCCAGGATGAAGCCAATTTTTCTCTTTACTGATTTTTTTTTTCTTCAGTAAGCTTTCTTGTAACTAGCAACAGTGTGTTCTGCTAGGCTGATAAGACAGTGGAATGTTTTTCTAACTACTGAGGCTTCAAGGCTGCACCTGCACTCTGCCGGCTCAGACGCTATGGGGAGATCTGTGACCCCCCCGTAGGAGGCTGAGTTAGACAGACAGCAAAATTGGCCAAAGATATTCCATTCCATATATCTACATAAGCTCAGAGGAAGGTCAGAGATCACAGAAGACAACTTCCTTCCTTCTTCTTCTCCCCTTCTCTTCCATCCATGGCCGGCATAGAGGGAGGACTCTGTTCATCCATCACCGTTGATCCTCAGGCTTGATCTCTTGTGACCCCCATAACTCTCTGCTTTCTCCAGCAGCAGCTTCGGGATTCCTCGGGACTCTTCCCAGTTCAGGGAAGTGCTGTGGGAGTTGCTGGGGTGGGGGGAGACAAGAGGTTTTTGCCCACACCTGAATATATCTGTATATAATTGTATATATTTTCCTGTATCATTCATTAGTGTTTTAATTAAAGCTGTGTAGTTTAGTTTTCAATCCAGCCAAGTCTCTCTCTTTTTCTCTCTCTCCTTCCCTACCTGGGTTGGGGGGAGGGGGGATCGAGAGCATTGTTGTCGGACCTGAGTCAAACTGTGACAACAATTTATTGGCGCCCAACGTGGGGCTCGAACCCCGGCAGCTGGGACTACAGGCGCGCGCCACCGCGCCCCCCAATAAATTGTTGTCAGCTTCATCTTGGCTCAAACCAGGACAAGACATCATTCACTTTGCAGCCTGGTACAGAGATAAAGATGAATATTTCATAGACAACTGAAAATTAATTCCCACAGTACTGCAGACCAAGAACCATCCCCAAATTACATTTTGTAATATTCTGTTATCAGGTCTGTTCAGTAAAATCTTCAGTTTTTCTTCCTGCTCAAAGACGTTGGAGCAGTCAATATACCTGTTACTTATATGAGTTATGCATTCATTGGAAATCTGAATACCTGAAAGATAGCTACTTAGTATCGAAGGAGTTGGCTGCTTCTTTCTGAAAGGGAAGGACTATCAGGTTATTTATATGAAATAGATCTATACCTATGAAATAGATCTATACCTAAGGGTGATTTCTCAATCTTCAGCTAAAGTAGAGGGGGGTCATGACATGCAATCAATTCCTTCAGTTTGCTGAGAGCAGTCACTACTCAAATCTTCTGCTTCTCATTTTCTCATTCTGAATGATGAATATAACACACCTGCTTGCCTTACAGTCTTTATAATGAAAGTCCTCTTTTTGGATATAAAATATGAATATTTGGGTTATGTTCAAGGAACTTTGAATAGAGAGTGAACTACATTAGTGCACTTCCATGCCAGTAGATCCTTTTGAGTCTTTTCTTTTCACCTAGAAATAGAAATATTGGGCAGTCTATTGTGTCTGAGCCATTGAATCTGCTGAAGAACTTAATTAGTCATTATTCCTCTTGGTATGTTTCATGTATCAGGCTAATAAGTAGAATTCCCTTCACAAGGCCTCAGTACAGAATGCTTTTCACAAATGGGAAGAAACCTAAACACTATAAATTAAACATAAATGTATGAAAAGAAAAAGTACCTCAGATGTTGCACAGTACTGAAACTGTATTCTATGCAGTTCTAGTTCATTGCAGTTGCTCTGAAATCTCTAAAATAATTATTTCAGATAACTAAATTATATATTCCTCTGTATCAATGATCATATATGGTATATTAGAATAATTTTTACCAGTGAGAAAACTAAATTCTGTATTGTTTATGTCTGCTTCAATTTATGACTGCTTCTTTAAAAGTACTCTGAAGGTAGTTTAGGTTAAAATGGCCTAGTTTTATCCAGAGGATAAACTACTAGAAAGCTAAAAAAATACATGTTTTTATTACACAACCAATCAGTGCATAAAAGAAAATTCAGAAAACCAAATTCTGACTAATACTGAACATTAGTAAACTCAGTAAGAATTTAAGTGAAAGATTGGTAATACCATTATGTAGAATGTAGATAGAAGGCTAAAATATTAAGACCAATGGAAAAACATTTATTTGTGAAAGTGCATGCAAAATACTGCATATAGGATTCTATATAGAGATCGGTAATTCAGAGTATTGTCAGAAATTCAGGAATATTTCATGTCATACAGCTGGAATGGTCCATAATGGAGGAGGAAGGCACTGTCAGCTGAATCCTTGGGAGACACTATGGAAAAATAAATAAACACACTGTCGACCTATAAACATTTCTGGGTTTAGGTTGCTCCAGTACAGGTATTCATGATGCAAACATCATTGTAATTTCGTTGCCTAATGTAAGGGATTTCTATTTAGATGCACATTTAGATTAACCATATGTCAAGTTATACAAAATTGTTTAAATATTTCAATAATTGCTTGCCTGTTAGAGTACTGACCAAACTTTCAGTTTAAAATTTGGCCATAACAACCCTTTCGGCAAACACTTCAAGCTAGGAGGATTGTCTGTTTTTACATTTGTCTATAGCCATACCAGTTGCAAGGCTAATATTTTAGGCATAGTTTCTGCATTTACGTCTCAGAAGTTCTATCCAACACAGTAAATTTTTGTCACATTAAAATGATACATCTTTTTCTACATAAAATATTCCTGATTAAAATTTTAGTCCTTTTCAATTACAGCCATAGATTGTAGCAATAAAATGTAACATGAAGGAAAAGCAATTAAATGGTGGTGAGCATTTATGTAAATCAAAAGTCAGTAGTGAATCAAATATAATGAGCTAGTCAAGCCATGACTAAATCAGATTTGTAAAAGTTCTTGTAGACATATATTTGCACAGAAAGCAGACAAGAGGTTTGTTTCTTTTAATTCCCTTTTGTGGATCAAATAAGGGGATCACTTCTGAGTTATGGTCCACCTGAGTTACATGAACATAAATGTTATTTGTGTAACTTCAGTCTCTGAAAATTACAGCCTGATGACCTTTATACATGCACGACCTTAGAAGTAAAGTCACTCAGCTATCGTATCAATCATCTCTAGCCTGGGACAAAGATAATCTATATTTGAATCTAAGAAATTAACTACAAAATCACCCTTGAGATATTAACATCTGTCTTAATTTGTACTTCTCACATGTTGTGATGCATAGGAAAATGTAAAAGTTTTCACAGGAGCTTTATAGTTTTTACCAAACTGGGAGTTTTTACATCTTCAAACACTAAAGATAATGTTTATAGCTATCTTCTATGATGCTATCTCTACATCTGCATGTGGATCAGATTTTCACATTCAACCAATATATGCCTATGCAATATTTTTTCATCCTTTTCAAAAATTCAGTATTCCATGCTGCATCCAAAATAGACTTTGGTAACATAACTTTTTTTTTTAGTTTTTTTTTTCTTTTTCTACCAGGCAAGTCAACCTAAAAGTTTATGAGGTTTATGTTTTAATATTAAAAAACTGAAAGGATGATATGGTACTACAGACTCAGTGCTACAAATGTCCTAAAGAGAGGAAAAAATCACAGAATCACTTAGGTTGGAAAAGATCTTCAAGATCATCCAGTCCAACTATTAACCCTACTCTACCAAGTGCAGCACTAAGCCATATTCCCAAGTGCCACATAAATACAAGTTTTTGAAACATCCAGGGATGGTGATTCAACTGCCCCCCCTGGGCAGCATGTTCCAGTGTCTGACAACCCTTTCAGTGAAGTTTTGCCTAATGTCTAATCTGAACCTCCCCTGGTGCAGCTTGAGGCCATTTCCTCTTGTTCTATCACCAGTTACTTGTGAGAAGAGATCAACGCCTACCTCTTTACAGTGTCCTTTCAGATAGTTGTAGAGGTCAATGAGGCTAAATAACTAAATAACCCCAGTTCCCTCAGCTGCTCCTCATAAGACTTGTTCTCAAGGCCTTTCACCAGCTTCATTGCCGTTCTTTGGACACATTCCAGCACCTCGATGTCTTTCTTCTACTGAAGGGCCCAAAACTGGGCACAGCATTCTAGGTGTTGCCTCATCAGTTTTGAGCACAGAGGGACAATCATCTCTTTAGTCTTGCTTGCCCCACTGTTTCTAATACAGGCCAGGATTAGAAACAGTGGGGCAAGCATCAACAGTAATGGAGCAGTGCATACTAAATGTAATATTCATAATAGGAATCAATGTTGTAAAAGGAACATACATTTTAGGTGGTGGCAAAACCTAAAGATTTTGACAGACTAAATTCAGTACAGCTAAGAATCTCCATGCCAGGCTTTGGATACAATTGAAATCACAAGCATTGGCTCAGGACTTTTTAAAGACTAATATAAAATTTGTTGTGCTACTTTAACATGGTTTAACAATGATAAGAATACTTCTATGAAAATGTATCTTCTCAGGACAGGGAGAAGAATAAGAATATGAGGGGAAGGGCAAAAATTAAAAAGTGTGGTTAGTTCCTTACAGTCAGGGTATTCTACACCAAACAAATGTATTTCTTAGATATTTTATTTATTTATTTATTTAGAGACAAAAATGTGGTAACATCATATTTGGCATCTACAAACTATTTTTTCTGTACAGAAATCTCAGATATCTAATTCTTCAATGTCATGCAAAGATCAGTAAAAAAACTGAGGATAAATTAAAACACTGGAAATTGGAAGAAGGTTTCTAACAACCAAAGCCTGGTTCTAAGAGAGCACTACAGCTGGAGTCAAAGATTAAATAAACATGAAATTCAGTATTAAAACATCCTGAAATAACTCAATACTTCAGCAAGTTCTTCTTTATCCTATATTTCTGTCTTTCATTTCTGTAATTTCTAATATTCTTGCAAGTTATTCCAAAACCAATCCATAAAGAATGCCAATGTGCAGATTTGCAAAGGAAATAGTTGAGAAGGAAACATACATTTGGACCATATTTTTTTAATTTAAATGTTGTGTAGGAATGGAGAATAATCAGTCATATCTTTTCTCACAATATCCATCTTCTTTTCTCAGTGAAGATGGTTTTCATCCACCAAAAATAGATACTGACTCCTAAGATTATCCTACCATCATTCTACCATCACAAGAATGAAATACAAAATTATGCAAACTGAAGAAAATTATTTCAGCATCTGTGTTAGAACATGGACTGTGAAATATAAAACTGTAATAATGACTTGTAGAATTACAGAAACATACTTTTGAGAAAGTTTTTTAATTAATCTCTTTTCATTAACTAGGCACTCTCTATGAAGCTGAGGAGGATATAAGAAATCTTAGAATTGAGATAAGTGTATTATTATTATTATTATTAAAAATACCTAACAAAAAGTAGTCTAGATGCACATAAAACATGTTAAGGATTTAAACAAATACTTAGAATGATTTCGACTACAGTATTCTTCAGCAAGAGACTCAACCTTATACATCAGTGTCTACTAGAGGAGGGTTCAATAATTTCAGAACTTACTGCAGCTTTAACAACTATGTCACTTAAAGAATTAGCAGCAAGATCCAAGATCAAATAGGTTAAAGGTAAATGAACTCTCATAGGATTAAATCACCAATTATTTTTTTTTGTTTATATTTACAGTTACAGGGGTAGCAAATCAGATTTTTATTTTTCTTGATTGTGGGTTGTAATAGCTGAAGAGAATTAAGATGCATCCTTGAACCTATCTACCATTTCCCAGTCACTCAGGGAAATTACCAGAGACAGACTGAAGTGAAAATTCTCTAGCATTCTTAAATGCATGCTTCCTAAGCAATGCTGAGATCTTCACCAAAATCTTGTTTCCTGAGTAGTCCAGAATGTCATGATCAAGTTACACAATTCTAATAACAGACTACAAGGAAAGAATATATCTTGATGCAATGTGCTTACATGTTGAAAATGTAACTGTAATTTCAAGGTACTCTGTTACTATCTCCTCCTGCAGTGATAATCTTTAATTTCTAGCTCCCACAAACTGGAATCAGTTTGCCTATTCTATATCAACTCAGTTCTCAGTACTGAGCACTTCACTAAATAAATTTTCTGGTTCTACTTTTTCCTGAAGCGAATTCTTAAGATGAAAGGACTCTGACTTGTCTTCCTTGACTATATGTCTTCAGGGTGTTCATGTCAGCATTTTCTTATTACCTACCGTCTTCAGTCTTGCTCAGTTACCAGTCAGCATAGCCATTTACTTATCATGCAAACAAAGTTAAGGTTATGTTTAAAACAATAGCTTCCAGCTGTTTCCAGCTCCATTCATTAAAGATACAACATTCTGGACAGTTGAGAGAGTAGCTGCCAGTTTTGTTAAAAAATATAATTTAGCAAGCATGGTAAATAAGAAATTAAAGTGTAATGTAATAAAAGGATTTTAGATTTACTTATACAGTGTTGTTACTTCGCTGCTGCATATAAAAGACAAAAATAATGTATGCAAATTAGATGAAGTTGAAATTAAAAATGTCTAGCAGACAATGGATAAAGAAACCAATTTTATTTTATTGTTTGCAAGAGGATAAATAATTCTCCAGTAGGCAAGAAAACAACAGAAACATGTTACTAAGTTTATATGAGCTTTTCATTCACTTCTCATCCTCACTCAGAAACTACTGCGGAAAAAATTGCTAGCTTCAAACTACTGTCTGCTCAAGGTGAATTTTTTTGCTTACTTGGATCAAATTAATGCAAAATTACAGAAACCATACAATTTATGTGTAGATATTTATTTTAGTAGAAAATTGTCAGAAATAGTTATTTTGGTTCACATGTTTTTTATAATAGTGTCACAGTGTTAGTGGACAAGGGAAGAGCAACTGATGTCATCTACCTGGACTTGGACAAAGGGCTCGACACTGTCCCACATGACATCCTGGTTTCTGAGTTGGAAAGATATTAATTTGATGGATAGACCACTAGGTGGCTAAGGAATTGGCTGGATGGTCACAGTCAAAGAGCTGTGGTCAATGGCTTGATGTCCAAATGGAAAAGCAGTGGTGAGTGGCATTTCTCTGGGTATTGGTACTGGCACTGATGCTGTTAAAAATCTTTATTGGTGATATGCACAGAAGAACTGAGTGCACTCTGAGCAAGTTTGCAGACAACACCAAGCTGTGTGGTATGCTCAACACACTAGGCCATCCTGAGGGACCCCAACAGGCTTGAGAAATGAGCCCATGCAAGCTGCACAAAGTTCAACAAGGCCAAGTGCAAGTTTCTGCACATAGGTTGAAGTATTTATGGGTGGAGAACGGATTGAAAACAGGCCTGAGAAAACGGATTTGGGGTGTTGGTATGAGAAGCTCAACGTGAGCTGACAACGTTTACTTGCAGCCCAGAAAGCCAGCTGTATCCTGGACTGCATCAAAAGAAGCGTGGCCAGCAGGCCAAGGGAGGTTATTCTTCTCCTCTACTCTTCTCTGATGAAGAGTACTCATTCTTTCTTCTCCACCAAGAAACACCCACAAAAACCCCCAACCTCAGCCACTAGAGCATGCCCTGAAGTGCCACATTTACATGTTTCTTGAATACCTCCAATGATGGTGACTCAAACATCTCCCTGGGCAGACCCTTCCAGTGCCTGACCACTCTTTCAGCACAGACATTCTTCCTAATAGCAAATCTTAACCCTCCCTACAGCAACTTCAGGCCACTTCCTCTGGTCTTGTCATTATTCACATGGGAGAAGAGGCCAACACCCATCTCCCTACAACCTCCTTTTAGGTAGTTGCAGATGGCAATGAGGTCTCCCCTCAGCCTCCTCTTCTTCAAACTATCAATCCCAGTTCCCTCAGCCGCTCCTCGAAAGACTTGTTCTCTAGACCCTTCACCAGCTTGATAGCTCTATTGACAGGTGGCCAGACAGTACAATGCCTTCTGCTTATTGGACTATTACTGTTTCAGTAAGATGTATGCACTGGTTATATCCACTTGCCGCCTTTGTAAATGGTAAGATCTTTGGGAATAAGGCAAATCTTTTTATTTAAATTGCACAAAACCTACTGTAGAGACTCCCAAATGTTTATTTAAGGATTTTGTCATTCACTGCAGTTTTACTGCTTCCATTTTTCCAAGGAAAGATGACAGTAAGAGAGATAAAAGAATAAATAATGAACCCATAGGAGAAGCTTTTTGCCAGAGGAGGGCTACTGAAACCTTTTGAGAAGCTGTATTTTACATTCATCAGCAAAGACTACATAGTATTTCCTTTTCTGTACTACTCAGAATTGTAAAGGAAATCTGTGACTGACTTGGGCAAGTATCCACATCTCTGAAGAACTTATTCCAGTGGTTTAATTCAGAAGTGACTTTTTTTAATTTTCTTTTTTTAAGTCATCACAGTTTCCAGAATTTCCAGATTTCTAATGCAAAATCAACACCAAAAACTAGCTAGCTATCTACATCATATCAGTAAGATTAAATGCTCATATTAAGTATGCATAAAATATATTTTAAAAATACAAATCTTGATAGATTCTGATCTCAGTAAGTCTTTGTTTTATTTTACCCTCATTATTGTAGGACATTGCTTTTTTAGTATCTAAAAAAATTCATTGATTATTGTAAAATATTGATACTGGATTTGGTCAGATGCAAAAGATCCTACTTGGTGAATATTATTATTATTGTTGTTCTTATTTATGTGGAAAGGGACCTGGGGGTCTTGGTGGATAACAGGCTCAACAGGAACGAGGAGTGAGCTGCAGCGGCGTAGATGGCCACCAGGATACTGGGCTGCATCAACAAGGGCATCACCAGCAGAAGTAAAGAATCATCATCCTGCTCTACTCAGCGGTTGTCAAACCACATCTGGAGTATTGCATTCAGTTTTAGTCCTCGCTACACAAAAAGGATATGGACAGGCTGGAGAGGGTCCAGAGAAGGGCCACAAGGATGATCAGAGAACCAGAGGACTGGCCATATGAGAAGAGGCTGAGAAAATTGGGTTTGTTCAGCCTTGAGAAAAGAAGGCTTCAGGGAGACTTAATTACCATGTTCCAGTACTTAAAGGGTGGCTACCAAGAAGATGGAGTCTCCCTATTTACAAGAAGCTACATGGAAAAGGCAAGTGGTAATGGACAAAAGTTGCTCCTGGGGAGATTCTGATTGGACACAAGGTAAATTTTTCACTATGAGGACAGTCAAACATTGGAACAGTCTCCCAAGGGAAGTGGTGGATTGTCCTACATTGGACAGTTTTAGTTGTCAGTTTGACAGGGTGCTGAGCCATCTCATATAAACTACAGCAGTACCTAGAAAAGTCAGACCAATGACCCTTGAGGTCCCTTCCAACCTGGCATTCTATGATTCTATGCTTATGTGATCAAGTCAAGAATTTGTGACTAGATGAACTGGAAACTGGTATTTAAATAGCAAATTACCTGTGGGTGCAGCTGAACAGATTCTGGAAGGCTCAAGATTGGCTGTGTTTATTAGACTTCCAGTGTGACCACATGATCCAATGCCAAGCACAGTGTCATTTTTGTTTCCTGCCAGTGACATAAATAACACTGACTATTACTATCCAGTTTTGCATCCAGCAACTGATTATCTCAAATGCATTACTCGATCAGTTCACTTAAAAATCATCTGGGTTTTTAAAATTTCAAAGGTCTGTATCCAGTACGCTTCTTACTAAACCAAATTTTTAAATCTGCATATGTAAAGAGTTATCAAATCCGTAGATGATGGATACGCCTACACTGGTTGAATTTTACTTATATTTTTAGACCCAACGTAAGTAGCATATATCCTCATTTTCATATTGCAACAATGTGGTAACACTGAGGGCTGGTGCATAGCCTTCATATTATTTATGAAACTGAAAAGTGAAACAAAAAAAGCAAAAAGCACCCATATAAGGACAGGATGATGATTAGAACTTAACAATAGAAAAGGCACCATACAAGCCAAAATTGAATTGAGATCAAGTACTGTGCAGAATGAACACAGAATAGTCTTTTATGCTTGGCTTTGGAAATACAGATTGTTGTCTGAAGTTCATGTATTCAGCACTATCATTGTAACCACTCATATTTGAGTCCATGAGGTATGTTATGAGATGAGAAGGTTAATCCGAACTTTTAAAATCTACTACAAACATAAGGAGAAATTAGCAAGTTTTGAAAATATTAATATTCCTTAAAATCTGAGTTTGATCTACTCTGGGAATTAATCTAAACTAATATTATTTGGCTAAATTTTGCCCTTTTTTCTCTTTTTTTCATTATTTTTTGGACAGGGGATCCCTGTTAAAGGAAGTATCATCCATTTGGTAACAAAAGTTTGTAAAGGTGAGCCCACACTCGTGTGGTTGAAAATATCAGACAATCTGCAACTAAGTGCAAATAGATAAGATATTGCAATGTGAGATATGAAGTTAAAATTAGTCACCAATCATGCCTGGCATTTGTCCAAGAATGCACATGAAATGAAAGAACAAATGAACATGCTCGAAGGAAAACTATGCAATTAAAATTTTATTCTGCTCCCACTAAATGTAATGAGTCATCAACTAGTGACAAAAGAATCTGGATTAGATCTTTCATCATTAAATAGCTATTAAACTGGAGAGCAAGAGAGTTGACAACATAGTACTTCTTTTTAAAGAGGTGCTAAAGATGATCCACGAAATTATTGCCTAATGTCCTTTATCCTAGTGTTAGGAGAAAATGTTCTAAAATAAAACAAAGCAAAACAAAACAAAAAAATCCATTAATAGAAGAGTCATAAACCTCCTAGACTAACTTAATACATTAGGAAGAAACTACTAATGACTTTTGAAAGGTGACATATGCCTACTAGAATTCTTTAAGCACTCTTGCAAAATAGAGAATAGAGAGAAATATATGTACCTAATTTGATGAAGTCACACATAACAGACCTTGATCCTCTGTAAAGAGTAATTACACTACTATAATTCTAATCTATTGAAAAGGCCTTATACACATAAATAGTAGGAGGTAAAATAAAGAATAGCCAGGACTAGAGAATATTTTTATATATACAGATTACATGAAGTCTTCATGACTGCTATTATGTCAATTCCAACTCTGGCATAGCTAAGCATCAAGCTTTGAAAAGCTGAAAGCACAAGCAAATGTGCATAAGAAATTCCAGTGTACTAAGATTTAATAATAGGCACTTTACTATGCATTTAGAAAAATCATTATGTCAAACCTGCAGATCTCTGTAGAACTTTTATGAACAGCTAGTTAAGGCAAGAATAGAACATTTCTAAAGGACAGCTATGTTGCTTCAGCAAGTTATTTTGCTGGAAAGTTAAGTGTATTTGTATTCCAAATAAAAATAGGTGCCTATAAAGCTTTTGAAAGCTTTGTTTTGTAAGTTTGTTAGGTATTTCTCAGTGAATACTCTTACTGATTCATAAATTGTAATAAAGTTGAATCTGTGTATCCAACATACAACCAATGTGCTCATCATTTCACAGAGTTCCTGCCAGTTTCCTTCTTAGAATTAGAACTTCACTTTCAGTACTGCTTTTTGTCATATAATCTTAGAATGGTTTGGACCTTAATTATAACATAATTCCAGATTCCCGGCACGGGCAGGGACATCTTTCACTAGACGAGGTTGCTCAAAGTCCTGTCCAGTCTAGCCTTGAATATTTCCAGGGATGAACACTTCCAGGGATGATTTCAAATAAGACAAATCATGTGCCCATGATACCAAAATCAATTATGTGTTAAGGTAAAGTAAATAATATGTGTAAAGAAAAGTTATTTCTAACTGTCCTTAAAACTCTGTGCTATTGTTGTAATGGAATTTAACAACTAGTGAAAATAAGAATTAGGAGATTATCATTCCATAACCAGTGAAGAAATTAATTATATTTTATTGGGATTATGCCATTTGTCTACAAGCTTAGGTGCTTCCTGACTCAAATATAATGTTTTTTGAGACAAAGATTTTTTTTTATTCCTTGTTTTAAAGAACTCATGAAATCTGTGACTGGCATCACAATGCAAACAATAATTGTATTATAACACTTAATGTAGGAGTAGGTTTTCATTAGCTTCCCTTTTTTATAATTTATATCAGCATTAATTCAAAATATTTTATATACTCATCTAATCATCTCCATCTGGCCCTGAGTGACTTACACTTATTTTCCTACTGAAACACATTGTCAATATATTTAAGTTTCTGTGAGAGATGTAGCTTAAGTGTAGGAAATGTTAAGATCATGGATTTGCCCATTTTTTTCTCATTTGTTGTGAATTCATTCAAGTAGGGAAATGTCATTCAACCTTCTACATCCATTAACACAATACTGAACTTTCCTGTTCAAATGTAGACTTAATTGCTTTTTCAGATGCACTTACAATTTCACACAACTCTTAGGATCAAATTCTACTACTGGATTTTTTTTTCCAGAAGTATTTTATTACTAATTTAGGAAAAAAAACACAAACGACAAAAACAACACAAAAACCAAAACCATACTCCAGCAAATGAAATATTTTGCATCAAATATTTTTTCCCTTCTCAACTTCTTGTCCAACAATTGATTAGATTGAATCCTTCTTATCTAAGTAACCAGTGAATACAAGCCTACATAGAAGATTTAATGTTTCAAAATACTAATACAGAGAAATTGAAAATAAATGGCACCATTTTGATTTTACATTTAAAAATGCATGACTGTATTATTTCATTAACTGAAGTATGATATTAGTTATGGTACATTACAAGTGGAGATTACCATATATATTGCATACTTAAGAACAGAAAATACAAACTAGAAATGGTCCATTTCTAAGGTAATTACAGTAATGCTCACGTTATATAAATTCCACTAGAGTGAATGATTTTTGATGTATATGCTTTCATGTATTGTAGATGTATTTAATAATTTTACTGATGTGCAGCATTTGCTAGCACTGTAAAATGTTTGGAATGCTAAACTAGAGAAATAATTCAGAAATTGTTTCTTCTAAATCTGTGGTAGTTTCAGTTTTAACTTTTTTCCTTGCCCCTTTTAAGCTAAGTCAAATAATGTATGTTTCTGTTTATTTGTTGAGGCTTTTCTTTTACACTGTCCCATTCATTACTGCACAGGCTATGTTATATCTAAGACTGTGCTCAGTTTAGACAACTATTAAGCACTACTGATTTGCAACTACTAAACTGAAAAAAGCTTGGTGACATTCTGTAAAATTAATCAAATGCATTTATTCAATAATAATTTTCTCAGGAAATTAACAGGAAAGTAAGTCTTGAGAACAAAATAAGACCTGTCTTTTAAAGACATCATTTGATTGACAATACTAGCCACAGAAAATGTTTCTTTCCTTGATTCAAAGTACTCTAGAAATGCTGACTTTTAAAGCGTACTGCATGAAGCAGATTTAAAATGGTTATGTCCTTCAAAAATCGTTACACATATATATGCAAACATCTGCTGAATTTCTTCCATATGCCAAATACTGATTTCTGTAAAAAAAGAAACTGGAGGTTTTTTGGCAAATACCCTTTATGAACTCCTGCTGAGTATTCTTATAGCTCTATTATCCATGAGCTGCTTTGAACTAAAGAGTAAATATGCCCTTACAGAAAGGACTTGGAGAAACAAGAAAAAAAGCACAACGGGGGTTAAGAAAGTAAGGAGGAAAAGTCAATTTCCATAATTAAATCTGCTTAATATAGACTATATGTTGAAGACCTTAAATGCAGACAGAGACCAAATTTCCTTCACATATTACCACTATGAATTAATTTGAGCTCTACAATGTTCCACCACAGCTGGGGTGTTCACAGCTTCAAGATCTTACTAATTATTTTGTTTCCTCAGTGCAGCTATGGTAGAGATGGAAAGACAGATCTTGATGGGAAAAAAAAAAATAAATCTAAATCTATTTTTTCCTTGCAACACTCCCATTTCAAAGACTGGTAGCACAGCAGTCCGTTGTACTCTTCATTTAAATTTGCCCACTGAACTGAATTTTTGAGATAGGAAACTAATTGCTATATATAGCCTCTTTATTCAGTTACTTTGTAACTTCATGTCACTCTGTGAGGGAGCCAAGGATGACCATAGTGTCTTAAGGTGACGCTTCTTGGATATGTGAAGTAGAGAAGGACAGTTTCTTTCTGCTGTTACCCGTATTTTATCACTTTGCTTTAGACAAATTCTACTATTAACAACTCATGCAGGCAATACTTTATAGAATCATAGAACGTTTTGGATTGGAAGGGACCTTAAAGATCACCTAGTTCCAATCGCCCTGCATGAGAAGGGACACCTTCCACTAACCCAGGTTGCTCAAAGCCTCATCCAACATGGCCTTGAACACTTCAAGGGAGAGGGCATCCACAATTTCCCTGGGAAACCTGTTCTAGTGCCTCACTTGATGACTAATCAAAATCTACCCTCTAGCAATTCAAAGCCATTAGCTCTACTCCTATTACTACATACCCTGGTAAAAAGAAGTTTGGCCAGCCAGTCAAGGGAGGGTATTCTCCCCCTTCTCTTCTCTGGTGAGACCCCACCTGGAATACTGTCTCCAGTTGTGAAACCCCCAACATAAGAAAGACACAGAGCCCTTTGAGTGAGTCCAGAGGAGGGTGAGAAAAATGATCAGAGGACTGTAGCACCTCCTCTATGAAGATAGGCTGAGGAAGTTGGGGTTGTTCAGCCTCAAGAAGAGGAGGCTCCAAGGTGACCTTATAGCAGCTTTCCAGTACCTGAAGGGGGCCTAAAAGAAAGCTGAGACAGGACTTTTTGCACAGGCATGTAGCGAGAGGACAAGGGTCAATGGTTTAAAACTTGAAGAATGGAGATTTAGATATTAGGAGGAAATTCTTTATTATGAGGGTGGTAAGGCACTGCAACAGGTTGCCCAGGGAGGTCATGGAAGCCCCATCCCTGGCAGTATTCAAGGCTGGGTTCGATGGGGCTCTAAGCAACCTGATCTAGTGGTAGGTGTCCCTGACTGAGCAGGGGGGTTGGATCTGGATGATCTTTAAGGTCTCTTCCAGCCCTAACCTTACTATGATTCTATGACAAGTCTCTCCCCTGCTTCCTGTTGGCCCTCTTCAGTTACTGGAAGCCTGCTATAAGGTCTACCCAGGCTCTTCTGTTCTCCAGGCTGAACAACCCCAACTCTGTCAGCCTGTCTTCATAGGAGAGGTGCTCCAACCCTCTCATCATCTTCGTGGCCCTCCTCTGGACTCACTGTAACAGCCTCTTGTCCTTCCTGTGCTGGGGTCTCCAGAACTAGACACAGTCCTCCAGGTGGGGTCTCACAAGAGCAGATGAGAGGGATAGAATCACCTTCTTTGACCTGCTGGCCATGCTTCTTTTGATGCAGGCCAGGACACAGCTGACTTTCTGGGCTGCAAGTGCACATTGTCAGCTCATGGTGAGGTTTTCACTCACCAGCACCCCCAAGTTCTTTTCCTCAGGTCTCTTTTCAAGCCATCCTCTGCCCAGCCTGTAATCGTGCTTGGGATTTCCCTGACCCATGTGCAGGATCTTGCAAGTGGCTCTGGGCCTTCTGGCAGGTTTTAGGAGTCTGTACAATTTTCTTTTTAGGAGTCTGTAATTTTCTTAACAATCTTGTATTTGCATGCCTAACACAGGGAAAAACTTAAGTACCTACACACAAAATTATAACCTATAAATCCTTATCCTGCTTTCTTACAACTATTTATTCCTCTAAGAATCTAATCTAATTCAGTGAAAAAGCTAAGTATCACAGTTCTAAATTTCCCCACCTTAATTGCTTCATTACCAGGCTATGCCTAAAACACACTGGCAACATTGAGCTCAGCATAGAAGTTATCATCTAGAACAAATTTCGCTACCAGACAGAAATGGTTATTCTTGGGTAAGGAATTATGCTGTCTATTCTAGTAGCTTCACTGTGCAGCCTGCAATGGCAAATTCTTGAGAATGAAGAGATAAAGGTAGAAGGATCATAAACATGTATTTTTGATGAGAACATCTACTAAGGAATGGTGCAGAACTAGCTTACCCAAAATTGTCTATGAAACAAGCTCAATTTTTCAGGCATTGTACAAATTATCAACCTTTAAAGCAAAGATGAAGAGGTGATATAGACACAGAAAGCCAGAAGTCCAGGATCTGAAACCTGATCTCTTCTATGAATTTCTGTATTGCATATAATACACTGTCACAATAGATTTCAGCCATGTAAGTTACAGTAGCTAATTACTTACAATGAATCATCAAGATAAGTAGTTGTGAAGGACCAGGTATTTCCTTACATGAACATGAAATGTCCTTTGAGTCAGCAGATAAAACTGACTTAAAATGGCGTCTCCACATGGCGCTGAACCCTCTGTGTGGGGGAGCAGCTGCTACGGGGGAGGAGCCACGGCCGGAAGCAGGGGCAGGACTAGGTCCCGTCTGATTGGCTGAAAAGCCCGGAAATACAAAACCGGCCAATCGGGAGCGCAGAAAACCCCATAAAAGAGGCAGCGCGGCACGCCCCTCTCTCTCTAGTTCTCTCCTCGTGTCCGGTGCGGTCCTCTGCACACACTGCCTGCCGCCGCCATTTCCTGCTGCGTGCTGCCACTGCTGGAAGCCGTGTGCTTGCCAAAGCAGACGTCCCAAAGCC
>NW_009954222.1:1322784-1350346 GCF_000747805.2 Chaetura pelagica
CTCCTTCCCTCACTTAAATAAGTAAATAAGGTGTGTAACTAAGGTGTACCCATATATATTTCATGTGTTGTAATCACTCCTTTTGAACCTCCTGCCCCAAATTGCTTTGTTTTCCCCACAATAAACCGTGCATTTCGTAAATTCTAATTGGGGATTGGCTGCTGTTATTGGAAATATTAGTAAGCACTGAGCAAGTTATTCACTCGAAAAAGTCAGGGCATAAGCCCCTGTCTCCTCTGTGTGAGGTGATACCCATGTGTGGATCTCTCAGCAAATCCTGATAAGCTTAATACACTCCAAAAAGGAGATATAATAGGTCACGGATTGTGACAGTAGTCATTTTTTTCTTGAAGTGACTTGTGCGTCTTTACCACAGCTGATAAGAAGTTAAGAATCAGTAGCCAAGAAGCAAGCCAAATGGAGCTGAATTTTGTCACTTTAAAGACATCCATCAGTCTTCTATCTTGCAAACTGCCATAGTCTCTCTATGTTTATTTTGAAAAATCTGCAGTAATTTTTTTTTTTTCATTCTTAAAGACAAGTTTGTTTTTTGTTTGTTTGTTTTTTCCTTTGGAAACAAGTTTCTATGCCTCAGGAAGGTTAAGTTTCTCAAGAGAAGGCATGCTATAATTAGAGGACATCAGATTGTAAATGAGGTACCACTTGTAGTATTTGAAAACCTGTAGCCTTTAGAAAAAAAAAAAATCAGTAAAACATAATTATTCCAATTTCTTAACACACTAAACTGAGTCAAGTTCAAGAATTCATTTTGTAGCCAAATGATATGTTTCTTATTAAAAAGTAAAATTTAAGAATAAATATTTCTAGAAATCTCTAAAATTTTATTTGAAAGAGCTAGGAATAGCCATCACCTTGTGTAGTTTCTCCTGTGTTGCTGTCTTATTTTTAAAAAATTATTTTATTTTACTTAGAGAAGAAATATGATTAGCTCTGTATACTACTAGAAATAGAAAAAGTAGACACAGATATAGCAGCAAGATTTAAAGGTAGCTGATTAACAGGTAGAATAGGTTGAAGAGAAAAATAGCTAATAGATAATTAGATAATAAAATATCTAATAGATAATTAGAAAAACTAATCAGATTCGTGTTCAGAAATGGCACTGGTGGCAATTTATTTTAAGATTAAAGATGCTTTCAGAATTTTTCTGATTTGTTTTGATATTTTCAAAGATGGGATTAAAATTTCATCTTGTTTATCCAGGCTCACCTCAGTCCCTCAGTATTTCAAATTAGAAGATCAGTGCTGTATTTCTAGCCTCCTCTACAAGATATATTTTTTCTGAGAGGTCAAAGATTTTTTTCTTAATATTTAGATCATACAAACTGTAAGCTGGCTGCTTTGAAAATTATAATTTAAAGATGCAGAAATACAGGGTAGACATTAATAAACCAAAATTAAAGCGAAGTTGGTAAAGTTGAGTATTTTTAAAAAATCACTTTTCTGTGCATGAGGGTCCACTTTGCTCAGCCAGGTACTTCTCTTTAGAAAGTGAGGTATCAGATAATACCAATCTTGTAAGTGCTGCTTGAGAAATAATTTATTAGCCACAGGGACTTTAGAGAAGGCATACAGGGTTCATTAGAAACTTCATATTGAGAAAGAAGAAAAACGGGCTACTTATGTGTCGATAATATGACAAGTTTAATTATTTTTGTCTATGATCATAACTTTATTACTGTTGAGCATTTCTATTTTAGAGTTTGGTTTTCAGAGTAAAGCAGAACTGGAGGGTCTGTGATAAGATCAAAGAAGCATTTTGTCATGAAAAGATAAAGAATTGCAAATATATGAAACCTAATTAAAGGCATTCAAATAGTTATCTGTAATCTAAATAATATAAGGTATGTTAGAATAACTAAAAAATAGCATTTATTCTGATTCCTTCTTATGAGATAAAGCTTAATCAATATGCCAAATGTCAGCGCATATTTTTAAGAGCAGATTTTCCAATATCTGAAATAGGTTTTAAAATTTTTAAAAATTCAGATTATGACATTCAGCATAGATTATTTTAACAGTTGTTTTTTTTTTTTTAATTTGTACTTTTCTTGAGAGGCAATTGCCACAGCTATTTAATTTTCAACACCACATTGCTTTCTCAAGACATTTAAGGAATCATCCAATTCTGCCTTATATCTTTACTGTGTGTGTATACTCTTTGCTTTGCTTTTCTAAAGGAGACATCTATGTAAGTGTTAGAAAAAACTGAAGGCATCTCTTGACAGCCTAATTGCAATAAATGAAAATTTACCATTTTAAATGTAATCTGTAATTTTTATTTATATGAATCATAAGAAAGGAGAACATCACACTTAGAAACTGAAGAACAACAAGTATGTTAAAAGAAAAGATGCATTTTATATGTTAATCATAACCAATAATTACATAATACGTTCAACCATTAAATTTATATATATATCCCAAATACTTAATTTGCGAGCTACCAAAACAATGTTGATGTTTCCCTTTCCAAATGGAATTCAATATTCTGCACTAGGCTTAGCTTGAGAATCATTGCCTAAAGGCACAGATTTGAAGGAAGGTCTGTCTTTAAATTTAATTGTAGAAAGCAAGCGCTCTGGTATCTTTCTAGTCTCTGGTTGGTGTTGTGACAATCAGAGCTGGTGTTAATCTTATTGTTAATGTCAAAGACCAAGTGTGACAGCGGCAGACAATATAGGCTTTAGTGAATGACAGAGTAATCAGTCTGGAATAGAACTAGTTCATCCATAAAGGATCAGGCTGTGGGAAATCACTATCAGCATGTCCACATGTTTATTTCTTTTCTCATTTTGATGGCATTTAGATCATTTAACAGCACATTTCTTTGTCAAAGGTTATTTGAAATTCATGTTATTCTAACACTGTAAACCTAAAGGGATAAAAATCATTACGTCTGCCTGTTATCAGTATGGAACATTTAAAGATGTAGTGAACAGTGTTCTGTGAAAATAATTCCAAATATAATTTTAATAATAAATATCCCAAATTCCACAAACTTCTCTTCCAGTTTTCATTCACTGTAGTAATAGGTTACTTTAAATCTGTAATAGTCCTATTATTTAAAAGAAAGAATTAGAGAATAATTCCTACAGCAGCAAAACTATGACATCCTAGTCGATTTATAACCCTGTAATTCATAACACAAAAATGGAACAATAACAATTATGAGCTTGTAGCCCTTAAAACAAGGCCAGCAAAAATGGTTAGTCCTCAAAAGTACAGTTAAGCTTCTGATAATTTTTGTTTGATACACTTATAATGTCTAGATACTGTCCCTGACTTTAGTATTTATTATCTTGGGTAGATATTAATTTTAGATTCTTTAAAAATTGTACAAACAAATATTTTACAATTATTATTTACAAGACGTCAAAATTACAGGCAATCTGGATATTTAAGGGAGGGAAAGGATGGCACAAAGGTATTTGCGTATGGTATGATGCAGGGATGTGCATCAAGTAGGCTGATGGTCATCAGAGCAATGAAAAACAGTCTTCATTTTCTTGCTAATTCACAGTTGCTCATATATGGCCCTGTGGTGGTTATATTTTGTTGTTTCATTTTTGTTTTGTTTTGTTTTTTTCTTTGTTGTTGTTGTTTTGTTGGTTTGTTTGGGTTTTTTTTTTTTATTTGTTTGTTGGTTCTTTTTTCATAATATGTTAATCTAATTACAGGAAAATAAATAAATAACTAAAGTAAATAAGAGCAAGTTCCTCTTTGGGGAAATAGGCAGACAAACATCTGTGTTCTGATGAATGTTAAAATATTTAATTCAACATCAGACTACTTACACTGTTTTGTTTTGGCTTTTTTTAAGTAATGTGTAGCATGTTTACATATAGAGACTGTGCTAGACAACTACATCAGCTAATACCAGAATTAATACAGTATATGTAACTACCCTTGTTTCATTATAGTCAAGCTCCTACTTGAAGAGAGGTACTGCTATGTTGTGTTTTCAGAGTGGCCTTCAGCAATATTCAGGAGCATATTTTTGCAACATATCCTCCTAGTATCACTAGCAAGCTTGTCTCTCAATGGAACAGAGATGAAAACAGATTTCCAGTATCCAATTTCTTTCCTTCCCCTGTCTGTGGTAGGGTTTCTGTGATCCTGCACCGAGTTCTGTGACAACAGAATTACAATAATTTTACTGTTACTTTGATTACAGAGATCTTCCAGTATTCATTTTTTACTACACAGAGAGGAACCTGTCTTGCTCCATCTATTCTTCATGTCCGGCAATGACAACATGATTCTAGCTTACTAGGACATTTTATGCTGCTGTCTTACATTTACTGTGAAAAAAGGAAACAGTAAGGCCAGGGTAAGGCCATCAGAAGTCTTGATGACTTACAAGTCACCTTGAATATGATTTAAAAATGCCTCTTGAGCACCACAGTATGTTCTGTAGTCTATTTTCAAATTAATTTTTATACAGCTTTAGATGAACTGTGCCAATTCCAATTCACTGGCAAGATCTAAAGCTGCTTCCTTTCTTTCAGCTGCATAGTACTCTCCTCAAGTTTACTGATAGTTGTTTTTCAAGCCTTGGTGCTGTTGGCAACAACAATAGAAATATAATAGTACATTTCTAAACAAAATAAAATTCCAAATCAAATTAACTTATATTTTGGCTTAGGAAGGTTAGATTTTAGATTTTGAGTACACTGTGAGACATACTCATGCACACTTAATGACACTTTATGTCTCTTCTTAAATCTCATCTTTCAAACATTCCATATCAACAATATTTTTGCCTTCATGTTATGTATTTCAGTAAACCAAAATGTTTTCTCACAACTAACCATCTCTAGGATTTTGTTTCCAAAAAAGTTTTCTTGGATGCCAACAGCCAACAATAAATGCATTTTAATTAAAAGTTCAAGTTACTCAAGCCAATGGAAAATATCCTACTAACTTATGGGTAAAGCTCCTGATTAGCAATAATATTTTTGAGATATGGTAGTTGGGCTTTGAGTGACATAACTATTCAGCTGCTAGAAAAATAGTGGCTGATCCAGTGTTAATCCAAATGTATTTTAATTGTAACAGAAGAACAGCGTTCATTTTAATAAATCTATTTTCTCAATATTTCCAGGTGAATAAATATTAAATGCTTAAAAGGAATATAGTAAAGGTTAGACTTCAAGTGTAAGCAATCAGAAAAATGTAATCCAAGCATAAATAATAACAAAAACCTCAAGTGAGTCATTACATGATTCACTCAAGTGAACCTTTTCACCTAAAAAGGTTCTGTAAACTACGTGTTGTTTTAGAGTTCAGCGTATTTAATTTACTTCTTATTTGTTTCTGGGTGATGCTGAAAGTTCAGGAAACATTTTGTTTCTCAAAAATGCTATAGTTTTCAACTATAGCCCCCCAAACAAATCATTCTCTTTAACCCTTAAATTAAAACCAGTTAATTTTATTTTATTTTTCCAATGGCAAGTGAGGCTAAGTTATATGATTGGAATCTAGAAGAATAAGAGGATCATAAAGATCTAGATTTTCCCTGCTTTCAGAAGAAAATGTAAATAGGACATTTATTAAAAAAAAAATAATCACAAAACCAAAGATACACAAAAAGATGGGGAAAAAATAAAAGAAGCAGATTATATTAATACATTTTGAGATATTAAGCTTAACACAGAGGATGGATGAGAGTTAAATTTTACATGAGTTCAGTTTAGCATATCTGCTGAGGGATACATGGTTTTCATTAAAAATCAGAATATACAAGCTATAAAGTAATAAGGAATCTTGAATCTTTAGCATGTTCAAAAATTTAATGAGAACACCCTTTGTACAATTACAAGGTTATAGTTAACATCTAAGGAATAGAAAGATCAAATTCTAATTACCAGACCATGGTAATACTCTCTGAGATATATCCATCAATGCAGTGTATTCTATGAGCAAATATATTTTAATTAGTAAGCTGATAATCAGTGTTAGTTTTTATGTGCATGTGCTTGCTCTTTCAAATACAGTTATTGTACTACCTGGCTGAGTCAGGTTATTTGATAGCTTGATTTAATTTCAGTATCAAACAACAAATTTATAGAAGGATTTCTCTATTTGTATTTGTTTGGGGGGTTTATTGTTCATGAATTGACTCGACTGCTTGTAATCATCTTAGTAAGAAAAAAAAAGTTCAAAAGAACAGATTATAAGATAAAGGAATATGGACAATTTAAAATAAATAGCATCTGTGAAGCAGATTTAATTTCTGTACTTCAAAATGTGCCATATTGTGATTACAAAAATTTAGTAAATCTAACTACTTTATGTAAACTCAATAAGGCAAATCCAATTGTGTTTAAGTCAATTATGCTGTGTAATATGTTTCTCTCAGTTTCCAGACAGCACTGGTAGTGCCCAAGCTGTTTTTTAAACTTCAAATTACATTTTTGGTGGTACTCAAGATGCAAAGTAGACATAAAATGAGGTTAACAAAAGAATGATCAAAATAAACTGAGCCTTATAATCTGTTCCTTCCATTATTCAAGACAGATGCATGATAGATATTCTGAAACTATAGTATTCTTCAAGTATATAATTTTTCACTGTCTTGGTCAAGAACAGGAAAGTAGTATTTAGATAGCTGAAACATTACAAGAGCAATGTTTATACCTGACATATATGTTAACTAAAGTGTGAAGTCATATTCTGTATTCAATTACACGTCACACATTTCATGTTCTTGTCAGAAACAAGAAAAGAAACATTTCTTACTGTGAGACTTTTTGGCTGATTAGACAACAAAATATTTTTTTTTAATTCCTCTTCAGAGAAAATGACAGGTTCTACAATACCAGTGTTTAACACTGAATATTATCACTTTTAAAGTGCAGAAATACAGGTGATCCAGAAAAGCTTTGTTATACCTTACAAAAGGATGACATTTATTCTTTTCTCAGACCATCTATACCGTACTCAAATAATCCATTCCACTGTTATTCATAATTTTTCAACTGATCCTTATCTAGTTCCTTGACTTCTTCCCAAGTTTTTCCCTAAATCAAGAGGAGACTCCAGAAAACCCAAAGGGATTTATTAGTAGACCATTAATATTGAGAAAATGTAACAGAAAGAGGGTAGGAAAAAAGAAATGGTAAGTTTCTCTCTGATACTCTTTCCCACTTAATTTCTGCAGTTGAAGGAAGACTGAAGCACACCCCACTGTATAAGAACAGGTTTGTGACCATCTAAAACACCTTAAAGTGCAGAAGTCTATTGGACCCAATGGGGTCCATCCATGTGTCCTGAGGGAGCTGGTGGATGCAGTTGCTAAACCTCTGTCCATCATATTTGAGAGGTCATGGCAGTTTGGTGAGGTTCCTATTGGAGAAAAGGCAACAGAGCCCCTGTTTTTAAAAAGAGGGAAAAGGAAGACACAGGGAACTACAGGCTGGTCAGTCTCAACTCTGTGCCTGGAAAGATCATGGAACAGATCCTCCTAGAAAATCTGCTAAGGCGCATGGAAAATAAGGAGGTGATAGGCAACACCCAATGTGGTTTCACAAAGGGCAAATCATACATGACCAGTTTGTTGGCCTTGATGACAAGGCTACAGATATGGTGGATAACAGCAGATCAACCGAAATAAGCTCCCTGGATTTGTGCAAAGCATTTGACACTGTCCCACACAACGCCCTGGTCTGCAGACTCACAAGACATGGATTTGACAGATGGACCACTCAGTGGATAAGTAACTGGCTGGTTGGCTGCACCCAAAGAGCTGTGGACAGTGGTTCAATGTCCAAGTGGAGGCAAGTGACGAGTGGTGTTCCTTAGCGGTCAGTACTACAACCGGTGCTGTTCAACATCTTTGTTGGAGATATGGACAATGGGACTGAGTGTATCCTCAGCAAGTTTGCTGATGATACCAAGCAGTGTGGAGTAGTTGGCTCCCTAGATAGAAGAGATGCCATCCAGAGGGACCTTGACACGTTGGAGAGGTGGGCCAATGACAACCTCATGAAGTTCAACCAGGCCAAGTGCAAGGCCTTGAGTACTGTATGCAGTTTTGGACACCAAAATAAAAAAAGGACATCAAGCTATTGAAGAGTGTCCAAAGGAGAGCCACAACAATGATGAAGGGTCTGGAAGGGACAACTTGTGAAGAGCGGCTGAGGTCACTTGAATTATTCAGCTTGGAGAAGAGGAGGCTGAGAGGTGACCTCATTTCAGTCCATGACTTTCTCACAAGGGGAAGAGATGGGACACATACTGATCTCTTCCCTTCTGTAACCAATGACAGGACTCAGGAAAATGGCAGGACGTTGAACCAGGGGAGGTTTAGGTTGGATATTAGGAAAAGGTTTTTCACTCAGAGGGTGGTAGAGCACTGGAACAAGCTCCCCAGGGAAGTGGTCACAGCACCAAGCCTGCCTGAGTTCAAGAAGTGTTTTGATGATGCTCTCAGGTACGTGGTGTGGTTCTTGAGGTGCCCTACTCAGGGACAGGAGTAAGACTCAATAATTCTGATGGATCCCTTCCAACTCAATATTTTCTATGATTCTATGATTCGATGATTCGATGATTCGATGATTCGATGATTCGATGATTCGATGATTCTACTCAAGGTGATGCCACACCAGTGCAGAGTAGAGCAGGACAATCACCTCCCTTGACCGGCTGGCAATGCTGTGCTCAATGCACGCCAGGACATGGCTGGCCCTCCTGGCTGCCAGGGCACACTGCTGGCTCATATTCAGTTTGCCATCAATGAGAACCCCCAGGTCATCTGTCCACCACCCTGCTCTCCAGCCACTCATTCCCTAGTCTATACTTTCCACCAAGTTTGCCTCATCCCAGTTGCAGAATCTGGCACTTGCCCTTATTAAGCTTCATGTGGTTGGTGACTGCCCATCTCTCTAACTTACCCAGGTCTCTCTGCAGGTCCTGCCTGCCCTTGAGGGAGTTGACAGCTCCTCCTAGTTTTGCATCAGCAAACTTCCTTAGAATTCATTTGAGTCCTGCATCCAAGTCATTGATGAAGACGTTGAAGAGGACTGGGCCAAGGATGGAGCCCTGCAAGACTCCACTAGTAACTGATCCTCAGCCTAATGTTACCCTATTCACTGTCACCTGTCACTCTTTGTGCTCGACCTGTAAACCAGTTGCTCATTCTTTGTATGGTTCGCTTGTCCAGCTGTATGCAAGACATTTTGTTCAGGAAGATACTGTGAGAGACAGTATAAAAAGCCTTGCTGAAGTTCAGAAATACTAAATCCACTGGCTTTCCTTGATCAACTAGGTGAGTTAACTTGTCATAAAAGGAAATTAAGTTTGATAAGCAGGACTTTCCCCCCTGTGAAATTGTGCTGGCTGTGACCTATGACTGTGTTGTCCTCCAGGTGTTTTTCAAGACCTCCCAGAATAATCTTTTCCATAATTTTACCAGGCACTGAAGTTTGACTCATTGGCCTGTAGTTTCCAGGGTCCTTCTTTTTGCCCTTCTTGAATATTGGAACAATATTAGCCAGTTTCCAGTCAACTCAAATCTCTCCAGATTCCCAGGGCCTCCCAAAAAAACACTGGCAGAGGCCTAGCAATGACATCAGCCAGCTTTTTGAGGATTCTGGGATGGATGCCATCAGGCCCCATGGACTTGTTGGGATCTAACTGTAACAGCAGATCCTGCACAGATTCAGGGTCAGCTAAGAGCTGATCATTGTTGCAGTCATGGTCCTCCAGTTCTGGGTATTGAGGCTCCCTTGGTCCATCAACAGTGTTGAAGACAGAGGAGAAAAATGCATTAAATGCCTCGGCTTTCTCTATATCCCTGTTGATGAGGTGACAATTTTTATCCTGTAAAGGGTCCATGTTGTTTCTACACTCCCTTTTGCCATTAACGTAAAAATTGAACTTCATGGAAGTTCTACAGTTAAGAATTTCTAATATGCCTTTTCCTTGGCCGCCTTCTTTTTTATTTTGTATTCAGAATTAGTTTCAGCGTTTCTATTGAGAAAAATTATGAACTAGCTTTAATACACGGGGCGGGGGGGAAAGATAAAATAGAGCAAATACACTGAGCAGTTGTTCAGTAACCGAACACTATTCATCTCCTTTCTGCTGAATGTGAATGAACATAACAATGTAGATTGCACAAATAAAGATAAAATAGAACATGTTTGCACAAGGAGATTAAACTAAAACCACATAGGAAACCTCCATAATGGTATTTTATAAATATCAGTGCTTAGGTTTGCAATATTCCATTCTATGAGCATTCTTTATTGCAGTGTGTCCATGTGTGTGTATGTATGTGCAAATAAAATGTATAATAAAAATTAATACTTCTTAAAAATTGCTGTTCTGACAGATGCATGAAAGGGCAAGGCTTAAACTTTTTTTGCTCAGTATAGTGTCACAGATTTTGCCATGTGTAAAAAGCAATTTTTATTTCCCAGAACAGCTCTTCACGAAGTGGAAATGTATTGCAGATTACATAGTGAGGGGAGCAAAGGCTAAAGACAGCTAACAGTAATTTTGATTTGGCTCTTTAACCACACGAGGGTGATTCACAGCATTAAAGTTAAGTTAGATAAAGAGTCAACTTGGGTCTCGTTAAATAAATCTGAAGAAAGAACTCAAAATCTGCTGATCTTTTTTTTAATATAGGTTTGTTTTTTTGTTGTTGTTTTTTTTTTTACTGAAATGTCCTTTATTTACTCTCCCTGATCTGTTTAAGTAATGCTCTATTTAAAATAGTAGCATTACCTCCTGGGTCATCGAAAAGACTTAGAAGCATGGCTCTTTAAATTTTTCTACCTTTATTGTTATATCTGTCTATATGCTCTTAGAGACACCATCAACTCAGGCAAAAGTTAACAATATAATTTTAATTTTTTTTTCTGTATCTCTATCATTATTGAAATATCTGAATTACTTCTTATAACAATAATTTATTATAAGGTAAGAGAGTGATATATCAGTGTTCCTTTAACTTCTTATTTTTGTTTGGATTACACTAGTATTTGTGACTTGTCTTAACCTAGGCTTCCTTAGTTATGGTGAGAAAATTCAACCACTTTAAAGAAGTATAAAGATACTTAAAAGCACATTTTTTTAGCAGAAAACTTTTCATATTTTGATTTTAGGACTATTTGACTTACAATTCACTTTTGAACTGCAACTGACCCTTTTTTCATTTTAAACAGAAATATACAGAAAATTACGGTGTGTCCCATATTTTCTGAGAAGGAATTTGATGCATACATCCTGAAAGCATCTTACAGTTGTTTGACCTTTAAAAATTTATAGTAATGGAAAGGAAATTGTTAGAAAGCTTTTTTATTTAATTTCAGTTTATTGGTCAGATTCATTCAAATTAATCTGCAATATTTCTTTTTGGTGGATCGTTCAAACAGTTGTCTGTCTTTTCTGTTTACATATATTTAAAACACATCTACATTGCCTACATGTTCAGTTTATTTCCTGTGTCTTTCCTATTCCAGGGTAAGAGCTGAGATGAACAGCAGACGTTGTACATCATGGTTGTTATTTACAGGAAATGTAATAGGGGTAGGAACCAGGTCACATCACACAACAAAAGACAAAGCTAAATGTAATCAGAATAAATTACACTGTCTGATTAGCGGCAACTTTATACGTGCATCTCAGTGGGTGGCCTGAGCACTTAAGAGATACTCTATAGAGCATTTAGCAGCAACTGGTAACACACAAGGTGTGTGGAATGAATACCATAGTGCAGTGGGATAAGTTTGCTGAGCACATTTCATCCAAGCTTATGCCAAAGGAAAACATTCTGATTATCTCAAGAGCTGCTGTAACTGAGTTTCACAATTTAAGGAAGAAGTTGCTCTAATTTTGCATATGACTGAGACTTACCAAAACTTGGCATTCAGAGCAGTAAAGTTCTGATATTGAAAATCCATAAATGCTAATAGGGATTTTTTTTGTTGCATTAGAGGCTCAAAGAGAAAATTGACTTGGATTCAGGCTATTAAAGGAACTTGTAACAACTGGCTGTGATGAAATAGTGTAAAAAAGAGAGAGAAGGGCAGTCATACAGACACATAATGTAATTTCTTCAAATTTGTCCTTGATAAACATTTATAAACATTTGTGTAAGGAATAAAAATAACTGTAAGAGAAACATGCATGCCTTATGCTGACAAAAATATGTTTGTGCCTAATAGATTGGAGAAAGCATTTGAGAATTGTTTATTCTTATGGAAAAATTGCCCTGTACAGTTCTGCCAAGGACAGTTTCAGCTTGAATAACTGTCTACACAATGACATTCACTTAAGTTACAGTGACTTAACTTCTAAAGTAAAGTTAGACATCACTGTGTATTAAGGGGTGCATGGGTTTTTTGTGGTTTGTTGGTTTTTTTGTTGTATTGGGTTTTGCTTTTTCTTTTTTTTTCCCCCTACTGCATGAAGGAATTAAATGTGGCATTAAAAGCCTAGTAGAATAGGAAGGAAACACCTTTTTTGTCAAAGTGTGATTTCTAGTTCCACCTATAGGACCAAAGTTTTTTTGTAGCAGGAAAAAACAATGCTTATGTTTTTATATCTCACTTAGTTGTGAAAATAAATAGTTAAATATAGATTCAAAACATCCAATTCTGTTCCTCTGCATAGATACCAGATGCCTTGGTTTAAGCCAGGATTAAGTTCATTTTCTTTTTTTTTTTTTTTTTTTTTTTTTTTTTTCTTTACTGACTTTTTTCCTTCAGTGAGCTCTCTTTCAACTCCTACCAAGTTTTCCAGTAAGTGGACTAATAATGCTGGAATGTTTATGTTACTGCTAAGACACTAAGAATGCTTTGCTCTGCTTATTGAATCTGCTACAGTTTTGGGTGTTAAAAAAGCAGAAGAGTCGTATCTGCAGCCTTTCCATAGGGAGGAGTGGACCAGATGGACAGCAAAGCTGGCCAGAGATATTCCGTACATATACATACACATAACATTTGGTATGAAGTCAGGGATCACAGTCAAGCCTCTTTCTGCTGCGTCTTCCCTTTTTTTCCATCCATGACTGGCATCTGGGGAGAACTCCGTCCACCCATCACAGTTGATCCTCAGGCTTGTGCGTTCCTGACCCTCAGAAGTCTTCCCTCAGCTTCTGTCTGCTCAGCTGCCATCTCTGGCAGTGCTCTGGGTCATTTCAGAACTGCTCACAGCTAAGGGGTGTGCCATGGAAGTTGCTGGGGGTGGGGGGAGGCAATAGGGTTTTCCACATTCCTGCAAATCCTTGTATATATTTGTACATACTTTCTTTTAGCATTAGTGTTTAATTAAAGCTGTCTTTAAACTAAACTAAACTTTAAACTCAACTAAAACTAAAAATGTTTAGTTTCCAATCCAGTAAGTCTCTCCCTCTCTCCTTATTTTCTCACCTTTCCCTTCCTGGGTGGGAGGGGGAGGGGATAGAGAGAATTATTGTTGCTGGTTTGATTGCCGATCATGAGTCAAACCATGACTCAGATTATGTAAGTGATAGGTTTGTTAATTTCTGAAGCAGGACAAAATGGCTCTGATTCTGTCTCTTGTACATGGATTTTCCTGGATTGTCCTACACACTTTCAAAGTTTTTAAGCAGTTGTTTGTACCCAAGGACCTGTGGTTTTCTTGTGAATATACTAGTTACCTGTGCTCTTATGCTTTACTGAAGTATTACTGTACTCTGATGTGGTAAACCCAAATTATGTATTCCTCAGTGTGCTTCTCAGATAAAAAACCCAGCTGAAATATTCTGGTGAATTCAGCATACACCAATGACATATACTGTAAGAGGAGAAGATTGAAACACCAATGCATTTAAAGATGGAATTGTTCCTTTTCCACAGTTAAGGCTAACACATTCCCATCAGAGTCAGTCATAAAGCTCTACTAAATATCCTGTTTCAGGAAAAAGTCAATACAAATTATTAAACTATTGCAATCATTAAAGATAATAGCTAACATGTAACATCCTCTTTCCATGTATACAAGGAGCAAGGGTAAGAAAGAAAATATATAACTATATATATGTATTTTCAGACTGCAATTCAGTGTGACATGTGAGTAATATAAGTATGATGGAATAAATACAGTATCTTTGGAATGATGTTAGAATGAGAGGTGCTCCTTGGAGACTTTGGATTCCAAGAAAAAGTAAAAATTGTGCATATAATATGCCTTCCAGTGTTTTTTTCTTCACTACCTGTGGAAAGAGTTCATCCCACACATACCCTATTTCCTACCAAAAAAATATAAAAGATGAGAAGCAATAAGAAGATGAAGTGCTGGCTTCTGGAAGGAATCCATAGCTACAGATTGATGTATTTTCTGCATCTTTCTTATCTTAGTAGTTCACAACATGTTTAACACCCCCATTACAAGAAATGTTCCTGTTATTCCTCTGCCTCGGCCCCTTTCTTTGATGTCTATATGGACAAAGATGAAATAAACTTGGGGAGCTGTCTCCTAGCACACTAGATTTAACAGTATCTAATTCCATTTGGGAGTAAAACTGAGGTAATTATTATTGAAGGGAAGATGTAATAGATAAACCTACTTCAAACAAACTGGAAAAAAACCCACAAAAAACAAGGAAAAAATGCATATTTCTGGGACTGATTAATAAAAAAGTGACACTGTTTACTAAAAACTCTGTGTTTTATTTCTAAATCATGTTAATTTGTTCTTACACATTATATCCAGTCTTGTGGATATGGATACTATAATATACATATATATGTATATTTATAGGTATTTGATCAGTTCAGAAGTAGGGTTTTCTTTTTCTTTTTTCTTCATTTGAGCCCTTGTAATGGAACTTTATTTTGAGAATGAAACAATCATTTGGGTGCCAGTTTCCTAGAGATGAACATGGAGCAATTTAACAATACTTTTGAGATAAGAATACATCAGAATACACCAGCCTAATACAGACTGACATGTTTTATAAGATATTTAAGTTCCTGTACTTGCACAGAACAGACTTCATGACTTTCATTGTTTCATACCTTCTTAGCCAACTAACTTTCAGGACTGCTTTTTTCTCTCACAGCTGCAGAACAGTGGGAGTTCAGTGCAGTTAACTAGAGCAGAGAGGGCACGGGAAGATAAAACACATTACTCCAAAAGTAGTTTTTATTTAAAAAGAAAATAGCTGATGGGGTGTACTTAGTGAGATAGATAAAAACCGCTCAACTTTTGTATCATTTATCATACCAGCAGTAAGTTGATATAAAGAAATAAAAAATAAAAAATAAAAATAAAAATTAAGCCATCCTCTTCCTGCAATTGAAATTGGATTTTCATTTATTTGCTACAGAGCAATGTACCTACCAACTGTTCTTAAGCTCCATTCCCCTAACCGTGATCAGACTGCACAAAATAAGCAATCACCAGCAGTAAATTAGAAATATTATTTTGTGTTTCGTCTTGTAGCAGTGAAAAGTTAGGTTGCCATCAAAATCAGCAAGAATCTATACAGGTTTTTTTCAGCCAAGATATTATGAGAATAAATAGGAGTGTATTTTTAAATGACAGATCGAGCATTTATAAGGTAAGGAACAAATCTACCTTGTTTTAAAGGCATTGGTAGGCTCTATAAGAAATCAGTAGGATCTTAAAAATATTTAAGAATCACTATTTTATATTGCTCATTTAAAAGACAGCTTAAGAGAGTGATATGTTTTTATTACACAAAAGCTACATATCTTCTTTTAAAATATTGTTCTTAATGCTGGCAACTGTGTCTAAGGGCAAACAATAAATATGCTGCATTGAAGATCAGTATAGGTGCACAGTCATTTGTTCTGGTAATTAGAGAGAAAATCACATTGAAGAGTGCAAATATTGGGAGTTCACAACCTTAAAATTTTAATTTTATGTATTGCAGGTACTACATGAATAATCATGTTTATTTTCATAAGCTACTAAATTATAAAACTAATTACACTGCAGGGGAAGATACAATTCAGCTCCTCCATTTGTACTGCAAAAACATACATTCAAAAATAGTAACCAGATAATGAAAGAACATAAAAGGTTTTGTTCTTGGGCACCTTCAATTGTTTTGAGTGCTTTGTGAGAACAATTAATTCTCCTTAAATTTGACTATCAGCTGTTATAGTAATATCTCACATAGAGATTTTTCTGCTCTTGGCCTCTCTTCCTCTTTTAGCCTCTCTCTCTCTTTCATCTCTTCTTAGTTCATGCTTTCAGTTTAAATTTAACTTGTTCAGAACTGATTTAATACTAATTTCTTGTTCCCTTTCTTTCCTGCAGCTCTTGTTTCAATCATATTTTCTTTATGGCTCTTTTTGCCTCCATGTCACTTCCTTTTTCTCTAACCTTGTTTTAAGTCTCTGCTGCAATTCTGCTTCAGACCATAAAATGTATCTTGCTAGTCTCATCTCTCCAGATAGGTTTTTTTTTCTTTTTTAATGTATCTTTGTTTTGCACTGTTTATTCCTTCAGACTTCTTGACATTTTCAAGATTGTTAATTGCCTATATTACTTAGTATTATCATTCATTATTTGGATTATGCCAATCTCTTGCCAATGATGTTGTAATGCTTTAAAGGGAACTACACAAAGAAAGGGAATAAATAATATTTAATGTATATTTTGAATGGGACAAAAAAAGTAATGATCTCAAAATACAGCAAAAGGTACACAAGATAAGTATTAATGAACACATTTTCCCATTTTAAACGTAGTAAAGCAAAGAGCAGGTTGCTTGGCTAGGTTAAGAAGTGCCCAGCAGTGGAGGTATTTTTAAAAAGTTTCACAAATAGTTGTAGGCAATATAGATAGCTGATATGGGAGTTTAATTTCAGGAAAAGAGAGAGACTACAAGAACTTTCAAGGTGGCTTGCAGACTTTCTTTCTTTCTATCCTTTTTTTCTACTCTTCTGGTACATGTGGCATAATTAATCCACTTACTTCATTTGCTCTGAACCCTTCATTTACCTCATAACTGAGAGATGTTCATCTCCATTTCTATCAACATGTAAGAAGTAACCTCCAGCTATGAGAAACTCAAGTCATATTCAATATGTTACCCTCTTGTTTCACTCTCCTGCATCTCCTAGTCACAGTCTCCTAGTCTCCTAGTGTCACAGCTATTTCTGGTTTTTATTTAAATCGTCCCCTTAAAATGTTGACTGCTACATGATTTGCAAGATTAGAAAAATGTCTTCTTTGGGTTTTATTGGTGAGTTGTACGTAAAGATGAATTGTGTTCTGTGACTTGGTTTTGAACATTGAAATCCTGCAAAGTGCCTTGTGTTTTGTTTGTGAAGTGATTGTATAGTATGTTCATATTAACTTCAGTAAAAACAGGTTGTAGTTTTGAGTCAAGATCCTCTGAGAACATTTTATAACCCAATCTGCAAAGTGCATTAGTGGTTTTATCTAGCCATAATACTTTGATGCTTCTTTAATCTTTTACCCCATTAAATACCCAAGATGAAATGGGATTAATATTGTGATACTAAAGTATGTATAAAAGCAGAACACGGCAATGCAATGTGTATAAATGTGTTGGCAAGGTATGAACATCTTAAAATAGTCCATGTGATCAAGTTTAGTTACAGCCTACATCTCCAGAGCATACCCAAAAGACACTTGCCTACACGGAGTCACCTAGAGAAAAAATAATGGTGAAGGATAGGCTGCGTTTTCATTGATATCGTGTACAAAGCTGACTCAAGGTGCACTAAGATGCATTTCTTATATATTCAGCATACAAAGGTAGTTTTATTGAAGATTTTTTTGGGGTTTGTTTGTTTTTTTGTTTGTTGGGATTTTTTTTGTGTTTTTTTGTTTTTTAAGTAGTCCCCCAAAAAATTCCATTAAAGAATTTTCCTAAAAAAAGGAAAATTAACAAGGGGACTTCCAGGTAATGCAAGGAGTGTGGTTTGGTGTGCTGGCTAAGCATTTAAGTAGTGAAATTCTGAGAGGTTAAAAATAGCTTAGAAACCATTTTAAAGTTCTGGTGTTTTGACAGTTCTTTAAAAGGATTTTGAAGGTTAAATCAAAAAGGATTTTTTTCTTTCCCAGCATAATTTCACATAAACAGCTTGAAGGCAGCCTGTTATTGCTACTTTTTTGATGGTATGTTATACACAACATAAAAATTCAGCAATAGCATCTATAAAGCTAGGTGGTTACAAATGCTGTAAAATTTTAAAACCCTCCACGAAACCAAAACTCTAATAAAGGAGATAGGTAAAGTTATTTCAAAGTGTTATCATCTGAGTAAAATGACTAAGTAAAATTAATAGATTCCCTGCTAGAATCTGTATTTCCTTCCAAGAAGGAAAAAAAAAAATTAAAAAAAAAATTCAGAAAAACTACTTTTTATTAATGAAAAAGGTAGGTTAAATTTATATATTAAATGTTACCAGTCTGTTGTATATTAAAGTATTAACTTTATATATATATGAGACTTTTTTTTCCGTATTAAGAATGTTGAATAAACACTATTAGTGTCAGTCCTAGGAATGAAACACAAGAGTTGGTTAAATTAACTCCTCATTTTTTATCTTTGTCCCTCTCCTGAAAACTGTAAAATTTAAAGAGGTGTTGCTCTGTCATTAGCTGAAGAGGGGGTGATTTTTTTTTTTTTTTCTGTCTATAAAGAACTAATTTTCAGTATCTAACTCCTTTCTCTCATATCTTTCCATGTTTTTTTTGAAAACTAGCACTGAAGTTTCTCACACCAAGGAATTCTAAAGCAAGCTTTAAAAGGAAACCAACTGCAGTTTCAGGACAAGAATAGCAAAGGAAATTCAATACTTACACAACCTTTTCTGATACTGTATCTCACTTAATCATGCTGTTAAGGCATCAGGAGACTCAGGAAAGCAGTATCTTCAACTATTGTATACATTTTACCCTTAAGGTACTACACATGATTTTGTATGAGCTTTATTTGTCCTCAGTGGGCTTTGCTGGATGGCTTATCAGCTGAAGAGGCTTATGTTTGATAAAGAAGTTAGTGCACCACAAGTAGATTTCTTCACTTAAGTTTCCCTGGACAGATCAAACTAATGGATTCTGTAGATCTGGGACCTCCTCAGCTGAAGTGAATAGATGTAAGTGTTCTCAAATGTCATGCTAATGTGCACTAGCATACTCACCACAAGCACAGATATTTGTAATATCTTCTTCATTCTTCTTTTTCAGGTTCTTTAATGTGCATTATAGTGTGGGGTTTTTGTTTGATTGCTTGGGTTTTGTTCGTTTTTTTCCCCACTAGGTATCAGAGCAGAGTATATTTCTCTGAAGTTATTTCAAATTCTGCAGACATCTTAGCTGCAGTATCTTCATGTTTCCAATGTTTTTTAAGTAACCAGAAAAACTAAAAACTGAAATGAAAACATGACCTGGAAAATAAGGACATGCTTATAGAGAGAATTTGACTGGCATGAGAAAAATGGAAGATGGTTATGCTATAGTAAGTGTCCAGTAGCTGCTGTAACTTTATTTTGTGGAGTTCCTGGAGGACAGAAACCATCTCACCATCCTAAAGGAATTACTTCAGAATGGTGGTTTTACCAGTATACAGGATGTAGCCTACAGAAAGCCCCCAACTTCAGTGCCTCTTTCTTGCCCTTTCTGCCTTAGCCTAGACACCTTTAAAAACAATAAAATGAAGTAAAAGATCCAGCCACCATTGGAAATTGTAATAAGAATTAAGTAAATAAATAAATAAGCATGACAGAGATTAACTAGAAATATGAATCTGTGAAATTATTTTCTCTTTAGAATGCAGACTGCATGCCTTTATTTTCTTTTATCTTAAGTATAGCAGAAAAATACCTGCCCTGCACAAACTGCTGATATTCACAAGATACCAAGCCTCATTCCTTCCCTCTCAAGAACTAGGTACTGATAAATTCCTTTATGGTAGCAAGATACTGAATGTGCAGGCAGTTAGTAAAAGCACAGGTAGCCAACACCAGTTGCAGTTATTTTGTACACCAAAGAATGTCTCTTCCATGGTTTTTGATTGTTCATTATCTGCAAACTGAGTTTGGTGGCCCCAAAATCATAGACACAGTTTTTGTTTCCAATACATTCACGAGTAAGTAATTCAGAAGTTATTGAAATGACCATACATTAACCAACAGATCCAAAAAGTTGAGTAAGATGCAAATAGCCAGTCTTGCAAAATACTTTTTTTTTTGACTGGTAGATGAAAAAGTGTTCACAAATAATCAATACACAGAAAGATCAAGTGTTTAAATAGGATTTTATCTAAATGAGGACTATGGGAATAGATCATGCTGCTTTGCATAGAAAAAAATAATAAAATACTTAGTTGCTATTTGTGAAGCAAAATGTTAGCCAAGACCATGTGGTAATGTTTGTTTGGTTTTGGTGGGGAAGGGTTTGGTGAATATTATGAAACATGCACAGAAAGCATCTTCCCTTCCACATGTTCAGCTGCCGTTTTCTGTATGGTACATTATACTGTCTACTACTATTCAGTTTGCATATAGCACAGCTTAAAACAAACATAAACATTTGGTGTAGTAAGGCAAAAGCAGCTTGGTTTGTCTTAATTGCTAGTGACATCTGTTTAAGAACTTGAGGGTGGTTGTAATTTGGTGATACTTTGGGGACAGACAGTTTTCATAAAGCTTGTTCCAACCCTTTGTAGCTTGGTAAATAATTTTTTATTTTGACCAGTAATGCGATGGACATACATATAACTATTATGGATATTAGCATGCAGGGAAAACACATGGACTGTTTTTAGCCTGGTATTATGTAAAAACCCAGCTGCTATTTCTAGATTTCTTTTCCTGTCCATTCCACATTGCCATTGATAACTATAGTCTACAGTCTGCTCCCTTATCTTTCTTTTAATTATAATTGTAATTTTTATGCCTGTAAAGAACCTGTGGGAGCTGTTTATTCCTCCTTGCCATGGTTTAAGACCAAATAACATTGTAGAAGCTAAATGGACTTGGTTATCAAAGGACTTAAAACACAGTGACAGGCAGTTTTATATACATCAGGTAGATTGTCCAATGAGGGAAAGAAGTCATGTTGTTTAGTGCAAAACTTACTTACATGTTCTTCCTGTCCTGCAGGACACATGAAGAGAGGTTAGACAGGTCAGTGTAGCAGCACCAGCCATACTGTGCACAGTTACAGGGCAGAACCAGAGAGTACACTGTGCTCTTTGTATTAGCCATTTTCCCTGGAGGTTTCAGAGGTCATCCTGGATCCTGGTGCAGGATTGTGGGGTTACCCTCCAGAAACTCTTTTCCAGAAACTCTTGGCTATTCTAGTATTCCTAGTGTCATTTATAGAACAGCCTGTTCAAATGGTCTCATCACTTACAGATTTTGCTGGTTTTGGGACTCAGAACCTCTTTGTTGCAGAAATTTCTGAAACACTGCTGTTACACTCCTCAACACTAGACTTCTGCACTCACAACACAGAAAAAAATTATTTTGTCTACATGCTGTTGAAAATGATAAGGAAACACACATCAGAGAACATTCAGGAGGTTCAATTCATTCTTCAATATTTTAGATTTTTTTTTGTTTTTTTTTTAAATACAAGTATTTACATAATGGAAGTTAAAGCTAGGAGTCCATTTCCATTTTCTTGCTTCCAGCAAGGACTATAACATAAAAGGATTAACAATATGATCAAACATCGACCCAGCCCATTGTGTCCTCCCTCCAACAGAAGTAAGATTCCAAAGAAAAAGAGTATAAGAAGAGGAAAAACAGAAATGTTTCTTTCAGGTATACTCACAGCTTCTAACCATTTTGAGTTCAAGGACTTCCTCATCTAGAATGGAGTTTTTGGTTGTTCATGTAGCTGCATTTATTTCTGTTTCATGAATTTGTCTGGGCTGACTTGGATCCATGTGAAATGGGCAACTTTTGTCTTATCTTTAACTCTTCCAGCAGGAAGGATAAAACTTGTCCCTACTTGTTTTCACTTTAATTTCATAGAACCAGATGGGACATATACCTGCACTGCATAGTCAAGCAAACAAGAACAAAATTTCTCTGCCAAAGTAAATACAAATTTACATTTTCCATAAATCATTCTTCATCTACAGACAGTTTAGAGTAGCAGGAAACCAGTAAATGTCCTAATCTGTGATAATATATGGACTATTATTTCCTCTTAACAGGATTACATGAAGATTGGAATGATCATGAGAACTATCAACTGGATTACTATGGTTTAGGATTTAAAAGGTGGGAAATAGATGGAAACAGATAAGTTTTCTAGCCTCTGAAATGGAAATGTTTTCCTTCTCACAATTAAGAGATGTACAGCTGAATTAGGCTAAAAATGTATTCTCTCAAACATACTTCTTTCCTGTAAGAGGATGCACAGGTTTCCTGCTGAGCTACTGGTCTAACCATAATGTGTAGTTATGGCATATATCCCATCAGCACAAGAGTCTATGGCTACACAATATTATAGGAATTTTTAAGGGGTTGAAGCTTCTCAAAGCACAAGAATGGCAGACACTGATGTGCAGGAAATGGAATAGGCAGTGGAGTTAGCTGAGTGCCCTGGTGGAGCTCAAAGGCAAGAAAGAAGTGTAAGAAAGGAGATGGCAGACAGAGGCCATCTATGATGAATACAGAAGCATTTCCTAGACATAAGAGGATGGAATTAGGAGGTCCACAGTCTGACTGAAGTTTAAACTTGTGAGGATTATGAATGACAACTAAAATAATTTGCCAATAAATTGACACTGCAGCAGCAAAAGAGAGACCAAGGAAAATGTAAGTCCTTTGCTTAATGAAGAAGTTAAGTGGGTGGCAGGACATGCAAAAGTCTCAGGTGTTAAATGCACCCTTTCCCCTCATGTTGTTGACAAAGTTTGGCCCTACACTTCGCACATGTTTATGCCTTGTTAGGGAGAAAAATGTACTACACAAAAGTAGAGAAAGACTACGTTCTGGACTACCTAATGAACCACAAATAGAAATATCCATGAAACTGGATGCAGTGTAAGTAAAGGTGCTGAAGAACCTGGTTAGTGTCATCGTTAAACATGCTCTACCATCTTTGAAAAATTATGGGAATTTGGGAAAGTTCGTTGACTTCAAGTTCCATCAACTGGGAAAGACAGATGTTTTACCCACCTTCTAAAAAGGAGGGTACTTTAAAAAGGAGAGTACAAGGGTACTACTACTACTTTGAGGTCTAGCAGGTGGCTAGTTATGAGGTAGACAATGACCTGAACGTAAGTCATCAGTACACCATTGCAGCAACGAAAACGAAAAGTGAAAGAATATTGCACCTACTAGTTTTTGTTTAATATCCCATTTTAGAAATAAACCCTCACCAAAACATACTATATCTGCCAATATCCTAAATTATCTTCTTTATTAGCAGAGAATTAACTTACATGTAGTATCCACTTGTTTGGATATGACAATGTCAACTGTTACTGTTATCACATAATTTTGTCTTGATACCATACCAATACCCTTGATATCATCACATGATGATTAAGAGAATATTTGACATTTTAGTGTAGTCTGTGGTAGAATTGCATTGACATTTTCAAGGAAAATTTGTGATGGCAGCAAGAACCAAGGAAGGAAGTGGCAAAGAATCTTTCACACAAAAAATATTGTTGCCATTTTTTTATAATTGCAAGTATGATTGAAACACATCAGTTGTCATTACTTGTACAGTTCATCATACCTGAAATGCATCCACTTACTAAACTGATGTTCTCCTTACAAAACTGATGTGATGCAAGTTTATGGGTCAGTAAAAATAGCCAGAACATTTTATTTATTTTGGCCACGACAGTGTTATATGGAGAAAAAAACCCAAAACAAAACCAACTCAACTTTCAGTGTCCCCACATGATTTGAATGGGATGAATACTGTCCCATGGTAATGGATCTCAGGAAGTATAACAATATATTTTCAGCGATCCATTGTTTTACTCTTAATTTTGCCACTCACTCAATATGTGAATTTAAATCAGTCATCTCAACTGTGTTCAGTTTATTCCTCTGTAAATCAGTTATCCTAACACTTCAGTGCTTCAGAGAGGTGTTCTGAGAATTACTGAATAAATGTTTACATTGTATTTTCAGAGAATCATGTCAGAGTAACAAGATTAGTATTAAATTGTTTTACTGAAAGAAATAATATAAAGCTATTTCAGGGCTACCAACTAAAAAAACCCAAAGAATACTGTCTTCTTCAAATTATTTTTCAGTGTACTTATTGTTTACAAAACTAATATTACAGTTCAAGTTGATAAACTGCTAAGTAGCTACTCATGCCAGAATGCTGAACAAGATCATATGTCAAAAAGTGTATTGTCCAAATAATTTTTCATTCAAAATAGGAAAGACAATACTATAAAACACTAGTTCTGGTGCTTGACAGGAAAATTAGTTCAAAATCCTTTATTATAGCTGTCATCGGACTAAGAGATTAATTACAATTTACTGAAAATTACCACCCTCCTCCGAAGTTAAAAGACTTTGGCAACCCTACTTATGCTTAGGACATTATCTACAATTACATGAACTGATTTCAGTGGAGTTGAGTTATTTTAGAGAATGCCAGTCCAGGAGGCTTATTTTATCTAGTTCTGATTTTTCTTTTATGTGTACCTCAATCAAAGATCAGAGCTCTATTGTGCTGGGCACTGTAAAGACAAGTAATCAAAAAGCAAGCTTCTGCTCTAAGTAGCTCTCAATCTATATATCACTAAAAATGAACCAGAGACATGAAGAAGCAAATGGAGCAAAGAAAGTAAGACAATAATGAACAGACATCTTAAGTCAGCTTCTTGAACTGATTTCTGCATAGTCACATGCCACCAATAAAGGTGTCAGGTACTTTCATCTGGAATATCTTGCACAGTGGTATTTAAGATATTCCTCTGGGAGCAGAAGAAGAATCCAGACATGAATACTAATAGAGGAAGAAGTAATATATGGTTCTCCTCCTTTAATTGAGTTTTCTAATCAGAATATTTTATTGGCTTGTTTTTTTCATTATCCCTATTACATAAGATTTTGTAGTTTGTTTTATCTCCCTCTTTCAGGAGAGTATTTGAGGACCGGGAACTCACAGTTCCAAAAGAACCTTTCCTGTAACCCCAAAATAAGATTTTTGGGCTGAATAACACACTAACCCTTTCAAAGTATAACATTCTAGGCAGGTTCTTCTTCAGAGTTCAGGCTTTTTTACTCGAGATGAGATAGTCAACTGTACAAAATGTAAATATACAAAATGTATATTTAATTTAGGCTTCTTCCTTTCATTGCCAAATGTACAAAAATTAAATATGGATTCAATATTTTGACTCTTGGAGATTTTTTTTATTTTCTAATTAACAATAGGAAACTAAGATGAATTTTCAAAGATTACTATTTTATTTCTTAATTAATTTCTTAAAAAATATTCCTGCTTCCATTTTGAAGTAATTTAAATGCTTTTGAAAGTATTACCCCACTTTCCTAGTAGAACTGATATAATATATTGTCTGATCTATTCTAAAGGTTTTATGTTTCTGAGTATTAAGAATTACAGCAAGCAGAATTCTTCTGGTATTACCCCAAAAATTCCACTAAACCACTGAAGAACAGAAGGATATCCGAATCACAAGAGGTGATGGAAAACGTTGTTTTGCAAAAGAAAGATTGAAGGAATAAATTAATAATTCTCTTTTGAACGAGATGTAGTAATTGATCTGCAGTAACAAAAATGTGAGACTAAAGCTGGCATTCAGTCTTCAGGGGGGAAAAGAACTATATGCAAAGAATAAGTGTCAGGTTTTGTTTTGAATTAAAAATGCAATTAGTATTTCACACGGAAAATCCCATTGTCTGACAGAAGCATTTTATTTCAGAATGCTCACTGCTGCATTGTTTGACCTACAATACAAGAAGAAAGTCAGGTATATTATGATCTACAATAGCCTGTATGATTGACATGCAGCCTGTTAACATTAAACAACACAAACGGAGTAAGCATTATATTGTTTCCCTCTGCTTCTTTAGCACTTGTGTTATATAAGTAACTGTGATCTGTGTAGGATTCACAGATGGTTGTCTTTCACGAAGACATGACTAAAATGAACTGCTACAAAAGGAGCATGACCACCCCTTTTATTTAAAGCAAAGCTGATATAGAATGTATTTCTGTTTCCCGAGACTGCTTGGATCAGTAAGGAGGGGATTCACACAGTACATAACACATTCCCCTTACAGGACCGTCTACCGGTAATAATCACAATCTCAAACAACTTTTAAATACCAGGCTCCAGACTATAATGTATTTTTTTTAAAAAAAGAAAAAGTGAGCAAAAGAGTCACTATAATTTGTTTTTATTCTGGAGTTTCTCTACACTGCATAGAACAATTAAACATTGCGAATTTTACTGGGAAGAATAGAGTAATACTTGCAATAGTCCATCAGGAAAAGAGTTCTTGGATCCTAGATGTGTTTTAAGTGATACAAGCAAATCTATTTTACTCAAAATGGTCATTATGTCTGTGAGGGGCCAGCTCTCAGGACCTGCACTTGTAGGAAATGGTGTCAAAGCCCCATTGTAACCCTTTGAACAGTCTCGTTTGCATCCCAAAAGGCCTACCTGAGAGGATGGAGACAATGATGATGACTTGCTGATGACCTGCAGCCTGCATGCACAGCAACTGAGATAAGGAAAACAATCAAGGGGTGGAGGGGGTGGAGAACCACTCCAGCTGCTCAGTCTTAGGTCTCAGTCATGCTTGGTCATCCTTTCGAAACAAGGAAACTAGGCCTGTAAAACAGGGGCCTGCAGTAGTGGGCTTTGGAAGCCTCACTGACACCAACTCTTCCCTGTTGGCTGGCCCAACACTGAGTCCAGGACTTGTGACTTTCAATTATCTCTCTAAACTTTTATTCTGCTACTCTCGCTTCCTTCCTAAAACCATTAAGTCAGCTTAAACATATATGTGATGCACTTTTGTGATTAAGAGGTTGGCCTTTTTGATCATGCATGCTGAGATAGTAATTGAAGTATTAGTATTCCTTCTAAAGTTTTAATAAAATCTAATATTCAAATACAGACCTTGGGTGTCTGATCAAGGGGTATTGGATGGTTGAGAATTTCCTCAGACCAGGATATTTTAATCAGTCTCACTAGAAGGGCCAGGTCTGAGTTTAAGGTTGGATCCAGCCGCCACTGGGCTGCTCTCTGAGAAGGATTTTAGAAAGCAAGGGGGTCCAATTTGAATCTCCTTGGGTTGCCTTATTTGGGTGTGGCATTCAGAATTTACAATGTTTGTCTCGAACAATCCAAGAGATATGAACTCTGACACTCAAGATATCTGTTGTGTGTCTTGTGGCATCTGAGAAACAACAAATGTTGTTGGACTAAAGAGATCTACAGCTGGCTTTGAGAGCAGGATACTCCCCTGCAATAAATTAAACCTGTGGTGCCAGTCGTCTCATCCTCCCCTTCGTTATGCAAAGACCCCAGCAATTATCCAAACAAAGACTATCTGCAGGACTTAACCTGGTGCCATACCTACCCCCC
>NW_009954222.1:1350577-1421103 GCF_000747805.2 Chaetura pelagica
CTGTCTCTGTTTTCCTGCCTGTCCTATCCGCTCTAGGGACCTTTGCTTTGTTACTCTAATAAAAGTTTGTTGTGCATGTGACATCTGACCTCGTTTGCGTCTTAATTTCACCAGTTGGGATCACCTTTATGAAAAATTGCCACGTGTCCGAATACCGGATCGTGACATTGGGTCATGACAATGTCAACAGTTATAAGATTAGAGAAAATATACAAAAGTTTAAGTATAATTTTATCTACAATGTTTAAATGAGATCTTGTTAAGTTAAATTTACATTTTAAATGATTTTTTGCATGTTTGAAAACTTATGCATATAAATTCATGCTTTTACTATATTGATATATACGTAAAAGTGCATATAATGCATGTAGAAGGCTGCATTTTATATAAAATATGATGTTGTTCATATTATAAATGTAAATATTTAATAAATCTATTCTATATTAAGTTTATTTTTGTAGTGTCTATCTAGCTATATATCTGCTATATATATATATGGAAAGTATTTATAAAATTTAAAGGTTCTGTACATAAAAAAATGTCTTCAGGTTGTACTCTGAATTATCTATTTTTAAAAAATACCCATTATTTGAAACATAAAAAGTAAAAATCCATAGTGCAGGTTATCCAGTATCAAACACTTCAGATATAATTGGTGTAAACTAAATTCAGCCATGGTAATTAAAGAAATTAAGTGAAGAATTTCATTGTAGAAGTAACTGGCAATGGAAAACATCAAAGTATAATGGATCAAGAAAAATATATATATTTTTGTAATAAGGAGTAAGAACTACTGCTGTTATAACAAACATTTGGAAATATTTGCCGTATTTCAAAGCTTAAATCAGCATAAAACAGAATGAAACTTAGTATGAGATTAAAATTGTATCAATAAATCAGATCTAAATGGGCAAAAGAGAAGTTAAGATTGCTCTTCTTCTAAGAGAAGATACTGGATCCTTCTTTCTTTTCCCTATAGGCCTTAAAATTCTTTGTGATGTTGCGATTCTAGAACTTATTGCATTTATGATCCTTGTATGGGGAGATTTAAGAGGTTCTGAGGAGTGACATGAATTGTGCAGCCTCATAAAGCTGTTTTAACTGAACAAGCAGAATTATGCACACATCCCAGAATAGGTGCTGTCTTAACCAGTGAGTCATGTAAAATAATACAGTCTCCTGTGCAATTATCTATGTGGTTCCAACAGCATTTATAATTACATTTGCACTAACAAAAATGACATGGCTACATAGTTTTCAAGCCTGAGTCAGCTCATATGCACCTTTTACAGGGTTCTGCAATGTGCTTTCAGTGTTCATTGCCACACAGAACATGGCAAGATGTACCCTACAGAATAAAACTCAGAGGGTTTCCCAGGTCTCAAAGCATTGCACTCTTCACTGGACCCCACTACTTCCAACAATATTACAATTTGAGTAATTTTATGCTTACATATTTGCTTATGTTTTAAGGTTTGGTCTTCTAGACTGTTTCGGAAATAAAAATAATGAAGTAGTACCATAGAGTGTGATCTATTAAAATTCTACCCCTCAAAAAACATGGTCACAAAAGTACTAATGAGATCTGTGTTACACAGCTAAATTTCCAGATCAGAAAGTTTTAACTGAACAAAGATAAGTGTCCCTATGAACATGAGTTCAACAGCAATGACAGAAGATGAGCAGCAGGGATTCTGCACAAATAATTGATATGTAAACACCTCAAAAAACATTTATACAGTTAAATGGCTTGTAATGCCCCAAAACAGAGAAAACTATCAATGAACTACATTCATATAGCATTAATTGGTTCTTTTGTAACATTACATCACAAACTATTAAACAGATCTAAAGTGTACTGCAGGGATAGATGTTATCTAACTGGATGTCTTCCAGTTCAGTTCACTCAAAGGTCTGCTTTGTTGCAGAACTTTGTTAAATACTTACTACAAAAATATTCCTAATTTACATAGGAATACATTAATTAACCAGACAAATATGTGTCCTTAATTCAATTACTTATTCTGCTTAAATAATACATAGTTGGAAAATTGTCTTTTTGCTGGATTTATATTAATTGTGCTCAATGTCTGACTCCTTATGCATAGCACTAAGATCTTAATCTGCTTTTAAACTACAGAATCTAATACAGAAAGAAAAAAATTAGCTTTAGAGTCAAAAGTTTTCCTGACGTGCAGTTTGGAAAAATGGCTGCAGATCTTTGAGATAAACACTAGATATATCCAGTTCTTATAATTCTGAAAATACGTATCACATTGGAAAATAAAATTTTAAAAAAATTCAGGGCTGAAAATAAATATAGTTGTTTAATGGGGTAAATCTGAACTGAAAAATCAGATTCATATTAGGGAAGAAGGAATGAAACTTCTATTCATGGTTCATCACATTGAGGACTGTCATTTTTTGCATAGTTATAGTCATCTTGCCTCTATGGGGCTTCATTTAAAAATATTCAAAGACTGCAACTGCTGCTGTATCATTTCAATAGTCAATATTTTTCTCTAATTTTATGCATCACCTCCAAGAGAGAAATAATATACCTACCAGTTTAGGAGTAAGAACCTCTTTAAGAAAAAGAAACAAACAACAAACCTGAAACCAAAATACCAAGCAAACAAAACCAAAATAAAACAAACAAAAAAATCCCCCCCACATATTTAGGTCCAATGATTCTTTTAGATTAGTGATGTTTCTTACTGAAAAAAAAAAACACAAAAAAACCCCCCAAAAAAACCAAAAAAAAAAAACCAAGCAGCTTCTTGGGAGTAAATTCTGCATAAAGATGACTATATTTTATTTTTTACCCTAGCTTTTGTGTTCTGATAAATAATTAAGTATTTAGACAAATAGGGAAGTTCATTTACAGTCATGAATAGTGACTGATTTGGGCTCAAAAACTCACAGTATCAGAGTGCCATCTTCTGGAAATAATGTTTCTTACACTTCTCATTTCAATTTATTCCTTAGCTTACAAGAAATATTAGTTAAGGATTAACAAAGTTTACTTGCCTGTTTGCCCTGTATTTCTCTTTTCATTTGCCTGTTCTTATTTTACACTTAGTAGTCCCTGTACACTCTTTTCTATACAAGGACCTAGACAGTGCAGATTTAATAATCAGCCGGTGTTTGGACTTTCAGGTTTATAAGGAGTTGTACAATCCGTAAGGGTTAAAACAATCTAAACAGTAACCTTCTCTCAACAGAGAAGAACCAAATTTTTCTGGTTTTGAAGAGTTGTTATCCTTTTTATCTTTATAAGCTTTGAAATATACAAGAAAAAGAGACTGCTACTTCTCATAGTCTGAAACTTTACACTGAATCCTATGTTCTGCTCATCATGTTCTGAATGGGGAGAAAATTACTACTAAAATATGAAACTATATGTTCCTCTTAGGCAGACACACCCACACCTATACTCCACACAAAAAGCCTCCAGAACCTTAGAAGTATTTTCCAAGAAAAATCATTTGGAGTAACTATTCATTCTTCCAAATACACATACAGTTTATACTAACTCTGATAAAAATAATCTGGTCAAGGCCCCTCCATTTGTAATAAAAACAATGGAATACAGTTAATTTTAACCCCACATAAAAAGGAAAATCCTATGGTCTATAAACATTGACAAATCAGGGACCCAGTAATAGCACAATTATCCTTGCCTTACAGAAGACCTTGTATCCATAAATTGCATGCTTAAAACACGTGTTAAGACTTTGCATTGTCTGGGAGTGAGGCCTTGGGGAAGTGATGTTTTGTAAAACACTGTCCTCCCTTTTTGCCTTGGAACCCAATAAAATCAAAACTCATCTACTGTACTTCAGATGGGATTTTTTCTGTCTGTGTTTATTTTATATATATTTTTTAAGTCCCTAGCCTTCATTTTTCATGTCATTTTTCATATTACTGCTACCAAAACCAATAATCATTTGTCCTGTATCTCACTCATTCTTTGTTCACTTAAAAGCCTCCAAAATGAAATTCCCCTTCTTCTCTGCTCTTACCTTCCCAGATTAAATATACCTATTTGTCATCCTTCCAAGATCTCCACTTTCTGTTGTCAACAATCAGTCTACCCTTTTAGATCTTCTGTCCCAGAGGGATTTTCCCTTTTGGTTCAGCTAATCAACAAGCTAGTCCACATCTTCCCTCAAGGAATTTTAAAATATTCTATTGCAATATTTTTAGATATTTCTTCCTTCTCAGTTCAGAATCAAGATGAAAAAAATAAATAAATACTAAAACTTTCTAAAAATATTTGATTGGATTAAAATTCAAGTACATACAGCACTTGTTCAAGGTTATCACACTATCAGTATGCGTATTAAAACAAGTTCTTCACCTCTTCCCAAATGATAAATCTTCAAATTTGTTTGAGTTGTTAATAACAGAATGCTTGTATTGCTTTGGCTTCCATTTTTTTCCATTACATACTGTATCTTGTGTTGTGTCCTGTGAACTGTTAACCTTGGGAAATTCCAGTTCTCACTACTGTATTGATGTATACCAACAGGTTGAGATATCACTGTTACAAACACTACCCATGGTAGGGGCTTTGGAACCAGGTGATATTTATGGCCCCTTCCAACCCAAACTATTCTATCATTCTCAGAAGAAGCAGAAGTGTAGAACATTCTTAAACACAAACGTCTTCTGTGTCTTGTCACTGTCCCTCTGCAGATGATGGATGAAAATTAAAAGACCTATGCAGAGAATGTAGGGAGGATGCAAGTACAGTAAGCAAGTAAAGAATATTTGGACATAAACTGTTTTCTACACATATAAAACTGTTTTTTGCTCTGTCACTTTCAAAATCATATTTCAAAACAAAAAACTAAGATGAAGCAACTTACAGATACGTTTTGCAACACTGAACAGTGCAATGGGAACATCTAAAAGTCTAGAAGCACAGTTCTTTCCACAAACTTCCTATAAACTAACTTTAATTAGGTGGAAGTGATTGAAGTAAGATCATATTAAAGAGTATTATGAGATACAAAAATAATAAAAGTTAAAACCAGAAAAATATGCATATTTACTGTGTTTTGGTATTCTAAGGCCAAGTTTATTAAGCTACTCTCTGCAACCATGTAGACAAACTGAAAGCATAGAGTTGAACCACACTGGAAAACAGAACTGGAAGAGACTTATTCAGACAGTATTCTTTTATTATAAAAAAAACGTGTGTCACAGCTTAAAACAGTGCAGAGACTAAATGGACTTGTATCTCAAAATACGTAAATCATAGATATACGTTATACAGCAATATATGTAGTTTTAAAATTACACAATTTCACTGTCCCATAGGTAAGATTGTGCTGTCCAGGAGAAAGGTTGAGTGAGTCAGTTCAGCAGCCACAGCATGAAGTGCACCATCCTCGGGCTGGGCAATGGGGTCTCCTGGATGTCACCTCAGTGCTCTTTTTCTGAAATCTCACCACTACTAACTTCAGAATCGTTCTTCCTTATGGAGTGTTTTGGGTTTTGGTTTGGTTTTAGGTTTTTTGTGTTTTGTTTCTTTTTTTGTTTTGCATTGACTTTATCTAAATATTTTTTTTCTCTAATTTATACAATTAGAGTTTTTTTGACATTCCTCAGATACTTTTCATGAAGATCAGGGAGAACTTTTAGACAAAATAATCATCTGAGAATGAAAGAAAAAATCAGATAATCTGGAACAGTATTTTTAATAGAAGTCAATGTTTTAAGTGCTAGTGCTGTAACATTAAAAAAAAACAGTATTATGAACCTTCTATTAAATGGTGTTAATAACATCACCAGTGATTTCACTGAAAGCTGCTAAATTACTTGTAAAATATCCTATCCTTAAGATACTAATTTTAATCGGCTCTACATTTTTGTAGGTCCAAAATTAAAAAAAACAAAACAACAACAACATGATTTTTTAAAGTTACTTCCAGTTATACAATTCTGTCAAAGTATCACCTCTAAACATTCACCGTGACACAAGCATGAGAAACAAATTTGGTAAGACAACATTGTAAATTTAAAAGGCAAGGTACAAAATGGTAATGGACAAGCAAGACCCTTTAGCTACAGCTAACCTACTGTCCATATGTCAGGTTACATTTTTTTTTTTAAACTTGACTTTCATAGTTTGATGCCGAGTTACCTGGATGTCAAACTAAATTAGACCAAAAAAAAAGAGGAAATATTCCTAAGAAAGAATGGGTATACAGTTTAAAAAACAAACAAACAAACAAAAAACCAAACCAAACCTAAACAAAAAAACCCCGCACCATAACTAATTCATTATAATCCAAAAGGTTTTTTATCATCCAACAGGTAAAAATAGGCATAACTTACATTAAAACGAACTTTTATTCTTTACACATGCACAGAATCAAGTAGCTATAAGGATTTTAAGTCGATCACAAGAAGTGCTCTCCCTTTCATCACCTTACATTTGTAATTTTTTTTTTTTCCCAAGACTTATTTTTCTACCAAACCAATGACTAGCTAAAAAAATCTCATCATAGGTATATATTGCCACAGTAGTAGTTTAAATGAGCAGCTATAAGAAGTTTAAAAATCTGCAATTCATTTTATGCTTCAAGGATGAAAACAGGAAAGAAATCTAAGTTCACTGATGCTAAAATATTTTCACTTACATCAGACAGTGAGTCATCTTCACTTCAAGGTATGTCTTTGAAACCAGAACCTAATAAAAAAAAACCTGAAAGGTTCTATAAAAAATTGATTTTTCTGGTCAAGAATACAGCTCAAGAATACAGCTAGGAAAACACACATAGGTCTGCTTTGTCAAAATGACAAAACCAGTAAGATACTAAACATGAAATCAGTTATTTCTGGGTACGTACATTCTAAATGAAGAAGTGTCAAAACATGATTCCTCCTTGTTAGCTTGCTGGCAGATAATAAATTCAAGAAAATAAATAAATAAATATATACAAATTTAGAGTCAATCACTCTGAAGTCCTCTAAGAAATCATAATGTAATGATACTGTAGTTGGCAATGAATTACAGGCAAAATATTCATAGTATTTTCCTCAATGCATTGACCTTGGCTGAGAGCTTATAAAAAGGAAGATATTAGGGATCACTTCTGTACACAAGGACATTCTTTTAAAAACCACTGTTCAATCACATAATCTTAGTTTCTGAAGCTTCCAATGCCATTTTACAACAGGATAAGTAAAAAGGCATTATTAGGAATTCAAAATGTTATTTTTCTGAAATGAAACACACCTTGTAGAGTTCAGTGTTGATATACATATATGAACTAGATTTATTACTTCACCTATTTGAAAGCCTATAAAACCTCTGCTACACTAGCGAAAAGAATGGACAAAAAAAATACATGGGCTTATTTCACTGGCTTCTTTTTGTGCAACTGCCAAAATTTTTCCTTGCTTTGTGACATCTTGCAACACCACTGTAATATACCTTTCTCCAGTTCTTAGAGCAATTGCTCAGAACTCCTCGACATACCAGAAAATTCCTTGGCACAGTACTGTTACCTCAGCAGAAAGCACGTATTTTTAACCAAGATAATAAACATTTGAAACCTCACAAGCAGCGCTTTGTTGTTTGGGTTTTTTCCTTTCAATTTGTTCCTCTGTTACCAAGATCTTCAAGCATTCATTTTCCAAATAGCAATACTATTTCACAGTTACAGTTTTGTACTCTTGACACTTTATTTGTTTCTAATGTGTTTTTCTTACCTACTTTAACATATCTTTTAAAAACACCTACTAGAATGTAGAAGAGGGGGTTGGAGAATTAGACAAATATTAGAAAAAACACCTGGCATTCAGATTTTGACAAAGCACAAAAAGAAAGTTTAGAAGTAAATTGATAGCAATTTTTAAATACCTTACTGGAGTGAAAATATAAAGTATTAAATGAGCCTTTTAGTGAGGACATAAAAGAAAGCAGTAGATTGACAGTTGAAAAAAGATTAATTGTAACCAAAAAAAGATGAAAAAAGGATATTGATAAGTGTTGAAATAATAGCAGTCATTAATAGTAAAAATTGTAAAAGATTAATATGGAAAGTACTGAACTGTTCACATCTTTAAATCAAGATAAATGCCCTTCTGAAATATAAGTTTAATGAAATAAATTACTGAGCTCAATGTGAGAATAAGTGGGTAGAATTCTTGTGATATAGGAGGTAAAACGAGACTAATGGAACTTCTGTCCTTAAAGCATATGAAACTGTGAAGAGTTAACCAATAAACCATATGGTGATAAATTTTTCTGTCCAGCTCAGCCATTTATATGCAATAAATCCTCCAAGAACAGAAAGAACACACTCCGGGGCCTCTTCCCTCCATCTTCTGCACATTTATATCTACTTTTGAAGGGTATATTCTGTATAGTTAGACAATTGTGCCTCAATACACGGAAAAATGCAAAATCTTTGTAGCTCTGTTCATTAAAGACCAAAAAGAAGACTAATAAACACAATCTCCCAAAACTTGTTAAGTAATATTCAAAGATAGCCACATTTATCAGGTTCTCAAATCTGCTGAAATTTATGGAAATAAAACTTATTTTTGTTTAATGAAAAATAAGTTTAGTTAACATACTAGTAGTACTGGAACGAGTGAGTTAAAGTTAACTTTTTCTTCTCCAAAATGATCACATTTATAACATTTATAATTATTATTATTATAATCCAAATAACATTGAATTACTTTTTAAATCAAAAATACTGTTCACTGATTTGCATCAGAACTAATTCAAAAAGTCCTGTGTTGTGCTGTGCATAACTTATGGTTAAGATCATCAGTTATTTCTGTTAAATGTTATCAACTCACCTCTAACACATACGCTACTTAAAAAGAGATCTTGAAGCCGTATAAGGAATTTATGAACTAATGATCTTTCAGCTGTATTGCCTGTTACTTTACAACAGGTTGTTTGGGCACAGAACATTGAAAACGGTAATTTTTCAAACACACCATTATAAAAAAAACAGATCCTTAATGTAGGTTTGAGGACAAGTCACTCACCATCTCCTTTATAGACACTATTTTAGATGCTAGTAAAATTATTCCATTACTTCTCAGATTTTGATTATTCTATGTGTTAAGAATAATTTGATTACATTAGGAGCTTTTGTTTAAAACATCGTGAAAAATGTTTTCATCATTCATCACACACAAACATAGTAGTCCTTTGCTTTGCAGTATCCTTGGTCCTACAATGCTAGATCTGAGTTTCCCATGCTTTCTTCCTGTTTTCTGAACCAAAATACTAACCGTGGACAGAAAGAATTCACAGGATCTACATTAGTACTTGGAAGAAGCTAAAAAAAAATCTTCATCTGTTGATTCTATCTACCTTTCTTTTCCTGATAAAATCAGTCCTTTAAGGCTATTATTTGACTACACTGCGTCGGTTTAATCAAACTGATCTTACAAACCTTTTCTTACATGTGAACTGGATGTTAACACCTGTTTCATTTACATTGCAGCAGACAAACAAAACAAACTTCAAAATTTAGGGTAGTTGGCAATGGTTGCCCAACAGTGGGGAAGCAGTTGTTTAATACAGTTTTAAAGATGAGGACTGAAAATTAAATAAATATATGGAATTATTCCTCTATTTCTGCAGTGCCAAAACTTTTCCTGTTGCATCTTCTTCAGATATTCCCTCTGACTATAAAGGGATCACACTGAAAAAGTTTAACTTATGTCCATGCAGCCATGAAAACTTAAGGAGAGGATACAAATAATTCAACCTAAACTAAAAGAAAACAAAATCTTTAAACTTCTTTTAAACTTCAGGTCTTAGGCTGAAAGATATCACGGGGAGATGACAGATTTCCTGCCATTGGATTAAAGCACCTATAAATTACATCACCTGGCTGCACTTCTCTCCCACATCTTCATATTGAATGAAAATTCATTAGAGAGTGTCAGCTTGACATGAATTTTACATGAATGAATTCTCAGCTAGTTAATTACAGGTAGAATCTACTTCTTTATCTTTCCTAAGCAAAAAAGAAATTTATTACCTTAGCTACTCTGAAACACAATAGCAGCACCATAACCTTATTACAGATAGAAACTCAGCCCAGCCTAACCCATCTCCCAGGACAGCTACTAAGAGAGAGAGAGGTGAGGTGACATTGAAAAATAAGCTTTCTGAGAGACATCTTCATGGACTGCCCACAAATCAAAATAAAACATTCTTAATGGAATACTCAAACTGCGTAAATTGGAAAATTCCTATATCTACCCTGTTGAAGCTTTAGTAAGGGAAATCATGTTACCTTAGGTTTGTTGCCAGAGTAGATTATGAAGAAATAAAAGTAAAAATATTCTTGTCATAGTGTGCCATATGAACTAGAGGACTAAGAATTAATCAGAAAGTTTAGAAATCTGCAGTGCAAAGACATTTTTTTACCAGTGAGGTCCAGAGAGATGACAATCAGAAATATTTATTTTGCGATTCAGATGTGATTCACTAGTTTTCAGTGGGTTTCTTGCCTGACAATATAACTCTTAAAAGTAATTTCGAAATACCTTTGAAATATTTCCTGCTTTCCTCATTAGCATTCAGAACAAGTTTCCCTCTGATTAATTCTTGATGTAGGAAGTTAAGAAATAAAACATTAATACAATACGGATGGGGTCACACTATAATTGCAATTCACTTTTCGTAATTAGAAACTTAAGCATTTTGTGTAACAGGCTGCATTTTCCTTACATAAGCTGGGTATCAAACACAGCCACAGCAAGACCAGCAATACAGCAAAACAAAAAAGTGGGGAAGAATTATGAATAATCACTGTCCAAATATTTAAAATTAGAAACAAGGGAAGAAGTGACACACTAACCTATAATAATCCTTTTAAAATATAAAATATTACCCAATAATTCCTTCATATCCAGTATCTCTGTAAAAATACTTTCTGATCTGTAGAACAGCAAATTTGGAGTGTATTACAGAAATGTAGGAAACAAACTCTAAAGCCAAGATAGCAGCTCTAGGCAGCAATATCTGGTGTCTAGAAGATAAGAGGCACAAATGGAGCTTTGTTTCTTCTGGATTTAAAAATATGTGGCATTTTATTTTATGTGGAAATATTATTTATCTCAGGAAGCACTAGTCATGGAATATTATTATGATTCCTGGATTATAATACTATAATATGAAATGAATGGAATATAATGTAATTTCTTTTAACAGTAATGGTTAAAGAAGTGCTGCCCTTCAGTAGACATTCTGGAACACCTACTGGGAAAGAGTTACCTGTGGAGATAGGATCCTAATGATCAATGAATGCCTTTCTACAGTTGCCTGATCATGCCTCTTTCTTGTTTGGATGCTGTCAACCTCAGTTTTACAGTTAAACCCAGAAGGAAGACACTAATTTATTTCTGACTCACTGTGCTAAGCCAGTGAAGGGATCAAAACACTGCAGTTCTCAAGAGGCTAAACTGCTACATGGCTTTGGAATCAGGAAATCAAGCAGCCTCAGACACTTGCAGTTTGCAATGGCAAAGAATTACTTAGATGAGATATGGCCAGACAGTCTTCAAAGTTCTCACAGGTGAAACAAAAACTTTGGAGCTTCCAAACCCCCTTGATTTCTAACACTTCTCACAGAAGTGGGAGGCTGGGCGTGGCTGGGTAAGGATTCCGAGAACAAGACCCAATAACAACAAACAAGCTGTTATTGAGCAGGCATTCTTTGCTGCAGTGCTGGGCAGCACTGGGGATTCTCCACCAAGTTAGTGAAACACCCCAATTAATATACACCAAAAACATGCATATTCAGTTCCATATCAATGAGTTCCCAGAATTATTTTACATAGTAATTTCATTTTCTGGAATTGGCTCTTTGTAATTATGCATGCTCGATGGTCTCCTGGAGGGGGTCTTGTTGATTCTAGTTCTTTGTCCTGTCTCTTGTCCTGATCCTGTCTCCAGTCTCCTGCTGGTAGATTGCCCAGGTGGGTCAGAATCCATATAAATGTTGTTCTGTAGGAGCCACAGAAGACTCGATGTTATCACAACCTGCAGGATGCTTGGCATAGTCGACTGATAGTTTCACAAAGCACATTATTTCAAAAGCAACACTTAGTATAGCAAATTCATTATTACAGTAAACTTTATATTAGGCTATATTTCTATTGAATTTAATAACAAATAGCCTATGATGTATCACAGGCCTTAGTGAAGAAAAAAAAACACTGTAGTCAAAGCCAATGTAATGATGCTCTGGGGAGAGGGAATTTCTCCACAAATCTTGCAGTCACCTATGGCATGTTAAAAGAAATGGGACAGGAATGCAATTCCATATCCCATTTGAGAATCATGTCCTTAATCCACTACTCCATTCTTAGCTATTGCCACTCCTTGATGCTTAAGTACAACAAAGAAAAAAGGAAACACAAATCTACATAAGACCTGAATACTACTGGCCAGGGATGCACCTTTTTTTCGAAAAATAAATAAATAAATAAATAAATAAAAATCTTTTCTGAACAACCTTGAATCCTTGAAAAAACAAGGTTTTAATTTATAAGATTATTTTTTTTCTACTGTGTTTTTGTTTTGTCATTATTAACAATCTTGTTGTTATTAAACCTAAATCAATGCTTCTTGAAAAATCTTAGACCTTTATACCTTGCAGTTTCTGTGTAATACATGCTCTTGCCAATTTATAAAGACTGCAATGCAAGTGGAGAAACATTACTGAATAGTGTACTGGAAGACCTCCCTTTCATCCTGGTTCAAACACCCAAAGAATCCAACATTCTTGAAGAAACCTTGGATTAGACAAAAAGATTTTAGTCATGACAGGATTTAAACTAAAAAAAAAAACTTCAAGAAAAAAGACAACGTAAGTCTACTTATAAAATTTTTTGCCCCGAGAAAAATAAAAGTTTTAATTGTGAATATGTTAAATGAAAGATTTCTTCCTTATAGTTTGTAAAACTGAATTGATATTGATAAATTAATTGGATGAAAACAAAAAAAAACAACAAAAAAACCCCACCACATTGTCTGTTGTTATTGCCTAAGGAGGGTGACAGGAATCCATAAAATCCCACACTTAAACTCTTCAAAAACTCATTCCCCTCCATTAATAGCTGTAAACCTTCCCAGTAAGAAATTCTCAGAATGGTTTGACAAGGAGTACAGATTACCTTGAAGTATCATTGTCATGTTAATATAAATAGTACTAAAGTGGATATAAAGTGGATGGCACTTGGCAGAATTCCTTAATTCTGTAGCAGCCTTTTTAAAAGAGAATAGCCCATATTTACATACCTTTTCCATTTGAGGGAAGCTCTACTGTTATGGAAATAGCTTTGTTTAATGAGGATGAAGATGTCAGAGAATGAAATACTGACTGCTGCCTCTTTTCTCGATTCTCAGAACCTTTCAATTTCATCAGCTTCCACCTTCTTACATGTATGAAATTCAGTGGCAACCTTTTTCTTCTTTTTTTTTTTTTTTCCCAAATCAAAACAGCAAACCTCTCCTCTTCCTTTGTGCTTCTCAGACTTTTTCAATTTTCTGCCCTATCTAACCTAAAGTTACCATTAGTCACATAAAGATACCCATTTGTCTGGGCTCTTGTTTCAGTCAGGTATTTCCAAAGGGCTACTTTTTCCTTCTTAACATATTTTTCTAAGGAGCCCTGCAAGTAATATTTTTGCTGCATTTAAAAGGACTTTATCAATCAAATTAAACTTCAGCTGAGAGATAGAGAAAGCTGGGTGAGATAAATCTGAACTGCAAGATCCATTTGACTATTATTGTTGTCCCAAAAGTGGGGTCCTTTACCCAGTGTGCAAGAAGCCAACCCACACAAACAGTCAAGATATTGCTTTAATATCCAGTTCTGCACAGAAAAGGGAGCAGGGTGGTATTCCACAAAGCAAGCTCAGTTTCCCAAAATGCAAGTATTACTTTTATACCTAAAAATGTGAGAAAGAGCTTCATCTCTAACATTATTCTACCACTCGCACACACTCAACTAACCACTCGCTTCCATTTCAAGTGGCAATGCCCAGGAATTTCACTATGCCTGCTCAAAGAGTAAGAGGCTTGGTGTTAGCAGGGGTGCCTCTAGCCTGTGGGTATGAATTTTGTATGCTAATGATCATTAATATATTAATATAGTGATTTCAATTACTCAATTTATTTTGCCCCAGTGTTCAAGGCTGCAGCAAGATAAGTTGTGGGGAGTGCTGCTTTGTGTTCCTCGCAGGCCTGTCCCAAGGCCAGGCTGTTGACTACCTGGGGCATGTTCTCTAACTGGAATATAGTTTTGTCTAATTCTTACAGTTTCACTGTTATCTAGGCCTTGTTTTTATTCTGCCTGTCCCTTATGTTCTCTGTGATTTTTTTCCAAATGCATTTTTTCCCCTCAAAATGTTACTTATTTCAATTAATAACTAACATAATTATTGTTGTTATTGTTAGTGATGTTATTTCTGACTAGAAAACTCTTGGCACCTCAACTGAACTTTCCCCATCTCTGCAGTTCAAATCTGTCATCCTTTCATCTTTACCTTTCAGCAGCTGCCACCATCCTCCAGTATGACATTTACCTTATATTTTACCACATCACCAGTATAAAATAAAGAGTGCTATTCAAGGTTAAACACCTTGAGTTGTGGTGTTGGCTCATTTGAGATTAATTCAATGTGTAAGGGGCATTGATATACTTGAAAAATAAAATGGAAAGCTATTTCAAACTATTTCTAATGGTTCTATATGTTATTAAATATATTTAACACTGAGCTTTGGAATCAAGTTTACAACGCTGGCTTACATGAAGAAGAATCTGAATGGTACTAAAGCTATACATGAATTCAAAATGAGTTTGTTAATACATCCATGATGTAGGTAAAAAAAGAGGAAAGCAGAAAACTTCACTAAATTCAATGACCAACTTATACTTACAGACAAAAGCAGAGAAGGGGTTTTGCAATGCAAAAATAATGAAGAATGATTCTTAATCAGCTAAAATATCTGTATACGAAGTTGAGATATAGAATAATTCAAGGAGACATAGAAGTCATTAGATGTGAGATAGTTCTATTTCATTAGCACAATAAAAACTTGGTTTGAAGTTTCACATCACTTGATCATCAGAGCAAGATCCATACATAATTGATAAAAACAGGAAAAAGCTAGAGATTAGGGCAAACATGTCTAAAGCTGTAAAATGCCAATGCATTAGGAATTTGAGAGAACAGAAAACATATTGCTCATATGGCAAAACTTACATGAAAAAAACCCAAACAACCACAAGAACAAGGAGGGGAGGGGTAAAGAGCGAATGCTAAAGCTGTTTAAATTATTTACACCACAAAATATGTGATATTCATATATGTGTTCCTATGCATTTCTGAAATATTCTCAGGTCACTTCTTTGAATTTTAGCTGCATATATTCTTTAAATTCTGACCTACTCAGAAATAAATGCAGCCAACAGGAATTATCAGAGTGTTGTATTACTTGGTAGACAAAGTGGTAAAGAATTTAGCCAGAGGAAAAGCCACAATTCATCTTCTTGGTATCAAAGCTGAGCCTTGTAGAGGTAGTCCCAGTTTTAGGGGTCTCCACATCCAGAGTGATAGAAGGATTTGAAATCATCCACATTATGTATCACATTAAGTGAAAAACAAATAAAAGTATGCAAATGAAATGTATTAAAATACAAACCACAAAAAAATTCACATATTTTCAAAGCAGATGAAAAGAAAAAAAACAGTAGAACAAAAAAAATATATATATTTTTAAATCAAATACAAGGTTCCTTTATTATCTACCCAACGATCAATTTTAATGTTCAGCTATTCATGAGCCCATCATTGTATAAACCTTAGAAACCTAACATCCACAGGTTGTTTTTAAGGAACAGAACTTCCTTTAGACTATGTGTGCTTATTTTTCTATCTCATCCTTTCTATTTTAACATATGTTAATATGAATGGTTATATTGATGTAAGAGTAATAATAAGTAGTTACCATTATATGAAACTTAGATATATACCTCCTAATGTACTGTCATTTTCGAATAGTGAAATATTCAGTAGCACTAGAACAATTATATATGCATGACTATGATGTGTATAATTTTTTACTTGTATTTTGCAAGCCATATCCTTTGGGGTTAGAGTAGGAACCTCAGTAGTTTCAGAAAGAGCATAGGCACAGTATGATATCAGGGACCCCAAGGACATATAAGTAAATAAATAAAAGCAGAAATAAAATTACTGCTCAGTAAACAAATGAACAAAATTCAATCCTGTGATGCAGTTTTGACCCATCAACCAGTTTTAAGGTACAACTTGAATATGACTAGAAATTTGTCATAGCTTATTGTTTTATATTAGTGCAGTATATTACACTACAAGACTAATGAATGCAAGTAGTTCCAAAGGCATCTTATTTCAGAATGAGGTTTGAACAAGCCACTTAAACAAACTAGAAATATTATTATTAATCCAGAAGACAGGAAATATTTTTGTCTAGCTGGTATAACTAAACTGAAGTTCATCAATAAGATTTTTCTCAGATTTATTCCCTCAAACTCAGTTTTCTGAGACCAAACTTCACACAAACTACACAGTTTAGTGTAAGTAAACATTTACATTTCATTCTGATAGCAGAACCTTACAAAGTTAGATATATAACAGCATAAAGATAGAACATATCTCCAATATAACTCCAAGTTCTTTTCAAACACAATTAGTCCTGGCTTATTATTTTCTGCTTATTATTATATTAAAATATTTAGATGAGGCAGTGATGATATCTATAAATAAATGTACATCTTTAAGGCTACTTTTCAAAAACAGAAGCCCAAACAACATTGCTAGCTAGTTAAGAACATATATCTGTAAAAAAATCTAATGACATTAAAGCAAATTTAAACTTGCAGATCTTGACACAAGCCTAACTTTGAAAATGCAAACTGTTATTCAAAGAACCATCTTTTTAGAATAACTCAGTTATCACAACTCATTATTTCCATGAAAAATATTCTAGGACTAAGTACATCAAAGTGGAAGCAGGTCTTATTTAAATTTTTTTCTTTTCTGTCAATGCTTTGATATTATTTAATATGAAACACTTGCCTTTTCAACGCCTTCTTTCTATGCTCTGATAATACTTCTCAACATTTTATTATTCTATGGTACAGCAAACTGGATAGAAGAAAGTAAAATTCTCTCTTCTCATGAAACACAAGCAGCTGTGTAAAACATCCAAGGACAAAAGATAAATTTATAGGGCAAATTACTGTACTAGACTATAATGCACCCATGTAAAAATGGTGTATTTGAACATGCTATAACTTTACAGACTGATAGTACAACATCTGCTCTGATAGTAACCTGTTTAACAAAGGAAGAAAGGTGAAATTCATGGGTTCTATTTAGGAAAAAAAAGTAAAAAGAAATAGTAGTAACTGTATTGAATAGGCATAGCAAAAGAATAAAACATTGGCACATGGCCACAAAGGCAAAGGCATATGAGAGCAAGACTTTCTAACTCTAAATTCCCATGTTTCCAAGATTCAGCTTCCTCAAACTCTTCATAAATGTTCCTGAAAAAATATCTATATATAAAGCATGAGAAAAACATAGATTTCCTGTTTTTACTGTGATCAGAACTCAGCAGAGAATAGGTAACACAACATGTTTCATAGAATGCCTAGTGAAAATACAGTAATAAATCTTTGTTTTCTACTAAGGAACACTTTATGATATTATCTTTACAAGGGCTGAAAAAAAAAATAATCTCTTAAACTGCAGTTAGTCTTCCCAAAACTATCTCAGTTTGCAGAGCCACTATTTAATAAACTTTAGCAGGAAATAAAATTTTTTTTTTTTCCCTTTTGAATTCTTTTTTTCCTGAGCCACATGATGTTAAGCAGTGATGAAGTTATTCTCTGGCAGACACACAGTAGCTGATTTATCTGCTTAAAGCAAATGATACCAGAGACTCCTGAGGCTATTCAAGACAATACCCTGCTGTTAGTAGGTGATATAGGGGCTACAAAATATTCACACTGTCTCTAACACATTAGAGGCAAAACTTGATACCTGAAGGTGTCTAAGGTATCTCCATGACTACTTTTAAAAAATGTAAATTAAGATATCTTCCCAATAAGTTAACAAATTTCATTACGAAGCAGCAAACAGTTTCTGAATGAACACAGTTGACTACAGGTAAAACTGAAATTATTTATGACTGACAAGAAAAAAAAAATTGAAACATGCTATAGGGTACTGAGTCAGTAATCTCTATTCAGATTGTATTATTTATATTTTATAGTGTGACTGGATAGTAGCAAAGAATCATCCTCTCTTATAGAAAGGCAAAATCCTGACCTTTAGATAAGGCACATGTAACATTTAGAGTAAAATTAGTGTAGTTACCTGTCTAGAAAATGTATTTTTTATTTATGTTCTAATAAAACTTTGTCTGATGGAGCCATTCAGCTTCTATGCTCCTTTTGGACAATACAGATAAGGCTTTGAGGTTAAAAAAAATATTGGTCAAAACTGTGTAATACACTTAAAAATTAGGTGTATTGAAAATGTGTTTTTGTTTTGATGGGACGGGTGTGGTGTTGTGGGGAGGTGTGTCAAAACCCTCCTGAAACAGTATTTAACTACATTCACTCTGCACAGCTTGTATATTCTGATCTCTTTAGCAAATATTATTAAGATGATAGCTTTGCAAATTTCTGGGAAGCAGAAGTTGAGTCAGTATGATAGTAAATATCTAATATGCACAGATACCAGGAGGAAAAGCAATAATGAGAGAGAATGATGTAGGACAAGTAGTTAGGCAAGCCAAGAAGGGAGAATAAGTAGGGTAGTTTGTTTAGTGGCATTTCGTCTTCAGAAAAGACATTTGTATTCCTAGCGTGACAAAGACCAAATGTCTATCAAGTACACGTTTCCCCCACAGCAGTGAGAAAACCCTTTAGTAAATGAAGAAAATCTACCATGCATTAAAAATACATGTATCTACAGCACACCTTTTTGTTTCCAAGATAAAGAGGGCCAGAGCCTGTCTGGTATGTGCTAGAGAATTATTTTTCTCTGCTAGTTTATCAAGTAATTATGTTCAGTTATTATGGTTACAGAGAGTACAATAAAACTAAACAGTTGAAACCCAACTATATAATCTGAATATAAACTCTTTCCTCTTGTTCCACTGGTTTCCCAGGCAAAGTCCTGGCTCTGTTTGGTGAACTTCCCTGCCAGTTTTTAAATCACACACAGCTTGCCAGATCTCTTCTAACATACATCTGCTGCTGTACTGATTCTCCTCAGTGACCTGCTGGGCTATCAGATGCTGGCTCAAGTAACTGTTCCTGCCAATACAGGACATGCTGAGACCCTGTCAGCTTGCTGGGTTAATCCTGACTGTGGTTCTCTACCACTGCTTCTGCCTGGTTTTCATTCAGTGGCCTGAATTTCCTGCTTCATCACTTCTTTTGTCTCAAAAAAGACACAGAAAATTCCTGACCATATCTGTACAAGGAGTCTGTTTAAAAAGTTAGGTACCTTTTTTCATAATCTTCAATTGACTCTTATTTACTTTTCCATCCCTCTGCCTTTGTTTTTTAATATCAACTGTGGACTTGGACTATCTCCTGATCAGAATAGAAATAATAGCATGTTTAGATTTTCACTAGAATTTAGCACTGCTAGGCTAATGTAGCTGAAAAAGAATTGGCCAAACACTATTTTGGCATGTACATTAATCACAAAATTCCCTCTTGCGATTATACTGGTTATAATTGTGTGTTGAAGAGTCCCAAAACCAGTGCTTCCTTTTCTGCTTATTAAAACCAGAAGTTTGCCAAGGCTGAGAGATCAAGCAGCTACCAATCTATCTTCAGAATAACTCAACAGTTCACCAATAGCCAATTCACTCTGAACAGTTAAACTGTTGAACTGACAAAGCTACAGCCTGGTACCCATTACAGTTACCACCAACTTCTACATTCACTAGAAAAATTACATTTTTCCTGGACCTTATGCAATGCCAGTATTTTTTTACTGAGTCAGATGCTTGGTTACATATGGCAACATGAGAGGGCAGGATCTGTAGGGTAAGCATTAGTAAAACAATGTTTGTGATGTGTATCTATTAGGGAAATAAATGCTAATAACATATATATTTATATTTTTTCACTCTCTAATTCTGTGTGCACATACACACACACACCTATGTATTTATTTATTTTAAGAAGTAATTTCCTCAGAGGCTAACCAGGGCTTTGTACTGTACAGTTTACACAGCATATAACCCAGTGACAGATCACAGAATATATTATTTACCAAAACCTGTGCATCCAAGAAGTTAAAATAATTTAACTTTTAGCTACAAAAAGCTGTGTGGCCATGCCTTTTAGCATAAATTTGATTCAATCTGGAAAATACACTTGTTGCTCTTAACTCTGCAGCTTAGGTAGGTGTATTACTTCTTGAGTGCTAGCAATGTTTTCAACAGTAAAGACAGAAGAGGAATATGCCTTAAAATTCTACTGCAAATTAGGGTTAGTGATATCCTAAGGCCTTGGGTGTTGTTCTTTTCTCCCAAGAGGAGACTCCTTTTAATGGGATTCTGTGAAAAAGCCCGCTAGACGTGGATTATATGAGCACAGGAATCGGGATTGCCAACAGCATGCATTTTAAAACTACATTTTCAATTCTCTGTGTTTGTGTAATGGTTTTGAGCCTTCAGGGCTTGTATTTTCAAAGGTTTACTTCTTCTAGCCTAAGCACTGGAAAACATACTCTTATTTTCATGACAGCAGAGATGCTTCTATAACTAATTCCAGACTCCAGGAAATAACTAAATCACATTTGTAGATGTGTTTGCACTTATGTAGATGTGACTTTATATACATATTTATATAAATAATATACATATGTATGCATATATATTTTAAATAAAATGAGAATACAGATCTACAGGCCATATCTATTAATACTACTATCTCTTTATTAGTGATAAATTGCTCATCACCACGACTAACACCTTCACCTTGAAAATACCCTTGGTTCAAAACAAAGTATGTTCTCTTCAAAATCAATATAAGCAATTGTAATGACAAGCTGCAAACTCTAAAATATGATGGAAGAGAATATTGATTAGTTTTTAAAATTTTCATTTTGTTTTCAAACAGTTTTTCAGTATTCTAAGGTTACATTATTCCAAAATCATAAAATGTAGATGAATGAGAAAAATCTCAAAAAAAATAGTATATCATTGTCACAAATTATCATTATATTTTTTGTGACTCCTATTTTGATTATGCCCCCTATGAGGTCTCTGAGTTCAGTCAGAACAATCCTGTTGCTAGAATATATCTATCAGCTTGTTTTGTGTTATGGCAGAAAGGACACTGTTTTCAAGGAAGAATCTATTATTATTCAACAAAGAAAAGACTGGAGTTTCATTACGTCCTTTTTACACAAGTCATACACTTTTTTTTCTGCCCCCCCCTCTTCTGAAGTATAGTATTTCAGTATCGGCCTTATTAGTTTGAATAGATTGGACAAGATAGCAGGGATGAAAGTTTTTTGCTACAGCTATAATACTTGAGCAAATAGAAGTTGTTACTTATACATACAAAATATTTCACTGACATAATTTGTTCATCACAAATACATGCTACATCATTTGATCATGAAAACTACAATAGCTCAAACAACCTATATATAAGTACCTGCCTTTTTTATCATAAGAATATACTTTTCCCAATATGCAAATAAAAAAATTAAAAAATTAAAAAATTCCTGACCCTTAAATATTTTGACTAATGTTTTATATATTATGCAAACTGTCAGACAGTGTATTCCATAATTGATTGTCCTTCCAATATTTCTTGCAAAGTAGTTCACAGTATCTGATAGACACTCTATTATAATTGAGTTTTACTGTTAAATTCATAATATCTTTGATTCTTTGGTGTACAATTTTACAGCAAGTTGCCAAAGGATCATCTACTTGTGGCCCAAACTAGTTGTTAAAATCTCCTTCTCAAAATGTATTGTTTTGACTTACAGAAACTGAACAGCTGGTAATAACTTGTTCTTCTATTTTAAAAGAAAGTGGCTGAGGGAACCAGGGATGTTTAGTTTGCAGAAGAGGAGGCTAAGGGGAGACCTCATTGCCCTCTACAACTACCCGAAAGGAGGTTGTACAGAGGTGGGTGTTTGCCTCTTCTCTCCCAAGTGACCCATAACAAGACCAGAGGAAATGGTCTGAAGTTGCATCAGGAGAGGTTTAGGATAATTTGAAGCATCAGATAGGCTGTAAACCCTGGACTACCCAGCCAGTGGGAAAACAGGGGAGGAAACTTTGCATCGGGAATAGGCAATATAAACCGTTATTCACCTTACTATGGATGTGCCTACTTGTTTAGGTCACACATTCTTGCAAGAATATAAATAAACTGTCCTTCTCTGAAGGATTTATGTGGGCCTGTTGATTGGCCCGACAAACATTTCTCACAACTAGAAGAAAAAATAACAGTAAACTTGCTTCATACATTACTAACTCAGGAGATTGCTTAGTCTCAAGACATTCAGAAAGGCTCAATTTCAGACATTTGCATTGGCTGTGAAGACAGCAGGGAATGGGCCATGTGTTCTTCTCCTGACTGGCTATCAAGGAGCACTGAGCATGGTGCTGGCATCCGATGAGGTACCTCTATTCTTCCCAAATGGGAGAGTACCATCTTTTCCTAGAAAGCTTCCAATTTTTCAAATTTTTAAAGCAATTTAGTAGACTTTTCTGCTGATATTTTTACTTCACCTGTTTGTTTCAATAAGGATTCTGATGTTACTTCCTCATTAATTCCACATTCTTAACGTATGTAATTATTTTCCAGGGGGGGTAGAAAATAAAATAAAGTAAATATTATATTTATCAGTGGACCTCTGCTGTTCTCCTTCTAAATAATGAACATGTTCTAGTTTTTACTATGACTGTAGGGGTAAAGTACCCATACACAAAGAACAAAGATACTTTGGTCCTATGTTTTGAAGATAAATTAATATCAAACTGTTTCGCCTGAAGGATACTCCAGGAAGATCCGAATTTCTTCCATATAGAAAGCTTTAAGTTACAAAATATATGCTAATACATGTTAATTCAAGGTTATCATTGGCGAAAAGGAAGCTGACTCAGTACTAAATGTTATATTGACTTTTCTGTATTATTTGAAGTCAGTATATCTCTGGTAATAATGTCTGATAATACATCTATGATGAAAACAGAGTAAAGCTCTGATGATAGCTCTGACTGATAAAAGTATTTAAAATGTATTATTCTCTTCCCAATTATCACTAATACTGATGAAGATCATTCCGGAATAAACCTTAGAGATATTTTGACTACAGCTAATTTCAGCAATTGCTGGCACACTTCAATGCAGAAACACACACAGATGTTGGATACAACTACATTTACCAAACTGTCTTTAGAGTATTTAATCTAAGGTTTATTCTTCGTTTAGCCAAAGGACTGAAAATCAACTAACCTGAAATATATCTAATATAGATACAGCATTTTGGAAGTCCTTCTAAATGTAAACCCAAGTAATAAACATAGGAATATTACTCTACAGAACCGTGCAATCAGCAACACTGTGAAGATGCTCTCCTGTGTATATCTAAAAGTTGCAGATCTCTCTGTTTTGGGAAATCTGTAAGGTCTTCAGAGAACTGCAAGAGATTGGGTGATTGCCTCACTGATTTCTAAATTCTGACAGTTTCTTTAGGTCAGGAAAAATAGTGCTTTCAAGACACTACACATACAACTCAACTAAACAGAAGGTTATTTGGTATGAAAAAAAGACAGAAAAAATGTATGTGGTGTCAAAAATTGGTAATAAATTTGTTTTGTTTAATGTAGCAATATGAATTAAATTAGAAAGCAAGCAAATAGTAATAATAATAATCATAAAAAAGTCACATTGTACCTTCTCCATGTTGACTCCCAAACTTTTGAGTATTTGCAATACTTAAAAGCTATGGGAACCTTGTTTAAACCCAATTATAATAGCAAGTTGTATTGGAATTTTGATCTTGCAACACTGAATTAAAACTCAAAATCACCCTCCAAGCTTAAAACTAGTAGGAATTTTTTATGTTGTGGTAACGTAATTTTCTAGGATGCATTCTGGTTTTGGGATTGATTTTTTCAGGTGGACACTGGGGGGCTGGGGCAGGGAGGGAGTAAACATTACTTATAATTTTCTGTTCATCCCAAAGAACTAAATCAAATTTGATAATTTTATCTTTGCTTTCTTTTTTCTTGAAAGCAAGCAAACTTAAAACAATCACAGCTTGGATGAATGATTTTAAGCATAACAAAGGCAACCACTTTCAGCCCCAGACCACAGAACCACATCTTTGTGATTATTCTTAATTTGATATAAAAAAGAACAGATCACACTAACTGAAGTTGATTTAAAAGTTTTTATAGCTTACAAAAGGAGAAAATGTCATGTTTCCACTCAGGAAACTATTTTATAGTTTAATGGTATATGACCAATATGTATCATTATACCTATTATATATCATCAACACATATGACTGCATTGTAGACAGCAGATAGATCCCTAATTTCCAAAACCTTGCAGAATTTGTGTTGTACTATTTTGGTGTTTGTGCTGTTACTGATCCTTCAGTGTCTTTCTTTGTTGTTTACTGAAAACATATTAGGATATGCATGGCATTTTAAAAAGACATTGGGAACATAAATTTGACAGGACAAGGGACAATGGTTTTAAAATGAAAAAAAAAAAAAAAAGGTAAATTTATATTGGACATAAAGAAGAAATTATTTATTATGGGGATAGTGAGAGACTAAAAGTGGTTGTCAAGTGAGGCTGTGGATGCCCCATCCTGTGAGTGTTCAAGGTTGGACAAATTCTTGAGCAAGCAGTTGTCTTGGAAGATGTCCCTGCCATTGACAAGGGTTTGGACTAAATGATGTTTAAAGATCCTTTCCTATCCAAAGCATTCTATGATTCTATGAAATTTATTTTCAAGAGGAGAAAGTTGGTACAAATAGCTGAAAAATTGCAGTGAAATAGAAGGAAAATATCTTCCACTCTGAAAGTTGGTCTTTGCATTATTTTATGACCTGTCGTGTTTCCCCATGCATTGTAACCTCTGTTTCAGCTCCAAGCAAAAACAAACAAACAAACAAACAAAACCAACAAACCCTCACACACACACAAAACCAAACAAAAAAATAATATTGAAGGAAATATCTAAAGGCTATGAGATTATCAGATGACTACTGTTAGATGAATGCCAGTATCTTAATCAAAGACACAATTCAATAAGCTACTCTGTCCCCCACTTCCCAAATGTACCTATTTTTCTTCCCTACCCTCCTCCTGGTTTTAAGCAGTTATGTGGAGATTATGTGTTATAACTCACAATGTTAAATCAAGGTTTGCACCCTGTTCTTAACATAAGGACAGACTTGCTAAATCTATAAATAGAAATATTACTCACATTCAGATGTCTTATTCTCTGCAATTCCTTAGTGTTCTGAATTGCATTATGTATATTTACAAGAAGAAGCATATCTACTAATAACAAAGTACCTAGATTTTTTTTTATTTTTTTTTTTTCTGTGGCCATACTAGCTGGAGAGCACCCAGGAGCCACCAGCTATTGCCAGCTTGTTTGTGAGGTAATAGCCATAGCGGGGGGAGCAGCTGTGCCTGTGGGAAGGAAGGGATGGGTCAGGGGACTCAGACTATTTGCAGTATTCCTTCCCATGGTGCTTAGGATAAAATGGCTCCTAAGAGAGCTTCCTTCTAGTGTTTGTGTCTGGTGTGCTGGCTGGGCTGTGATTTGCTTCTTTGTCATCTCTCCCTGTGCTGGTGTTCCTGCATCCTGTTTTCTCACTGAAGAAGAACGTTGTGCACTGAGACAGGTTACATTCTCCTGCCTCACTGAGTAAGACTCAGGTAGCCACTCCAAAGTTTTTTGCAGACTGTTATTGGAATCCTGGAGTCAGGCACACCCATCTGCTATTAAGTCCAGTTTGGCACTTTTCTGGTTAGGGCATGATCATCAGCTGAGGAGTGTGGGTTCTATATTTGAATATTTATTTACATATTTGAACATATATACATATTTGTATATAACTTTCCAGCTTCATTATTATGTTTACTATTTATTATTTAATATAAAACTATTTTATTTTTTTTCAAACCTTAAAGTATCTCTCCATTATTCCCTTATATCTTTCCTTGGGAGGATAATGAGGGGATAACAGCATCTGTTAACTAAAACTAAAACCGGCTAAAACTGTGGCATGTATTCAGCTTTAATAGAGAAAGAAATGTTCAAAGAATACAGATGTCTAAAAAGATCTTAAAGTATTCTCTTGCTATTTGAAATAAAATTCCAGCTGCTGAACTGAAAACTTTCTAATCAACAGTTTTGTAATAAGTAATTTGAAACATAAAACCGAAGAACATTAGGAAACCTTAAAACTGAAACCTAAGAATATTCTTACTACCATCTGTGTTCAGTTTAGTAATGGTTTACTGGAATAATTGCTGCTGGTCTTGTTAATTCAAAAACTGTGTTGGAAAACCTCAAGAACTTTGCTGTGAAGTGTATATGCTCTGATATGTATATATGCATATACGCATATTATGCGTATAATCTCCTATAAGCTAGATAGGCGAAAAAAAATAATGCAAATAAGAAATCTGAATTGCACAAAAATAATATAATACAGCATATTGAACACCTTAACAAAACTGCAGTGTTGCAATAGAGAAACATATATGTAGACAAATCAGCAGAGACGCTAATGCAAACATAAATTTTACGAATATTAAGGAGTCTTTTGAGGGTTTTTTTTATTGCTTAGTAAATTGTCTTTAATGAGTGCAATGAAGAATAACAAATGTTTTCAACACAAGTTATATGGTTATTGTTCCATCTAAAGGGAATAAAGAAAATAAAATATTTCAACTTCCTCAAATCAGCAAATTTTGAATGTATAGTTGTTGGATATATCATTGAAATTACTAAACTCTTCCAGTTACAAAAACTAGGTTCATCTGTAAATCTGCAAAGCATAAGTAATTTGGAATGAAAATTTCCAATTTTCACAAAAATCTCCATAAATAAAAAAAAAAAAAAAGGGGGGGGGAATAAATATCAATATTTATAATTAGAATTTCATTAATTTACACCGAAGATCTGGTTACTTAATGACAGGGAAGGAGGGTGCTCTCAATTACTAGTGACATACCTTCTTTAGTCTACCTTTTAATGCATGTTTTTTTGACAAAAAAAACAAACACTGGGATAAGCTTCTGAGCTTTCAGAGATTCACTTCAGGATTTGGCAGATAAACAGCCTTAAGACTGCATCTACAGTACTCATACTTTAACCCTTCACAATTCTTATTTGCTGTTTAATGGTTGTATGGGAAGTAAAAAAAACCCAAATGGTTAGAACCATTGGGACAGGAAGAAGGCAAAAGTTCACTCATGGGAAGAGACCTCAACAGAAGTTTCCTCTGCCTTCCAAAATTCAGCTGCATTTTGTACATAACCCGTACACTTCTTTGCAGTTGAACAGTATTTCATCAATTGGCATCTCAGGCTGATTTTTCACCTATGTATCCTTCAAAAACGTGGACTTTTTTTTTTAGTAAGAACTGACCCTATCTGGATTTCATTGTATGTTGTGTAAAAATAAAAGTATAATATTAACATCTAAAAAAGTTACAAAAAAATAGTTTTGGTATGGCTGGATTGAGATTCTGTTTTGTACCAAATTTTGTTGTTTTGTCTATATACATAGTAAGCTTCATGAAACTTTGTACTTACGATCTGAGTTCTGCATATAATTTATATAATGGTTTTATTTATCTTTGGAATATAAATCAATCCAATTTCTGAACTGGTCTGGTTTTGCTATTTTTTGAGTGTTTGGATTGAAATTCCAGAAGCTAATGGCTATCGATTATCCTGCAGTCAGATTCATGCACTGCAAAAGACTTATCTCAAGCTGAATGGTATTAAAATAGTCACAATAAGTCGTCATTATTCAGACAGTATTATATGCCCCAAAACAACGAGCCAACAGTTCCCATGCTGATAGTTTCATCCAACTGAGGAAAAGCTGACCTTGTAACAAAGACATTTAACTATGCTTAGTGACAGCATAAACTGTATCAAGGTAGTTTGAAAATTGCAGTAAGTTGATGGAAATGCAATGTGAGGATTGACTGTCTATGGCAAAACTGAAATATGATTGGACAGTAGAAAATAACTCTAAGTAGCTCCTAGAGGATTAAAAAAGGCTGACTAAAAGGGATATGGAAAGGGAGGAAATAAGACAAGGTCCTGAGCTAACAGCACTAATTAGCATCAAACAGCAAGGAACAGCAGAACGAGGGCAAAACAAGACAAGAACCTTTATAAATGTATGACATAATCAAACATTGCTTAACTATAGCCTTATTTATTTGCTGTATATATTAATGTAATCTGCACTTGTTGATAATAATGTCGCAAACAGGATGATAAAAAGTGTCCATCTATTTATGTAAAAATGTCACAATAAGCCGGGGTAGCTTTTTTATTTCACATGAGAACCCCTTATCACTAGGTGGTAAGCAGTGTAAGATTGGTGTTTTAAGCCTGAAGCACTTGCCAAATACACTTTCATATACAGTCAAGGGCGGGAAAGTGTCAGCACCACAATCTGTTCTCTAGACATCTAGGTACCCACCTAAAATTAATGTGAGTCCCCTTCTTTCCTCTCATATATGCATAAATAGGAGATAAGTTCCCTGGCTTTAGGTGCATGAGTTGAAGATGTCTACTTAGGGAATTTGAACCTTAGCCTGTGCTGACAAGTCAAAATGGTAAAACTGTAATGATCCACCAGTGACATGGAAACACAAAGGTGGGAAGAGGAGTAACAAAGTAATGAGTCATCAGAGAGCAAAGGCGTAAGCATGGGAGAATGCTGGATAATAGAGGACTGACTAAATTCCAGAAAGTGTTTAAAGAGATGAGTAAACTGAGGCAGGGAGAAATATAGAAGGTAAATGGTTTGTGTCTGTGTCAAGATCTGATAATTGGATACATAGAGATTCTCTGTGATCCTGTCAGGGCTAAACAAAGGTAATACAATATTAGGTGCACAAATAGGCTTTTATTTAGGTTACAGATCATCTGGTAAGAGTTATAAGTATATATTTGTCATAAGCTTATAATAGATCTGATAACTAACCCTAACTACAATAGAGAAAGATCAGGAAAGGAAATAAAGAGTTAAAGGAAAGTCAACAGCCAGAGCTCCAGCGGTGTCCCGTTGGTCTCATAGTAAAAGGGGGATGGTGGTCTAGTCCTAGGAGGTGTCTTGAGACTGGCACTCTTTTACATAGTTAATCCCTGGATTACGCCACAGTGGTCACCCAATCACTGTTCCACGTGTGTAGCAAAAATTATTTATCACCTCATGGATTCCTTTAGTCCAGTTATTCATATATTTTTCTGCCAAGTTGGTGATTTACATGAAACACTATTTGAGTCTTCTAATTAGTTCAAGGCATGGTTATCACAGGATGCCCTTGCTCAGTGCTGGCTGTGGCACCGTGTGCCTCCTTGTCCACAATCTCAGCACGTCCCACACCAAACTCCCGGGTTCGCAGTTGCCTGCAGCATTTGCAACATTGTTGACACATTGCGGGGGCTTGCTGAGTAAAATGGTTTGGTGGGTTGCTGAGATATCTTTTTAGTCCAGCAATAAATCCTGCTTAACTCTTAGATGTCTCAAGACAAACACCAGCCACCCTGAGTTTCTGAATACGCTGTTTATCTTTTGGATTGTTCTAGACAAGCACCATATATCCCAAATGTCACAGTCTGACTAAGCTCTTTTTTTTATACTCATGTAATAGTGGAAGAAACTTCTCCAAGGGCAATGAGGTCAATGATTCACATAACAGAAAGGCTGGTGTGTAAGAACAAAGCACCTAGAAGATTGTGGTACTAGAAAAAGTCAGAGACAATATAGACATACAAACAAGATCATGTCTCCATAGTAAAAAAAAAAAGAAAAAAAAAAAGTAGAATCACAGACCAAGCTCTGACTGACTCACTTTGGTAGATGAGAAATAGCTTAGATCATGAGCACTGACAGACAGCAGATAATTGTGGGTGTAGGTGAATGTTAATAATTGAACTTTTGAACTACCAAGCACAAACTTCCCACTTGCTACCTGCAATCAGGAAAGTCTGGCTGCAAATTTTTATAATATCTGGACTATGCTAAAATGGCACATACTGAAACCTCCAATTAATAAAGAGACCACCAGCTAGGAGTCAGATCACACAGTGTGCCTCTGAATATAGGCTATAGGTTATTTGGACAAAGAAAAAAACCCTTCCCTAATACAAGGGAAGTCGAGGCCAAGTAAGTGTGACTTTGAGTGCGGAAGGAACTGGGAAATTGCATGTGATAATCAGATAGGGTAAAAGCTTTTTTTTTTTTTTTTTTTTTTAAAGAGACCACCTTAAAATATATAATTGTATTTCCTTCTTCTCACTCATATTTTGAGAGACTAAGCTGTCAACAAATATGCTGTCCAAGCAGTATGGGATTGGCGTGGGAACTTCTCTTAAACATTAGAGAGGGGAAAAAAAACCCCAACATATTTTCAGTAAGTATAGTACTAACCATGCTATTTTCTGATGAGTTTGCTGTTTTCCTATAAGTCTATTTCCCCACAAATGTTTTAAGTTTTTAGCAATATTCCACATTGAGTTTACACTAATTTCCAAGAGCACTGTGAAACTTAAATTAGATTAATCCAACCTACACAATTTTTCCCCCCCTCGGAAACATACTATCAGGAAATTATATTCTTTGGGTATGACCCCAAGCATGGTAGGTTATATATTCCAACATACACCATTAAATTCATTAATATGTATTTTGTGTGAGGATTAATTGATTATATTATGTATAATTTCCATTGGTATAATGCTAATATTTATACATCTTTGTTCATTCAAAGGATTGAAATTTTTGTAACCATTCTGTGCATTTTATAACAAAGCTGAATGTATAGAAAAGTTGCACAGCAAGCTTGAATTTGGAGTTAATACTGACAGCTAGGGAATGTTTTACATTTAATTTTTCATTTATCTAATTGAAATGACATCTCAAACTTTTCACATATAGCTGATACTGTTGTAATAAAAAAAAAAAAAAAAGTTTTCTTGAAAATACAATTTTGAAGTCAGGGAATGCATTTCCTTTATTTTAGTCCTGTCACATCATTTAAAAATAAAGATAACCTATTTCCATTTTCCCCTAAGATTGTATAAGGTTTAAATGAAGCTGTCATGACAGAAATATAAAATGTGAAAAATAGTCTAAAAGATTACAAAAACTTTCACTTATGTTGTGGCTTTGCCATCAGAGGCTATTTGTTCCAATTTGCATGCTAGCAGATGATGCAGTGTATGTCACCATGAGTAGGAAAAGAACAAAATAGATAGGAGAGTGTATGGGGCAGGGAGAAGAAAAATATTGTAGCTTTGATCTGAAAGAAACCCACCAAATCACAGAACAAGTAAACCAATAAATAAAACATTTAAATATAATAGCTCCCCCAAAAAATTATACTGCTAGCAGTCCCCAAATTTGAACAAATAAAATCACAATGGAAGGGTGTGGTTTTGTCACCATTAGGCTACTGTCAACAGCTTTTTAAATTTCTCTCAAAACACCAGATTGCATCTGACCTGTGTTTGAATTCATGATATTGTGATAAAGGGCAAGCAATACTGCTGTGCTCATTAGTATAGATTTTGTTTTCAGGATGGACTGTCTCACTGATTAGCACAAGCCCTCATTACACCAAAGTGACACAACCACTCTTCTACTTCGTGCATCAGATTTAGCTTTTTCACAGGTCATGGTGTTGCCCTAAATTTGTGCAATAACTTCAAGCAGTTTGTAACAAATGCTCTTCATTATATGCCTGTTAAATGTATCCACCATTTCATTCTCAAGCCCTAGCTCTCCTCTTTCTTATGGGGCCAGTTTCCAAGCAACCAGGGGAAGAGTTTTCCAGGAAAATATTCTGGATCATGTGGAATCAGAAGTTCAAAGAGAACAGCATCTGTCTCCTGTAGCCTTATAGATCTGATTCAGCTACCCAGGAATTGCATATGGTGCTATCTAAGAGTTCCTGGAGCACCATGGGCATTGGCATGAAGCCAATGAAGCTGAAGACTTGTGTCATCTTGTAGCAGTAGCTGACCTGTCAAATAAGCCTCATCTTTGGTTATCTGAAGGGTCATGTAATTAATATGTACCTGTCCTGGTTTGAGCCAGGATGAAGCCAATTTTTCTTTTTACTGATTTTTTTTTCTTCAGTAAGCTTTCTTGTAACTAGCAACAGTGTGTTCTACTAGGCTGATAAGACAGTGGAATGTTTTTCTAACTACTGAGGCTTCAAGGCCGCACCTGCACTCTGCTGGCTCAGACACTATGGGGAGATCTGTGACCCCCCCGTAGGAGGCTGAGTTAGACAGACAGCAAAATTGGCCAAAGATATTCCATTCCATATATCTACGTAAGCTCAGAGGAAGGTCAGAGATCACAGAAGACAACTTCCTTCCTTCTTCTTCTCCCCTTCCCTTCCGTCCATGGCCGGCGTCCAGGGAGGACTCTCAGGGAATGGCTGTGGGAGTTGCTGGGGGGGGGGGAGGCTAGAGGCTTTTGCCCACACCTGAGTATATCTGTATATAATTGTATATATTTTCTTGTATGATTCATTAGTGTTTTAATTAAAGCTGTGTAGTTTAGTTTTCAATCCAGCCAAGTCTCTCTCTTTTTCTCTCTCTCCTTCCCTACCTGGGTGGGAGGGGGAGGGGATCGAGAGCATTGTTGTCGGACCTAAGTCAAACTGTGACAGTACCCATAAAACCAACTTGTGTTTGTTTGTTTGTTTCTCAAATATATACACAAGAAACAGTAATTGAAGGCATAACAGTGAATGCTATTATAAATTAAATTATTAAATGTTCACTTAGCCCAACTTCAGAGGTGACTGTGTCTTAAGACAATCCTTTAAACTTTGCCTGTCTTGCCTGTGAACTCAACAGTTGTTAGTTACAGGAAAACTTTACCTGAATTGTTGCATTATAAATTTCAGGTAGTTTATTAAAACCGGTGTCTCCATGGAGATATGTTTTTCTTATTCATTGCAAATTATACTGCTACTATTCTACAAAATGTTAAAATAATCAGTACTAGTTATACATATTTTCTTTTAAAATTCCTTGACAAATGTGTTATGATTGTTACACTTTTCAATTTACAAGCAAGTATTTGCTACCTTCTTCCACACTATGTTGCAATGACTACTGCCAAGGGTTTAATATGTTGTTTCTTTGGCTTTCTAAAATACCATAAGCAAAGCTAGTGTAGGAGTAAACGTAAGGCTTCAAAGACTAAGAAGGACCTCTCTACAGGGTACATGTCTCAACCTACTCCTACTACAATGCTAAGTTTCAGAATTAAAATAAACAATTAGCTGATAATACGTGAAATAACTGTAAATGCTCAAAATTGTTTGAGCTTTGTTAAAGCCATGAACTCCATGAACTAGAAGAATGCAAAATTCATCTCTGCTAAAATGGAATTAGGCCATCAAGTTTCAAGGGATGAAAATGGAAATGAATAGGACATAACTCAGTGACAACTACTTTTGAGATATTGAAGAAGGTAATACTACATTAGTTTGATTTATTTTGTTTATATTTTGGTTTAGATTTGATAAATAGAGAAAATTCTTAATGAACTAGAAAGTCAAAACTTCACAGGCTTCTATTTGATATTTATAGTACCATACCAGAGCTAAACACATTGTTCAATAAAATTAGGGGTTCTCACTCTGCAAAGATATTTCTCGGTATTCTTATATATATTAAGTTGTCTACTCTGCTTTATTCTGTAACCAACTAACAGTATGATACAAAGTAGCCAGGAGCAGAGGTCTTTAAAATAAAGGGATTTAATTTTTTGTGTGACATGTTTGTATATCATCTAACATGTTGCAGGTACAACTATAAGGGAAATACACTGAGAACTATGGTATAATTGGCACTTTCAGCAAAGGGCTCAGAGGATAATAATCTCATCTCTTCAAATAAAATAATAACAAGAAAAGTAAAATAATGCAATTGGGTTAAATATAATAATAATGATTAAAATAGTTTGAATCATATAATCATAGAACTGTCTTTTGGAAAAGACCTCTAAGATCATAGAGAACCTAGAAAAGTCTAGGAGTGGCTGAATCCACTCTTAATCCCAGAATTGGTGAATGGTTTACAGCTAAGGGGTTTAAGTGTAGGGATTTCAGTGTAGTGCTTTGACACATGATTATGGGTCTGGTACAATTTAAAAAGCAGTAAGTTATTATTTCTTAACAAGATTATAAGAAATAATAAAATTTAATTACATAATTCTCTAGTAACTTAATCAATAATCAAGAATATGTTATAATCAATGCAGAGCTTCAAGTAACAATCTAACAAAGTTTCTAAACTAAATAGTGTACAAACACATACACACAGATATAAAGATTAGCCTGTTAAAATGTTAGATTCTGCTACTTAATTTAATGAAAGAAGCCGCATTCTTCCCCCATCAATTACCAAACAGAGTCAATTTACACCAGCTCGACAGAATTTAACTTGCCCCATACCTAAGAGAAGTGGCCAGCTACTTACACTTTCAATCAGATGAAGCAGCTTCCTTCATGAGACACGCCACACAGGCCACAACTTGGTGTGATCCCAGAGAGCTCTGAGGGGTCTCCCCTTTAAGACCAATATTTATAGAGTCCAAGACGATTGACTCTGGTCAGTACTTTTCTATGATAGTCACGATTATGGGTTAAGTAATCTTTGGTAACATTCAGAGTAGGCTTGTGTTTGAGCAGCAGGGGTCTCAAGTACTTTCTGCAATCAGAGTTTCAGGTACAGTTCAGTTAAGGAGTGCCTAATTGCCCCAAATCTCTGCATTTGCACCACAACAGAAAGGTGCCTAATTATCTGGGCTCCAGTAGGCAAGATCAGAAAGTGCCAGATTGTATCATCCTAATGCCCTTCCTGTCGATACATGAATAATACTGTACTTGTAAGTAAAGCAAGAACAATGTTGGTTAATGTTGATGTTGAAACATGGCTCAGTGAACAAGGGGGTCTGCACGACAAGATTTGTTACCTGGGAGAAGAGACTGACACCGGCCTCTCTGCAACATCCTTTCAGGAAGTTGTAGAAAGCAATAAGGTCTCTACTTAGCCTCCTCCAGGCTACACAACCCCAGTTCCCTCAGATGCTCCTCATAGGACTTGTGTGCTAGACAGTTCAACAGCTTCGTTGCCCTTCTCTGGACATGATTGAGCACCTCAATGTCCTTCTTGTAGTGGGGGGCCCAAAACTGAATACAGTATTAAAGGTGCGGCCTCACCACTGCTGAGTACAAGGGGACAATCACTTCCCTGTTTTTGCTGGCCACACTATTTCTGATAAAAGGCAGGACACTGTTGGCCTTCCTGTCCAACTGGTCACACTGCTGGCTCATATTCCGCCAGCTGCTGACCAAGAATCCTGTGTCCTTTTCTGCTGGGTGGCTTTTCAGCCACTCTTCTCCAAGCCTGTAGCAGTGCATCGGGGTTGTTGTGACCCAAGAGCAGGAACCAATATTTGTCCTTGTTGAACCTGATACATTGAGCTTTAGTCCACTGATCAAGCCTGTCTGTATCCCTCTGTAGAGCCTTCCTACTGTCAAGCAGATCAACAGTCCCACCCAACTTGGTGTCTTTTGCAAACTTACTGAGGGTGCACTCAATCCTTTCATCCAGATCACTGATAAAGACGTTACACAGAACCGGCCTTGACTCTGAGCCCTGGGGAACACCACTTATAACCGGCTGCCAACCATCTGTCTTCCAGCTCCAGGGCCTGCATGCTTAGAGAACTGATCTTACTACTGAAAACTGAGGCAAAGAAGGCATACATCGGCCTTTTCCTCATCCTTTATTTTGTTACTATTGCCATCAGCTCAGGAAGAACACGTTTCTGTTATCAGGTCTTGCAACAGGATGTGGTGTCTATTTCTTCTGTTGTATCATTCTTGTCCAGCCACAACACTTCCTGAATTGAGCATGGAAAGATTGAATGGCACAGTTATTCATGAGTACATTCATTTTATAAGCATTAGAATCCAGTAAAATCAGCTTAGAGATATGGTTTACTCAGCAGAGACACTACTAAGGAGAGTACAAACATTACTGTGAGTGAGAGGTTATATAAAATGTTTTTTCATTGAACTGCAATCTCATTATGACTTCCAAAATTCAGACAAAAAACTACATTCTTCAGCAGAAAGATAAGAATTTCCATCAGGACACATTTTAAACTGAGTGAAAGAAAATTCATGTGTCTAGATTTCCCTTGTGTTATTAGAAAAGAGTCTTAATATTTTATTTACTTAAAATCCCAGCACAAGAAGAGTATTGCATTGGATAGGTTTCATGGAAATTAACTTTTACCAAATCTAAAAATAATCATAATATGTATGTTTAGTGTTAACGATGAAATAATCTGCTTTAAACAGACTAATATGCAGTATGTTTGTATTTTGATATCTGAAACAGGATTGACGATTATAATTATTCCCCTATAAGAAAAGCATGCAAGAAATGCTGAAAGCAAGAAACACTAAGAAACTTCTGCTGAAATTATAGATGAAACACATCTGGGGGAAAAAAAACAAAACCTCACTTTCACAACATAGTAGTGAAAGACCTAAATTTTCATAGATAGGAAGGTGTTTTTTTAAAAGGTGTTTTTTTTGTCTTTGCTCCTGGAAAAGTACACATTAAACAGAAAAGCTACTAAGTGTCAGATCACTGTCCTTTTCTACATGGTATCTCTGTTTGCTGTATTACTTCTAATAAAACTCCTTGATATTTTATCATACTTTTGGTATCACTTTCTACTGGATAGTATAGTATGAAGTGTGCCTGTTGCTTTTGTTAACCACACTCAAAGGTGAGATTACTAAAAATATAATTTTAAGTCAATATCTATTCCAGACATTATACTGAAAAATTAGAGCCTGAATTGGTCTTGATTATCCTTCATTTTATAAATTAAAAAACAGGACTGTCAAAAGAGTATTTTTAGAATTTAAGGTAACACTTTGAATTACTTTTTTGAACTCTACATCGCCTAGTGAGAAGTAACTATTTAGATATTAGTGTAAATATATGTGTGTGTTTGAGTGTCTGTGTACGTGTGGTTTTGTACAGACTGTTTCTATCACTGATAAAATATGGTATATACTTTCATTACAACATACAGATGTACTCATCTGGTTTCTAACAAAAATTATTTTACAGATACAGCCTGGGAGCCTAAAGAGTAAAATATTATTAATTCAGTAACCACAATTACTAGATATCTTTACAGCCTGAGTATAGGATTAACTACTGCAGCATTTATGGTTGATGGCAGTAATTACATTTAAGTATTCTAAATGCAGAAAACCAAAGAACCTGTATAAACAATAAAAAAATAAGAATGTTTTTTCATAGAGGCTGCCTCCACAGATGAAGGGTTTGCTTCTAATTTAATATATTAATACCATCAGATAAGTCATATATAGTAATCAGAAGCCAATTCAACTACATTTTACAATTTTAACAATAGGAATTTTGCGTTGGTTTCAGCTCCAAATCATAAACATGTAAATGTAGTTTTCAAGTGCACATGTCTGCGTGGGAGAAAGGCAGGTACTCTCATAGTGTAATCTGTACATTTTTACAAAGGATTCAACTGCACAAAGTTAGCCACTTTTTAGAAGCTCTCTCTTCCTTATTCACTGCCTCTTTCTCAGTAGTTAGTGTAAGCCTACTATATGAATATTTAGCAGCTACATTTCAGATGAGTTTAACCATCAACACAGAGAAAATAAGTAGGGTTAGTGGCATCTGCATCACTTATGTGTTCTCTTTCAGTGATTTCTTCTTTTGCCATAGCTAATTGGACTTGATATTTTCACAGTATAAATATTATCTTCACTTGAATTTTTACTTTATTTTTGTTCAGCTGAAAGTCCTTAAACGAGAAGCAAACCTCAAGTCCATTTAAAATACATTTTTAGTTTCAGAAGATGAATGTCTTAAATGTCAGAAAACAGGCAAATTATACATCTTTTTTCAAATAACTTTTTCTGGAGGCATTTATGTTACTGAGTTGTTGGGGTTTTTTTACTACAAAATTGTTCTCTATATTTTTATTTTTTTTTTTTAGTGAATTGTACTAAAAAGAATGCAATGCATTTTTAAATTTCTTGTCTTTTTTTCTGTACTTTCCTCCATATGCTACTTTCCTTAACTCACTGCTCTTCACCACAACTTTTTCCCCCCCGCCATGGAAATGATGAGCTATAGGAGATCCTCTAACTATATCTCAAGATCAGTGGAGAATGTGAACATAAATTATCAATCAAAATTCTTCAATAACAAAATGTTTTCTAAAATTTTCCAATGAACATGAAAAAAGAAGAACCCTCAGTGACTGTGCCATACTGTGTTGGCTATTATGGTGCCTTAATTTCTGTATCTTTATACACTGCTTCATATTGGTTCTTGTATTTTCTTCTGGATTATCTTCATTCTTCCTTAACATAAAATAAGCTGACTGCTTTGTTCTCTTGACTGAGTGCTCTCTTGTGGTTATGCTATACTCCTTTTAAGCAAGGATTTCAAGCCACATTAATGTGCAATTGCATAAATGTAAACAAATGGAAATACTACCTCAGGAGCAATTTCAACCATTAGTCCAAGTGAGGATTAGATGCAGAGTATTTGGGTGTGCAGTGCTACAAGCCTAATTGAACAGACAATTGCCAGTGAACCTTTAAAACTAATTCTATTGCACATAGAAAATAATTGCATATACATTTTGGCTTTGTCTTGTATTGTGCTTCACAGATTTATTGTCAAATAATAGTTCACTTCATATGGCATTGCTTTTCTCTGAGGAGATTATTATTCCTTAAGGTTTTATTTGTTTCTGTGTATGTGGATTTATTATTTCTTTTCAGTTCTAATACGACAGCAATTTTCTTTCTGGTTAAGAAAAAAAATTACTATGAGAGGGTTTACTAAATATCTTTTATGTTTGTTTGCTTTCATTAGTAATATTCTCAGAAGCTTCCAAAACTGGTGTAGGTAGAGAGACATTCACAACTGGTCCATAGATAAATATAGAAGAAAAAAAATAAAAATAAAAATTTTTTTTGGTCAGAATATATATTTTGCTTCTATCAGAACACATATATAAAGCCATAGGAGGAAAAGAAACTAGAAGGCATTCCAAATCAGATCATTTGCACAAAAATATAGGTATTGCAGCAGTGTGGGGTCTTCTTGACAATACTAGTTTTAGTCCAAAAGCACTGAGGGAGCTGGAGAAAATAGTTCCAACAGTGTCTTTTTGTGGCATGTACCAAGAAAAACAAACAACTTAGCAAGAGGAATGCACTAACCTGTACTAGACTTTCTATTTAACATCCAGTGTATAATCACAATGTGTGAACTTTTATTGAGCTTGTAGAAGAGACTTAGCTCTTCAGAATCAGGCTGAAATGAAAATCGTCTGTCACCTGAGCTTGCCTTTAACCAATAGCAGAGGGTCCTTCAAGTTACACTATTTTAATCTTTTAATTTAAACAGAAATGCCTCAGATAGATGCAGATGTGGCTCACTTAATCTGCATTGAAGTAATGCAAGTAAAAACAATAACTGAGAATTTTTCACCTCTCTTTCTCTCACCCATGGCTCCTATGGCATGCATGCTAATGTCATACAATACAGGTGAGGCTGTACGTCTAGTGAGCTTTCCCAGTTAGACCCAGGTTGTGCAATCTGAAAAACAAAGATGTATTTTGGTTCTGCCGCTTGAGTTCTTGTTTAAACATGAGCAAATTAATCAACTACCTCTTTAGGTAGGAAATGTTCCACTCAAAATTGCCACTGACAAATGTGTTTCAGGAAGCGTGATGGTAGTTTGGGTTGTTTTTCATTTCTTGCTGTTTGCAGCAAAGGAACACAGGGTGAATTAATTTGGGACACAATAGATGGAAGAGATGAGATGGAGCTAATTTAGAAGCGCTGCTAAACTGTTTCTCTCTTTTCCTTATACCACTTATGACAGGAAAGCAAATGCACACTCATAATAATTCTGCTGGCATCAATGGAGTTATTCTGTGGAATAATTTGACCTTCAAAATCCAGTTTTCAACTTCCATACTCTTTTTTGAAATCACAGGTATATGCTCCAAATAAACACAATAACTGTGGTATTTTGGTGTTCTGTTTCTACATCCATTGTAGGTTGAACAAACTTATTAAGTGGTGAGGTTATTAAAATGTAGGATGACTGCATCACCTCACATCACTCCCCTCCCCCTACCTCCAAATGCCACATCACAATTAATACTATTTAAAATATTGTATCTGATATTGATCAAATGTTGGCAAGGCATTACAGGATATTTCATAAATGCACTTTAAAGGCTCCTATAGTCATATGATTGATTGAATTTTTATTAAAAATAGAACTTTAACATATGCCTACAGATGTTTCAATTTATCTTTGCTATAACTGCAACATTTTAATTGGGTTGTTGTTTACCATACATTAAGGTGGAAAAGCTTCTGGAGGCCACATGTGGTATTGCTATGCCTTTTCAGATATCACTAGACACCTGTTCTTCTTCAGCTGAATCCCAAGCTGACACTATTGATGTCCCCAGAAGAACCTAGTTAGCTTTAGTTAGCTTTTCAGCTGAAGAGCAAGTACAATCTCAACTCAACTCCCCAGACACCAGTGTCTAATATTATTTGAGTTTTCCCCTTTAGACCTTCCATGACCTTCAGTAGTTGCAACAGTAAGGGAAGGGTCTCTCCAGGGCCCTGTGTTCTCTCTGCCACTTCGAAGACAATATGTCTGGTTAGCTCTAGAGACCTTTGAATGGCAGTAAAAATAGACTTGTGTACAGGCAAAGTATCTAGTTCAAGGTTTGAAATACCAGTGATTTCTGAGTAGCCCCCACTGTTTGGTGACAGCGTCTCCCCATTTAACACAAAAATTCTCTGCTTATGTAGGAAAGCTCTGCTTATGTTTACCACAAAACAAATATTGTGCTCTGAATTTGGTACAGCTACAAATATTTGGTGCTTCTCTTCTTCTGTAGAAGAAATATCATTCAGGTATTTCTCCACTTGATGCCTTAAAGGTGATTCCATTTAGTATCATGAGAGACCTCCTAACATGTATTGACATGGTGGACACAATTTGTTCTCATACCTGTAGGTATTTTGTGCCATATGAGATATACTGTGATATCCTGGTATCCCACCTGGCTGTCAACTCCCACTCTAGTAATTCTTCATCTTCTGTACATCAGGTACTAAATGGACACTGTTTATTCTGTATTATAAATTCCAGAAAAAATGTGGACTACAAATCTACTTCTGGATTTATTTATTTTTTTTTCCCCTGCTGACTAGGATTGTGTCATTCTCTTCTAGCTTACCTATCTGTTGTATTACATCCTCATGGACATAGTTATAACTCTATTATATATGAAGTCAGATGTACAGATTCCCATAAGAAGTTGGTAGCCAGAAAATAAATGGTAGAGTATGTGAAATTATTATCTGAACTTTGTATTTGCATTTCACATAATCACAAATAAACTTTTCCTTTCTACTCTTTGCTTATGTTTATATTACATAAGCATTACATTAATTGTTCATGTACAAGCTGTTCTGATATCCACAAGGTCTCTGTTGTAATAACAAATTTTGAGGGAGTCCAGACTCTTTAGGATATGATAGACTGGACGGAGAGACTGGACAGTTCTATTAAAGTCTACCATCGTGGTACACTCACTTTTTACACTAATTTTGGATAGAAGTAGATAAATATCTGGGCTGCAAGTTATGCAAACTAAATAAGACTTTAATATTTTATTCAACAGCTTTTACTGATTGGGATTTACCAGTAGAAGTAAAGAGTTCTGAATGTAAGATATTGTTTTCAAATATTGCACCTTTCATAAAATTTTAGTTACTCATTTTTCTCAGTCCTCCAAAATAGTATATTTAAGAATTAAAATATGCACAACAGGAAAAATAATACTTGTCAAAAATTCTGACTGAAGGTCATGTCTTATTCACTCACTCAGAAATAACAAGAACAAATGCATCATGTAATCTGTAGATAATAGATCTTTCCATTTCTTTTATTACATGAAAGTTATATTACCAAGTATTCATATGTCTGTAAAATGATTTTGTCTACTTTAAAGATCAGAGTTGGATATATTGAAATTCTGGACACCAATGACTTCTCATCAGTTAGTGCCTCTGCTTTGCTACCACTGTTTCAGTACACTGATATTCAAAACTGTTTTACTTGCTTTGGAGGAATATAAAGATATATTTTTTTTAAAACCTATACAAATGTATGTCATTTATGTATTTTTCAATTCCTGTCCTTAGTAATATGGGGAAAAAAAAAAACAACAAAACAAAAAAAAACAACTATATAAATATCTATCACTTGAACAGAATTTTGTTGTGCAGGGCTTTTTATAAGCAATGAATTCCCTGCATTCACAGAGCTACAAAAGATTATACCTTGGTGCTGCTATATAGCAATTGTGAGCAGGAAGAAAAGATTTTGCAAAGTATTACTTCATTTTTCTTTGAAAGTGTCAGAAACCACATCTTTTATACCTTGAAAGTATATTTGTTAATGAGGCATTCTGCTGCATTTAAGTGCTTTCTAATTTAATGTGACAATACAATAACATTTCTTCTTAATTATCCAAGTTACCTTGTAAAAATAATTGCATATCCAATATATGTAGCACACCCATTGTTATTATGAAAAAGTAATTCCAAACTCTTCATAAAAAGTCTGTTAAACATTTCAGCTTGCATCAGGTATTCAGATCTTCATAAATTATCCAGATGTCGGTGTGTATTTTAGTCATAATTGCAGCCACATGGACTGTGTTTGAGTGTTAAGGCACTAGCGGACCAGAATCCATGGCCAGTACAGACTGCAAATGAACTCAAGCCAGATCCTGATGGCCTAGCAGATTTTATGAGGCATATTGGGCATCTAATTCCTTTAAGATCATTGCCCAGAGACCCGTTGATTCTTATATTTATTTTCCTACAGCACAATAAAGCATTAAATAGAAAAAAAAAATCCAACGAACCAAAAAACAAACAAACAAAAACCAACAGAAAACTCCCACATTTAATTTTACTGCATATGTAGTGTTTAATGTATTTTCATTCTCCAGAATCCATGAAATGGTAGGCTTCTGGAGATGAGTATAACAGTTTGATGAAGAAAGCAGATTCACATTCTTCTCTATTGTTTAATTTACAAGTGTATAGACTCAGAATACTGAGATCTACTGAAAATTTGAAACTATGTCCCTTTACTATTTGTGCTGGTTTTGTATGGAATAGAGCTATTCAAAGGGATAGTCCACACTATATGACATCATGCTTAGCATATAAAGCTGGGGGAAGAAGAAAGAAGGAAGGAAACATTAGGAGTGATGACATTTTTCTTCCAAGAAAGAGCTGTGATGAAGTCCTGCTTTCCTGGAGGTGTATTAACACCCGCCTGTCGACCGGAAGTCATTAATTAATTCATTGGTTCTTTTTGTTTGCACATGCAGTTTTTGCTTTACATATTAAACTATCTTTATCTCAAACCACTAGTCTTCTCACTTTTACCCTTCCAGTTGTCTATCCCATCCCACTGGAGGGCAGTGAGCAAGCTTCATTTGGTGCTTAACTTCCTAGCAGGTTGAACAGCAACAGACCTTTTTTTTTGGCACCCAACATGGAGCTCCAAGGGTTTGAGGTAAAAACAGATTTGGTTGGAATGTGGTAGATGGAATTTGTAGTGGTTTTTGCTGTTTAGCTGCTCTTTGGCAGGCTCTTGTGCTTGCCATGCAGCTTGCTTGCCTCACTGTATATTAGAGTTTTGTGCTCATTAGCGGCTGCTTTTTTCTTTCGCTGTTTGCTGCACTACTGTATGGCTTATCACCTCACTCTGCTGTGCAGAGTACTACTGTGCACTACTGTTATTTTGATAACAGTGACAGCCATGTGCCTGGGCTGGCAGGTGGCCAGGACATTGCTGCTGCTTCTGTCCTGCTGTACTGGACAGCCTGGAACTTCAGCGTGAACTTGAGTTGAAGGGATTTGGACCTGTGGATGCATCCACATGGGAGCAGGACACCCTGAAGCATCTGTAGCTGTGTATAAGCCCATGCCAGAGCAGGTATATCTCAAAGCATCTGTGCTTGTTGTTTCTACACTGCAGCAGGTGTACCTCTGAAGGAAGGATGGCCCAAGTCTGTACTGGAGGAGGTACACCGCAAAGCATCTGTGAATGTGGATAGTTCCGTGCTGCAGCAGGTACATCTGCAACATTAAACCCTTTGGTCTAGTCCATAGGGACCACAGGTGGAGATTGCAATGGAAATATCTTTTAATTTTTGTAAGCCATGATGTGAGCTCCATGGTATTAGAAAAAAAAGGCTTGTGATTGCTCAGAGCCTCATTTGAAATCCTTCTCCTTTCAAGTCACTTGATAGAGAGGGCTTGCAATAAGACTGTCATTTGTAATATGCATTCTCCAAAAACCCATAACACCTTGTGTTTCTTCTATGTTATTTGGTGGACGCATAGCTGTTATTTTGTTGATCACATCCTTTGGCATATGATGATGTCCATCTTGCCATTTTATTCCTAAAAACTGGATGTCTTGTGCAGGTCCCTTGATCTTACTTTGTTTTATTGCAGGACCAGTTCAAACAGCACTCCTTTGCTCAGTGTGATAACAGGAAAAGTCGTGTGCTTACATCATGCATTTTTAGAGATTCAAGGAGGAGACAAATGGAACAACGAGGATAGCATTATGAGGCAAGTTTTAGCTGCTAAGATGAATAATACCTCATAAAGACTGCCACTGAATGATCCAATACATCACATCATTTTAAAATAAACAAAATAAAACAAACTAAACTAAACTAAACTAAAATAAAGACATATATAAAGAATTAAAATCATAAGTGAAAGGAGAGAGAACATGCTGTAAAGGAAACAGTTGATAAGATAGCTTCTGGCCTTTTGGGAAAACTAAAAGGGAATGGAGAAAGATAAAGGCATTTGTTGTTTCTGCTTCTGATAACAGCAGAAAGAGGAAAGTAAGACTGTCAGTACAGTGCTTTCCATAAATAAATAAATAAATACAAACATGCTGGCAGTAGTCAGGCTGAATTTGATATGTTAAGTCATTTTAAAGGAGACTGCCACTGAGATTTCCAAACTGCTCTTCTGCCTTACAGGGCTCAGATAACATTTGTTAACATATTCAAACTTTGGCAGGCTTTTCCCAACCAAAAAGAGCTTGTGAAACTTTAGAATATTACCTGTCACTGCTTGAATGCTCATCTTCCTGTAGGTTTTTAAACTTCTTTATGTTGATTACATGTCTGCAATTCAAGATTATTTCACATGACAAATCAAGGGAACATTTTGGATGATGTCATGTAGTCATGTAGCAGCATTGATATTATTAAAATCTATTCAGCATACCTGTAGGGCTGGCAGATATGACAGAGGACTTGCAGGAGAACTGGGTCATATGTGGAGGGGCAGGTATCAGCCACGTGTGTTATATCTATGGTAGGTAAAATGTCACCCTGTTTCAGCGCTACAATTATGCATCTTACTTCACTTTTAATATGGATCAAGTCAGTAACAGATGTTAGTCTCAGTTACTCCCAAAAATCTCCTTCAAGTTTAGATTTTCTATCTATGCAAATACTACATTAGGATGCCTCTGTGTGTGAACTTTTTGTCCACAAGCAGGGCTATAAGGCAAGCATAAAGCAGTAAAGTACTAAGATCATAAGGTATGCCCAGACAGGAGGCTTGCTATTTGCAAGGTCCTCATAGGAGAAGACTTCTTTTTAGAAAGCTGATTTGACCTCATCCCTAAAGCCTGCAAGGCAACTGTTCAGGCAGACACAGTGTATTGATGATGGCATGACTTCCTGCATTGCATCATCATTAGAGGTGATATCAGCAAAGTTATTAAAGCCACACAGATCCAAGCCACTGGCAGAAGAAAAAAGAAATAGGCCTAACATATTGTGCAAGAGTAGTAGTTCTGTTGCAATTGCCATTCCCCTGCTTTTTGAGTTAAATATTTCTTAACAATTGCATAGGGTTCAAGATTTCAGCGAGACTCTGGATCCATTCCCATGTACTCCCTTTAGTACAGGAGGTAACAAATTCATTACTAAACAAGCTATTTTCCATGTTCAGAACATGGAAATGTTATAGGTGTATCAAATGTATATTGAACAGATTATATATAATAAGGAAAAAAATGACCCCAAAATAACTAATTAGTTATATATTGTGTCACCCTGATGATTAATATTATTCCATAAAAAAGTAATAATGTATCAACAAAATGAATAAGATTTTCAACTGGCAATAGATCTATTTTTGGATCCAAGCATTTTGTGTCATCTAGATAATGTTATCATTCAATCTTGATAATCAGATGCAGTCTATTCTGTCTCAGCTGCTAATATCATCAATTTGATATCTCCTTTTTAGAACACTTGGTTTCCCAGGAGAGTTAAGAGTAATGCCTTTGAAGACTGAATTTGACTGAAAAGTTCAGGATAACAAAAAGAACACACAGAAAATCAGAGAAGTTTGCCAAGATGTTTTCTAGCTATCCTAGATGAGTTAATTATTTTAATATCCTTATGGAACATCTATACAAAAGAAGTGAAACTGGGAGGTGCATTATGTGCTGTATCTTAAGCCAGGACCGCCCTCATAATTTTTACATGGGCCACATTTAGTACATCATAAGGAAAGCATCTTTAACAGCAGACTTCAGTCTGAAAGAATAAAGGAAACAAAATATCTGAATATTATCCTATTCCTTGTAATAACTTACGCTTAGCTGTCTATGACTCCTATTCACAAGGAGACTTAGACAGAGAGCTGGATTTACAAACTTGAGTCATTGGCTTTTGATCTCTTTAAAATACAAAAAAAAAGGTTTTGATATCTGTTATTGCAATCCACAAAGTCTAACTTGCTGAACTTGAAACCAAAATAAAACACAGAGAATGTTTTAAACACCCATCCTCAAATGAGCATAAGCTGGTAGATTGCCCAGGTGGGTCAGAATCAACATGTGGGTTGTCTGTAGGCGCCACAGGTTCTTAGAAGACTTGATGTTATCACAATCTGCAGGATGCTTGGCATAGTTGATTGATAGTTTCACAAAGCACATTGTTTTAAAAGCAACCCTTAGTATAGCAAATTCCTTATTTTAGTAAACTTTTATTGGGCTATACTTGTATTGAATTTACTAACGGATATCCTATGATGTATCAATATTCAGGACAGTTAGGGCAAGATCCCAAGCAAATACCTACAACCGTGCAAATCAGTGTAAGCTTCTGAATTCAAAGGTGAACAATTAATGAGGAACAATTGATGCAGTCTATTTACATACTATAAATATCCATTTTACTGTGAAAGAATCCTATGTCACTAATCCAAATGTATGGTAGTTATCTGACTTCAAGTTCTGTCACGGCGTTTGTTTGGAAAGGCAGAAGAAGCATATAACAAAATATTCTTAGGAATCTTGTGTCTTTTTGAAGTAGTATTATTAAATGAGAATTTTGATTTCAGGTGTGTCTTTGAGAAAAGGATCTTTTCTGCTATACTGAGAATGATGAGAAGAGCTACAGTTTCAGCCTGTCACTGATTGAACAGGTAGGAGTGGTGGCATGACATGCTTCAGGATGTTAATTCTTCCTTCATATTTATGTCAGATCAAATTAGGAAGACACTGTAAAAATGTCTTTTCTCTGTCAGATACTGATTTGGTATGTTCCAGTAAATTAGGTCCTTTTCTCTTCAGTGACCTATGTGCCCATGACTATGAATTTCACAAAGTAATTTTCAAAGAAAATGAAAAATGCTATCAACATTTAATTTATTGATCTTTATTACGTTTCTTTTTATGGAAGATTTTTAATAAAAGAAACTTTAGCATTTGAAATGGATGTGGAGATGTTCTCTGACAGCTGCTTTCTGCCTCTGTCTTCCATAATGTTGGATTCAAACTACTTTGTTTACCTGAAATGCAGATATCTAAGTCTTAGCCAGTCAGCATGGAATAATGAACAAAGTAGGCACATCTAAATTATATCTGTCATTAATTTTACTTGCCTTAGATGCCTATGTTAATAGGAGATATATCTCTCCCTGGTGTTATATTTTTTTCTGAAGTGACTATGAAGACAGTCTGAAGTGAATTATTTGGCTTTAAACTCTTAGCTATTAAACATCAGAAATAAGGTGGGCTGATTTTCAGTCTGAATGAGACAAAAAAAATTAAAATTACCAAACAACCTAATTTGTAATTTGCAATTGTATATATATTTCTTACGTTTTGTATATATATTATAGTGTACATATTAAAAATAGTATATATGTAAGCATATGGACCTGTTTATATTGTATAAATTGTTTGCAGTTAGCAACTAGGTAGATAAATTTATTATCTGTTATTGTCTAAGAAGGTAAATAGATGTCTTTTACAATAATTATTCATGTTACAGTACAGCTAAATTCTTGTAGTATTCCTTGCTCTAAAATAATTGCATGGGTGATGAAATGAATATGTGTTTCCAATAGAATCATACCTGTCCAATACAAGCAGTGGCTTTAAAATACTTTTTTTTTTTTTTTTTTTTTTTTTAGCTATGATTGCTCACAGTTGTGCTTAGTATTTTTCAGTAGAGAAAGCTGATTTCTAGAAGCAGACTGTATGAGCAAACTGCATGAGTGTGCTAGCAAATACACATTATGTAGTAGCTTGTCTGCATGCCCAAAGCAGAGCACAGAAAAATGGGAGAGGACCCTAAATAACTCTACTCTGGCTACTCTCTGACCCATCACAGGATCCATCAGCCACAAGGCTACCCAACAAACAGCCATCTCTGCATGCCTAGAGGAGTGCAGGGGTACCATGAGAAGCAGTAACCCAAATGAAGGACTCAGAAATGAATACTTTGGCTGGCTGGGGCTGTCCTAGGAGAGCCTCAGACCCCATGTTCATGTGTGGAAGCCAGCAAGATAATACAATATTGGAGCTGCTTTTGAACTTATGGCTAAAGGAGGAGAAGAGCATATCAGGAGCTCACAGGACTTATTGAGGGATGTTTTAAAGAGGAAACAAAAGAAGGCAAATGGATTTAAGTGATTTGGGGAAGAGCAAGAGTGAGAAAGGATGTGTATAAGGGGATAAAAAGGACCCAGCTATGTGTAAACAGTTTGTTGGTCAGTGCACTTTTCTAGTGATGCCCTGTGCCTGGTCTGCACAGTGCCCTGTTTTCTTATTAAATTACTTTCTAACTCTTCCCTGCGGGAAGGACTCTGCATATATCTGTGTGTGTCTTGTGTGTGTAGTGCAGGAACTGGAGTCAGATCACAGACTGGAAGGCCCACGTGGCCAATGTGGCTGGACTGAGTAAACTTAACTGCCAGCTAGTGGGACTTCAGGTCATGAGATCCCTGTGTTAGTGGTACTACGGCCTGCAGAGCTAGCAAAGATTGTGCTGGACTAGCCAGGAAGCAGGTGAAATGGCCTTGGAGATGGAGTCAGGGAGGGTGGGGCAGCGGTGCTTATCTCCAAGGGCAAGACCATGGGAAACTGACTCCTGGGCAGCTAGCAGAGTCCTGATCAAGGAGGCATGTGTGTGTATGTGACTGAGTGGGTGTGAGGGAGTCTGTACCAGTAAAACAAGCAGAGCTATGACCTCAGGGCTTCATATGTCAAAATGCTAGCAACTAGGGAGACTGAGATCAGGGGCAGCTGCTTAGCTCACATTGAGTCCAGCGGCTGGAGGTATCCACCTTGTGCATATGTGTATAGATCTATATACTCTTACTAGTGAATCATCCTCCTCAGCCAAGGAGGGGAGCAGGATGAGGCTACTGGTGGTGTCTGTGTTTGTATGAGGGCTGAATGTCTTGATCTGTGAAGTCTGCTAGATATGTGCATATGTGGTGACTATGCTTGCTCTATGTGCATGTGCCTACTGGGAATACACACTTGGTCTCACTACAGGTTGCACCTGGGAGTATGCAGCTGCAGCAGCCTCAGATCATTGGATCTGGCCCAGTATCTTTCTTTCCCTTACAACACACACTTGCCTACGTAAGTGGCTCTGACATTGTATAAGCCCTGCCCCACATCTGGGTGCTCAGAGACAACCAGGGGAAAGCACAGAAATGCTATTAGAAGGCAATGCCTAGATAAATATCCTCAGCTGTAGCCCTTCACTGGTTGACCCACTATTCTTCTTAGAACTTAAGGCATGCAGTGAAGATGAAGCAAAATGAGGCATGAGTCAGCCTTTCTGACATGTAAACAACATTGCCCTCTGCTGGGTTTCCACGTTTGACAAAAGTAGCACCTTGGCAGTTCTATCTTTTTTCACAATTAAGTGAAATACTGCATCCTCTGTGCTTACAATATGTGAAAAGTATCCATTCTTTGTGGCACTTACATGCTAATTTCACAATTTAAAATTTGAATATTGGTTCTGTGAAAAGTTTTTCCAAAATCCAGTAAAAATATTGATTAATGTTAATATTTTAAAACATCATGCAAATAAATTAATTTAGATTTATTTCAAGTAGTATATGTCTCTTGAGTAATTGAAAATACAGATGTTTTCCTTGGTATATGTTATAGCATCCCAAAAATCCAAAGAAAATAATGCATCAGCTACAAAATAAAAAAACTCCACATAATTATTGGTGGTAGCTGTTAGTTACTGCATTTAAGGCTTAAAAACATAGGATGTCTCTTACACATTTTATGATAGCCACTATTATCACATGCCTGTTTAAAAATGGCATGATTCCAACGTGACTGACATTAATTCAGTTACTACTGTTGAAATTAGGGTTAAGAATCCATGTAATTGTGAACATGCAGGGATATAGCAGTTGGGGTTTAAGGCCTTTATAGTTTACAGACACTATATAGAAGAATAAATATTTCACGTAAGCCAAAAGATTGGTGAGAAGAAAATGTGTTCTATTACCCTCTCACTTTTTCCTTCTACTGAAACAGCTTTGTCACTCCCTTCCTCAAGTCAATCTTTCTCTGTTTTTCTCTCTTACCTCTCTCTCTTTTCTTTCTCAGGTGAACCAGCTTTATAAAGGCAGAATGAGGACAGAAGGATGGGTGGAAGAAAGGAAAAAAGGCAAAGTATAAAAAAAATCGTTTTCAGCTATGCACAAAAGAGGCATTTACTCATTTTACTCTTGTTAATATTATCCATGATTTCTTTGATTCAAAGTCTTTTTAGGAAGCCATCGTTTCTGGTTAATGTTTGAGATATCAGGATCCAACATAGAACTCTGTCTTCCACCATCTCATGGAGCTGAGAAGTCATGGGGTGCAGACTCTATGGTTATTGCCAATGGTGTCACTGATCTCAAATGTCATGTTTCAAAGGAGGAAAAGCAGTCATAAATGAAGCAATGCACTGTTAGAAAGAGAATCAGTATTCAGGAATGCTCCTGACTGTTATAAACTCAAATAGCTGATATCCATAAAAAAGAGAGTGAAAGAAGAGCCATATTTTCTAGTGATTCTAAACAAAACAAAAGCAAAATAGCTGATTGGAGATTTAGTATGAATTTACAAACTATGGAATTTACAGTCACTAATATTTCACAGTTTTATGGTTTACAGCTGTGTTTAAATAAATCTATCTAATTATATTGAAGGTTGCATTGTAATCACAGGCTAATCCCATTTGCCTGCCTAGAATGTGATAAAAATGAGCTCCATTGGGTTATTAAGATTTACAAATGGGGTAGTGTCACGATCCGTGACCTATTATATCTCCTTATTGGAGTGTATTAACTTATCAGGATTTGCTGAGAGATCCACACGTGGGTATCGCCTCACACAGAGGATACAGGAACTTATGTCCTGACTTTTTTGAGTGAATAACTCGCTCAGTGCTTACTAAATTTCTAACAACAGCAAGGTTTATTGTGGGGAAAACAAAGCAATTTGGGGCAGGAGGTTCAAAAGGAGTGATTACAACACATTAAACATATATGGGTACACCTTAGTTACACATCTTATCCACGTGAGGGAAGCAGAGGGGAGGGATTTGCCCGAATGGCTGGATTATATTTTCCCCTATAAGCTGGGGTAGCCGGAATTGTCTCACCACGGCAGTGCAGGTTCGATGAGCTGGGTACCAAAGGGGGTGCGGGCACTCCAAGCGCAGGTCGCACCCCCCCACCACAAAGCGGCGGCAGTCGGTGCGCGGCTCCGGGACCGTAGGTGTGCAGACGCTGGAAAAAGTATCGTGTTTATGACCTTAAACCAAAAATAAGAAAGACAGATAAGTCAATTCCTGACACTTCCTGACAAAGACCAAACCATCTGGACACTTTGTATTTGTAACAGGTGCTTCTGGGACTTAGAGCCTAATTCTGGCCCAGATTCTGTTCTGTATGGGTGACTCCATCACTGTGTGCAACTGCACATTGCATTAATTGAAGGGACTCAAAAAGGCCAAGTACAGTAATTAGTCAGTTGGTCATGCAGAAAACAGACTAGTGGCTTAGTGCCACTGAATGTTGAATGCACAGATGTACAGCACCATCAACTTTTGCTCTCTGCGGTACTCAGCTAATCTCTGGCAGGTAGAGCAAAGATCTGTCTTAGTCCAGGTTTTCAGTCTCCTGGAATCAACAACATAAATTTTATATCCGCTTGGGAGAGAAAAGAGTGAGTTTGAATGACCTAAAAAAGAAGCCATATCAGCATTGTCAGAAAATTGTCAGAAGAGTAAAAGTGCCAGATGGACCAAATACGCTTGTTAAGTTTTTGGGTTCCAGTCTTGAGTTTTGAGAGCAACTGGCATATGTAATGGAAGTTATGAAATGTGTGTGATTTTGATTTTAGAAACTTAATTTTTTAAACTATGATGTTTTTCCTTGCACATACTTGACTTTTTTGTAGGCCTAGATATTTTGAGGTAGTGATGAGATTCGAATTTTTAGCTAGTGTGTTAAGAATACATATGCTGTGCTCCTCATTTCCACTAAGTAATATAGCTGTGTGGGTGGTAGGGGCACTCATAAAGGATGGAAAGGAAAGTGGATTCTGAGTTTTTGCCTGGCTTGCAGCAGGAACTCAAATATTTTTTCCGCATCTTTCATGGATGCCGTGTGTGCTGTTGTGCTTTATATCCACTCAGAGTGAGCTTCATAAAAAAAACCCTGAATTCTTGCATTTCCCTGTGATGTGAAATTTATAGACTAAAATTTTTTTTGAAAAACTCTATTTTCTGGTCAAAACAACCAGAAGTAAGAACTGGTGAAATGAAATAACAGTTTGCTAAGACTATTATTTTCACTATTATATTAGTACTTACATATATTAAACCCTTGAAATCAGCATCTGCACCTTACAGTGCACTGATATAATCCTATTCATTGCCTTTTTTCTCAGAGCTCACTACAAGAATTGCTTATAATTGTAAAATGTAGTGTCTTAAATATTAAAAATGGTTAAAATATTTTTGTTCATTCGAATTATTCTAGAATTCTGCTATATTTCACATCTCCTTTGATTAGCAAGCAACAGTGTAGTCATACAGGTATCTTACATGAACAAAGAAAACCTTTAAAAAAGGTTTCAACCCCCTTTTTTTTTTTCAAAACATTTTTCAAAACATTTCAAAAACATTGTAAGGCAGCTTGCATTTCTGTATTTTCTGATAAATAATGTTATCTGTTGGTATACCTAATATTTTGGTCATTTTGTTTCATTAATAGGAAAATAATTTTAAGAACTTCCAGTGGAGTAAATATTTATTTATTTAATTACAGCTGCATTGTTTTACTCCAGCTGTGGACTGGGCTTATAAAATTCTTTCTTTTTCAACCTTAGATTTTTCTTTATTTTCCAAGGTCAGATTATCCTTTCTTTTCCTATGCAGGATCCTGAGATTCCAGGGGTGTAAGATCCAGGAGATCTTGAGAAGGAAATATTGCCTTATTCTTTGTCACTGGTTGAAATTGACCTTTTTCCTATTACTTATATTCCCAAATTATAAAACAAAGTGGCTACATGTCAAAATAGCCAGTTACTAAAGTTTACATTTTAACATTTAACACCTGCAACAGGTACTGACTTACCTGAACTATTTTTGCTTTATCACAATGACAGTTATAAGGGAATAGAAGAGAAAATTACCTGAGCTATAATATTCAGAATTATATTTGTGATAAATGTGGTAGAAATAAAACTTAAATTGTTCCTGAGTAGCTAAAGTGAGGAAAAAGATTAGGAAAGATACATGAACCCAAGATACTAATCTTGTTTGATGTTACAGGTTTCAGTATCATTCAACTGCTTTTCTTATTTAATTTGTGTGAGCAGGCAGGGAAATCAAATATCCTGGAAAAAAGGATTCAGAGGGCTGATCATCCTGCAAAACTTGCAGTGGGAGTTGTGTATATTCATATCCTGGGATTACTGAGCATTTTACATGCTATATTTCAGTTTCCTGCCTAATTAACATACAGAACAGAACTGAGAGACAGCACAAAGAGATGATGTGATGTCTGCAATGATTTGAACAAAACTACCAAGTTTCATTTTAAGCTCACTGGACTTGAAAGTGCTTAATCCACCTCTTTTTTTTTAATATCCTGAGCACATAATGTATCATTAGAAAAAAACATATTGGTTGCTTTGATTGGATAACAAATCTTGGAAGCAGGTTTGGAGTTAATTAGAATACAGTATTCTTCTGCCCCCAAAAGTTCATAAAGAGAGCAAGAGTTAGTGGTATAGTCCAAGATGTCCATGTGTCTAATTTCATTCTCTTATTCAAACAAAGCAAAAGAGTTGTTGTAGAATGCATGGATTTTGTTTAAGTTGGAAAACAAGAATGTCCCCTTTAGAGCAATGAAGATTGCAGGCAGCCTACCATCATTCTCATCTTTTATTCACTTCTCACTTTATATGTACTTTTGCTAAATTTACCCAAACATTTGTAATTCCAATTACTAATCCAAGTCTAATTTTTAGAATATAAAGACTATATATTGTTTCATCTATATCATTTCTATACTTCAGAAATAACTCAAATTCAGTTACCACAGATATGTGCTGAGGTAGATGGGAGTAAAAGTTCACCTTCAGAGTCACTGTAAGAAGCTATTTCATGGCAGCCATCAATACTAGTGGCAAGAACCATTCAGCCAGCTGGACAATTATGTTTTTAATAAAAATAATGGATGAAGAAACATGAAAAAGTACTGAGAAATACAAAGATTATCTTGCTAGAAAATCCTAACCCTGCAAATGCTCACGCTTACTTCAGATGGTCAGAATTTTTATGATCATCAGTGCCATTCTTCATTGTTTCACTGATGCTACATGCTCTGAAATTACATAATTGAGGATAGCCTCACCTGATAACTCTGCCATGAGCTGCCAGATGGCAGTTTGATTCAAGGATAACACAACAGTAAGTACTGTATGATTTCCTTAATTTATCATAATTTTCCTCCTGGATACTTCACAGATATAATTTCTCTGAACATCTGGGAGTTTCTTTGTTATACACATATACATGTGTATGTATCTAGCTATATATATGAATTCTGTGATTGAGTGGCATAGTGTCTGGTTGTTTAGTGCTTCCTAACAAACACCAGGCATATATTCAAAACATGCCTGATATAACAATATTGTCCAATGTACAGAAATTAAGCTTCTAAATAACTTACTTAGCCTATACATTTACTCCAATCTAAACAACGTATCATTCTAACAGCAGGGCAAAATAAAAAATAAACAGCAACAAAGAGTTATATGATTGAGTCTGAAGAGCAGACTTCACCACCAGCTCTTCCTCTGAAACAGTTATAGATACATTTTATTGGTCTCTGGGAGAGGAAAGGGGAGGGGACAGAAGGGGAGGGAAGGACAATCCAGATTCCTCCATGAATGCATCCCTTCTTTTTCCTTCATATAATCAACTCAGCCTCATGAATTTTAATTTGCTGTGTAAACTTCAGCACATGTAAAAATATACAATGCTTATAAAATATCAGCCTTGCTTTGTCATTATTTTTATTTCACATTTAGCGCTATATTTATTTACTTATTTATATGTTATTCTGAGTAGGCTCTTATGGACACTTAACCTCTATTATCAGTTCCATGACTACTGAGTAGGAAAAGTAGAATCAACCACCTGGACCATAGTGCAGCCTCTAAGTGGTGCAGGCAGGTGACAAAAATGTCTGACTCTGAGGATAAAGATTATTTAAAGAAAATCAGCAGTTTGTCTCTGCTGCCCCATATCTTCCATCTCCTCCTGATACAATGTAACCAAATACTCTGGAAGTAAAATTTGGCCCTCAGGGAATCAAAACCTTCAGCAGAAAGAGCTTTCTGTGTGGAGAAAAAGCCTATTGCGGAAAGAAGGTACTCTGAGAGAAAACAAAGTCCTTTAGGAAGAGAATAAAATCCTTCAAGAGAAGGATAGAGACTCTTCAGAGCAAAGAAAGCACCTTGAGAAACAGCAAAAGGCCATCCAACAGAAAAATAAAGCCCTCAGAGAAGAAATAAAGGCTCTCAGAGGACAAGACAGAGTATTTGCAATGGAGGAAAAAAAAATCTTCAGCAAGATACTTTAGCTTTATGTGAATAAAGCAAGGCTTTCAAGGAGCAGCTCTTCAAAAGGACAACAAAGACATTCAGGAAGATGAGACTCTTCCCAAGTTAAAAAAAAAATGCCCTTAGTGAGGAGAAGTTTACCCGTCAAGGGGAGAATAAGGCCATACAAAGTCAGGAGAAAACTCTCTAAGAGCAGTAACTCCTCTATGAATGGAATAAGATACTTCGAGGGAAATAGTAAAGACATATAAGTAAAGAATGAGATGCTCAGGGTTTATCAGGAGGAGAAAAGAGTTTATAATTACACTAATTTTCACTGTTAGATATGATGGTCTAATCTTCATAACAGAATATCAGCATCAGCTAATGGATAAAACCAAGTATAAAGTAGTCTTACACTTAGCTCAAAAATCTAGAAAGTCTGAAAGTGATGAAATATGTGTTCGTATCTTGGATCCTTGAAGCCTAATAAATTACTGCTGTCAATACATACTGCATATCTGCAGATGTCTGTTTTACTGAGATATTGAATACCATAGAAAACAAATTTCTTATTAAAGCACTTCAAAGTTTAGATTAACACATTTTTTTTTAAACTATAGAATATTGGAGAATTTTCATAGAAAATGGATTCTGATGTAATAAACACTGAAGACATATACAAGTGATACTGCATCAGACTTTCACTTTTACATCTAGGCTTCAGCAGTAAAATATTTCTGAATATCCTTGGTATTAAGTGCTTTCAAAATATGTTAACGAATTCTTTGTGTCAGACATTTTCCTTCAAAAATCCAGTTTTAAGATGAGTTTTGAGAAAAATATCAGTATGCCTGTCCTACTAAAGAAAGAAGATCAGAAAGCAAGCTTGAATACTGTCTTCATGGACCATTCATAGTGCTACTTTTCTCTATTTCAGCTTTCTGTGAATCCGACAGACAGTTTCAAAGGGAACAGATATGCACTGTTGCTCCCCAAAACACTTGTTAGATGAGCCACTGTTTGTCTTTAATCTTACACATTCCTTCTATGTCAGCCTTGCAGGCTTTGTAGCCTTGGACAGTTGCACATGCACTTGTATCACATTGCAAAATCTTAAAAAATGTACTATCATATGATAAAAACACTGCCCTTGTGGTATGTGAAGGTATTATTTCAGAAGTTTGAAACTGGAAAACCATACCAGAATAAAACCAGACCATTAAGACTACCTGGTGTGCATAGGAAACCAGGGACAAAAACTCATTCTGTGAATGTGGCCAATCCACTCTAGCTGCATCTAGCCACAGGTAGACTGACATGAATGAATATCTTGACCTTGGGTCCAAGTCCCTAGAAGAGATTTGATGTTCACCCAAGAAATCAAGTCAGCAAAAAAATGTATTTAAATACAGAATACTTTTTAGTGTAGAAGCAAAAGGACTAGAAAAGACAGTTCTCAAGTCATGGCTTCAAAATCTCAAAGAGAAGCAATATTGCAGGCAGTGGAGCGAGGATGTATGTAGCTAGTACCCGAGGCGCACAAAGTAATATTCCTTTTATTTTCACAAATATTGAACTGTTTATATTAATATGTCTGGCCTTAAATGCCAGAGAGGCTTTGGAAAGTTGAGCACAGTTTTGTAACAGTGGACATCTAGCCTGAAAAAAGGAATTTGGAAGACATGTTGTCCTGGAGAAACATTAACTTTTTATATTGTACAGATGGTTTCCTGATGAGAACTCTGATATACCTTGCCTTCAACTTAGAAACTTTTGATTCAGGCCCCTCCTTTGGATTCAGATACTTTGCATTTTGGAAGAATTCTTAGCAGATGTCTATTACACAGCTATTCACAGGTATTGACATACAGGTATTGACCAAAAAAAAACCTAAAAAAAAAAAAAAAAAAAAAAAGTGGCTAAACTAACAACAAAATACCTTTCCTTATTGTGTGATGCTTGAGTCCTCCCCCTTCCACATCTCCGCTTCCCTTGTTTTCATCCGATATTACACTTGTCCCTCTTCCATCCTTCTGGCCATGTGGGACTTTGGGGTCAATGAGCAATGTTTTCTTTCTGCTTACCAGTCCTTGCTTCTTCTTGCATGGATCAATCATTGCTGTAGTCCCTTGGCACTGTTTCCACCCTGGTGTACGTTGCTTGCAGTCTGAAGTCCCTTAGTGGTATCCTCTCTGGCATGGATACCTCTTTTAAATAGTACAGCTCCAGCTGTGTCCACAGTGACATCTCCTGCCATGTGTCCCCTCCATTGCTCTGGAGGTTTCTTCTCCTTCATTGTCTCATGCCTCCCATAACTGCTGCTCTTTCCTACACAGGTATAAATCAGAGCACTGGGGGCCCCCCTGCCTTGCTGCAGTTTTGGTGCAAGATGTGGTGTTCACAGCATTGTTAGTGCCCACTGACGCCAGCTGTGACTGGCCCAGAGCAGCTCAGTGCCTCATCCACAGGGTTTATCTACAGCCTCTGGCTGCCCAGCCAACCTGTAAGCTACACCCAGCACAGTGTTCCTGTAGCCACATTGTTGCATCACCAGTAACGGTTTTATCCTTGGGCCTGGTCCTTGGGTCAGATAACTCCTGCAGCTAGGTATGAAATTGATATGTGGGTAACTTTCAATTATGTTATTTGCATACTGGATATAAAATTAGTGCTTCTGTGCCATTCAAATTCCAGTTACTGTTTTCCACCTTCCCTTTTCTCCTGCTCTGCACCCTCAGAATTGAAGTGCAACTGGTTCCTAAGACAACACTTCTAACCATGATTTGCAAAGATCAACAACTTGCAGGTTTGAGTGCACTGCAGTAGGAAATCTTCAAGTCTGGTTCTCACAGAAGACAGAGGTGTTTGTGACTGCAGTAGAAAGAACTTTAAAATTTTCATGCAGAGCCAAAAATTGTTTTCTGGACAAGGAGTCAGGGAAGTTAAATTTATGTGATTGCCTGTGCTTTACCTGTTAGACAGGACATGTAAGGAGAGAACCCTTAAGCAGGCAGTTTGCTGTCATGCAGGAGAATTTGTTCTTTACTACCTATGTAGTGACTAACTGATGGAGAAACACCACTTTCCCCCATGGGAACCTATTACACCCTGCTATGCACACTATGAGAACCTCACAAAGAACTTGCACCTTGACTCATGGCTCCCCATACCTGTGAAGAGAAAGGAGTTCTTTATATATTCTGATAGTCTAAAATTCTGATAAATTCCAACTTCTGTTGAAATATATGAGACCACTTTCCTAGAACTCCTTTGTCTAGTCTTTTTTCTTCCCTTGGAATTTTATGATGTGTTTACTCAGAATTCAGGACTATGATAATAATTCAGAAAGTATATGCCAATGATGGCAATATTCCTTTTGGAAAATGCTGCATTTGCTTCTAATTACATTAAAGGTTATTTCAATTCTGGGTTTGAGTATTTATGTAATGAAGAATTATGCTACTTTAATTTGTCTTTACAGCATTAATAGGATTAAATTTACTTACACATGAGCAAATTAATTTTTTCCATAAATACATTATGTTTAAAACATTACAAATTTATTGTGTGTAATTAGATAGTTCAAGTATGATTAACAGTGTTTCAAAGTATTTTAAATTAGCTGTTTATTTCTTGTGAAAAATTAAGCACCACTCTGGCATTAGCAGTGGTGATAAAGCTCCAGCTAAATCTACATAGGCAGTCATACGCTATTGTTTGATGCTAAAGATTTGGGGTTATGATCAGCAGAATGAAGGCCTGTTGGAGGCCAGTCACCTGCAATGTGAGTCAATATTTGGGCCAATACTGTTTAACATCTTCATTAATGGGATGGCATGCACCCTCAGCAAGTTTGCAAATGACATAAAACTGGGAGGAATGGCTGATATACCCAGCAGGTGTGTTGCCATTTAGAAGAACAGACTGGAGACTTGGGCAGACAGGAATATAAAGTTCAGCAAAATGAAATTCAAGTTTCCCCAGGGAAATTTCTATGAAAAAATAACATCATGTACCACCTTGTTGCTGAACTACTGGAAAGCAGCTTTGCTGCAAAGGTCCTGGGGCATTGGTGGACACCAAGCTGAGCAGGAGATGGCAGCGTGCCCTTGCGACACAGAAGGCCAAGGTTATCCTGGACTGCATTAGGACAAGTATTGGTAGCAGGTGGAGGGAGGTGACCCTTCTCACTGTGGGTGAGGCCACAACTAAAATGTTGCATTCAGCTTTGGGAATCCCAGTAGAGACTTTGAGGTGTGAGTTCAGGAAAGGGCCACTAAGATGTTTAAGTCACTGGTCCATGTCTCACATGAGGAGAGGCTGGGAGAGGTGGGACCATAAAGCCTGGAGAAAAGAAGGTTCAGGGGTATTTTATCCATGTGCTTAAATATCTGATGTTACAATTTCCCTTTTCAGGGAAGTAAATTCAATGTCTTCCTCAATTTAATTTCCCTTGACATTGGGAGTTATCTGCATAAACACCTTAAATGTGCAGGAGGTTGTTTGTTTTTTTTTTTGTTACATGCACAATCTGTAATGGGGGTGCTAGCTATACTGCAGGCACATGAAACAGAGATAGACATGCTGTGGGTACAGTGCACAAGAAGATCAATATCAAATGCTATCACTAGAGGTAAAGGTGAAGTGTAAGCTGAAAATCCTGTTTAATAATGTTCAAACAGATACTTTGTACTTTGAATTCATTTTCATCATGAAATACATCTTCAGAGAATGCTTCCAGATGAGGAACTTTTTTGTAGCATCATAGCCATTAGATTTGAGTATTGTATTGTGAACAAAATAATTATAATGAGAGGAATAGCAGACCAAATTATTGAGTATCAGCAACATGTATCCTGAAGCAGTCTTAGCAGTGCAGAAACTGTGTCATTCTCAAGAACCCTTTGAGGCATAACAGGAATATAAGAGGGTTCTTTGGCCCCGGGATAGCATACTGCTGCTGGCAGAATCACAGCAAAGATGCAGAGAGATTAATGCACATCCCTGGGACTTTACTGAAGGAGCAAACATGCCAAAGAGTATGAAAGTATAACACTCAAGAGAAGGACTCGTAGGTTCCTTGCAACAAGTTTGTAGGAAAACTACAGCACTGAGATGGTGCAGGAGATAGGGATGGAATCCAGAGTCTCGGTAAGGCTCTACCTATGTACATTAGTGAGCCTTAGCCCCATGACACTCAGCATCAATACCCTCTTGGTTTCAACAGCAGAATAGCAAATAGAATCCTCAGCATAGTATCCACCATGGATGGACTTACCTCTGTCAAATGTTTTCCATGTAGTAGTGAATTTAATAAAAATCAGAATCTTTTGAAAGTGAAAAAAAAAAAAAAAAATGCTAGAAGAGTCTGGAATAAATATCAGCTGGTAAGCAGGAACTTTTTCGTCTGGATAACATTTTTATGCCTTTCATTGCTTTGCAAAAGAAACTCTCTATTCTTGTCAGATGTTAGGGAAAGTTGAAGTTACTATGGAAGAAATGTGTTTAGTCCTACATTTAATTCTTACAAGGGAGTCTTCTAAGATAGTTTGTGCCAGCTTTAGGCAAATCCGTGAAAATATGGGTTTGTGTTAATTGCATGGAAAAAATCTTTCTACTCTTTGAAAATACTACATTTTTAGTTCCTCTAGGGAATGTTTTGAACTAAGTAGTTATTTCATGCAGAAGTCTTCATGGCATTGATTTGGAACATTAAATATAATATAAAATATAAAATCAACAGGAGGTCCAAGAGGAGCTAGCTGTTAAAATAAGTTCTTGATGCATATTAAAATGCTCCAAATATTTAAAGCCAATCAAATGAGGACTATTGATGCATAAATCTAATATGCAAAGTTTTTGTGCTAGGGAATGAACATATCCTGATTGGCCTAGTAGTTCAGCTTCAAAAATGCTCTGAACAGACTTTTATTTTCTGTTTCTTCCCTACAGTTACAGGCAGTGGATATGCTTCATCTCAATGTAATCATGAGTTTGTAGACATAGACATGAATTAAAGGCCTGCTTTTTTTAACATAGGCAGAATTTTGAGAAGATGACTAAATAGACTGGTATAGCTTTCACTAGATTTCTACTTGCTTGTTACTTTACCTGAAGCACAATACTGACAACACCTCTGAGTGAGGAAAGTGGTTTAGAAGCAAGCTGCAGTAGAAACCAAAATGGGAAAAATAAAGATACAAAAGTTTAGTCCCATACAGTTCCTATTGCTTGAAAAAATAAAAGAAGTCTAAAAAAGAAAACAAACAAACAAACAAAAACCCCCCAAATCCTTCAATTCTTTAGTCTAAGGCTACCTATAGGGTGAAACACTTTCACTTATTCTTAACTCTTCTGTGCAAAGCAGAAACTTTTAAAAGTACAGTTCTCTTGCCCACTGAGATGTAGGTGGATGAGAAAAATATCAAACCCAAAAACTCCAGTCTCTCAACATATATGATGAACTATTTGAGGAAGGAATAAGAAGAGAGGAAAGCATAACTAATAACATGCATGATCAGATTCCTCAGAATGGTGAATTGGAGTGAAAATTATCATAAATGCTGTACTCACAGGGGGTATCAGTATTTACACAGATTGTAAGACAGAGTAAAATAATCCAGATTGAAATATGACTAAAAGACCAGTCTAGAGTAAATTTCAGTGATAGATCATTCTAGATTACACTGATTAGAGATTTCTTCTACTTCATATCTCTTTACCACTTGCATGAAAGTCACTTTCATAGTAAACTGTAGTTTAGTCCTGTATTCCGTGCATATTGATTTTTCCTCAATATTTGATCCACAGGGTATATGGTCTGTTGTCTATTTTGTCTTCACTACTGAGGTAGAAAATTCATGCTTCAGCTCTAAAGGTATCCAGCTCATTCCCTAATGCACTGATGAAAACCATAATCATGAGTCATCACACAAACCCTGAATTATTGTATTTGTATATATCAGGTTAATGGTGTGTATCCTAGAGATTTTAGTAAGCTAATTCAAGAAGATTAGACTGAGAATAATAACATAAAACTGAGTAGTGGGAAACAGAAGCTGAGAAATCCAAGAAAATTTATAAATAAAAATTCTAGAGATAATTTGTCCTAATGAAAATTGTGGAAACAAGAAAGCTTGAGTCTCATGAAGCATTTCAGTCACTTAGATATATACTTTACTAAATAATTGTAAATTCACAATTTACAGGAAGAAGATAGTGGTCAGGAATAGGTCTTCCTAGGCTTTGGTTCATTGTTTAATTCGTTATTGAATGAAATTAAATAAAAAGATAATATCCAGAAAAACTTTGCTAAGAGTCATGGGTACTCAACTGTTTACAAAACATAACTGCATTTAGAAACTGTGGGCTTCTTTTACCTGGTTTACAACACAGTTTGTATTCCAGCTTTCACAGGTTTCATTCAGATAACTTAGTTCTATTCTCAGTCAGCCCAGTAGGAAACAAATATCTGTGTAATCCTAGCAGTATGTTGTTCAGGGTTTCAAGTTGTATTTAACTTATGTTTGTTTATTAGTGTGTGTAAAAGGGTTTTTTAGAGATCACTAAAGCTATACAGAATTTATGGTTTACAGGATTACTAGGAGGAAAAAAATTAAAATATCGATAATATTCAATTAAAATAATAAAAAAAATATGTTATCCAGAGTACCTGCAGTACTCTGTTCAGTTCTGGGGTCCCCAGTTGTTCTGGTTTTGTCTTGGATACAGTTATTTTCCTTCATAGTAGGTAGTATGGGGCTATGTTTTGGATTTGTGCTGAGAACAGTATAAAACAAAGAAGCTGGGCTGGCAGATGGCCAGGGCATCACTTCTGCTTCTGTGCAGCCTGGAACTTCAGAGTCAACTTTAGTAGAAGGGACTGTGATCCATGGATGCATTCACATGGGAGCAGGACACCCTGGAGCATCTGTGGCTGTGTATAAGCCCCTGCCAGAACAAGTATATCTTGAAACATCTGTGCTTGTGGTTGTGTCTACACTGCAGCAGGTGTACCTCTGAAGGAAGTCTGTACCTCTGGCCCAAGTCTGTACTGGAGAAAGTAAACCACAAAACATCTGTGGATAGTGGACTGTAACTAGTTCCATGCTGCAGTAGGTACACCTTGAATCATTAGTGGTTGTGCATGAAATCATGCTGGAGCACCTCAAAGTTATAAGCCTATGACAGAGCAGGTTCACACCTGCAAGGATTGCAGCCATGGTAAGGCCATATTGGAGCAGGTTGACTTCTGAAAGGACTGCGCCTATGGGTAAGGCCACAGTGGTGCAGGTATATCTCTGAAGGCATTGTGGCCAATGGAGAAGGCCAAGCTGGAAGAGGTGCATCTGAAAGCGACTGTGATTCTGGATAGATTATGCTGCAGCAGGTATGCCCCTGGAGAGACTGTGGCCCATATATAAGGCTGTGTGGTGACTAGCTGCCTACTGGGTTAAACCACAATGCCAGTATAAGGCAGAATTTGTCATACTGGAGAGAGCCTAGCAAAAGGACATGGAGATGACAAAGGGCCTGGTCTTCCTCTCTTGTGAGGAAAGGCATAGAACACCTGGGACTGCGTAGTCTAGAAAAGGGACCTACCTTAGGAGGACCTTATCAATTTATACAAATACCTGACGAGAGGGTATAAAAAACATGGGGCCAGGCTCTTTTTCCAGTAGTCTCCAGCGACAGGACAATAGACAAAGCGCACATACTGAAACAGGGAGGTTCTGTCTGAACATCAGGGAAAACTATTTTACTATGAGCATGACTGAGCATTGGCAAAGGTTGCCCAAAAACCTTGTTGATTATCCATTATTGGAGATATTAAAAAAACACTTGGACAACTGGCTCTAGGTATTCCTGGTTGAGCGGGGCGGGCTAGGCCAGATGACCTCCAGAGGTTTCTTCCTGCTTCAACCATTCTGTTATTTTGTGTTTCCCAGAGTCTGTGATTAGGACAGATGTACCTCTGAATTTCAAAAAGTAAAATTTAAATGAAGAGCTAAAGAAAATAAAGTGAACTGCAAAAAGATTCTCCACAGACATGTATGGAAAGAGGATGAAAAGAGAAATTGACCAGAGTTTCTAAAGGGAAAGATACCCATCTTGATTGGTGTTGCCAACTTATTAAATACTTTTTTCTTCTGTTTTCAATAAAGACAATGATGCACACAGCATCAATGAAAAAGTAATTTAAAGACAACGAGGAAAGAAGATTAGATAAACATACATGAGCTGTGAGTAAAATTTGGGCTACTTGCAATAATTATCTTGGGTATCTGAAAAATCTATATCCAGACTACAAGAAGAACTAGCATATTAAATAACACATTAACACATTCTAGCAATATAGAAATAGAACAGAAAGAAAAAAATAATTCTCAGCCGAAAATTTGAAATTAAGTAGAATGAAGCAAGTGTAAGTCTGATCTAAGGATCATGACATTTTTGGACAAAATTTGTATCAAAACCACCAGTTTTATCAGAGACAGAAGAAAATGTGTAACAATATCAAAGAAAAAATGGTTTATTAAAGGTACATAACATTGGAGTTACTAAATAAGTTTCCTAATAAGATAATTTCTGAGACAGGGTTAATACAAAAGCCTTGAAATCTGAACAGTATTATACTATTAAAAGAAAAAAAAATGAAAATAAAATAACAAATAGCAAGTTGGAGATCTTCCATGGGTTAATAAGAGACTTATTAAATGGATAAAGAGAAATTTTTGTGTGTATAAAATGCAGATTACTGAAACCAAAGGAAGATTGCAATTAGGTTTTGTTTTGCAATAAATATTTAATATTCTTATAATTGGCTATATTGCTAGGCATTGCTCATGAAATCCATGTAAAATACAAAGTTGAAGAGTTTTACCAATAATGGGGAGAGCAAATTGTGACTCTGGAAGAAACAGTAATCACTTAGTTTTCTGATTTTTTATTTGATGTTCTAAATTTACCATTTCTATGATGACAACAAGCGGTACATATACTGCAGTTTTCTCAGAACAAATTTGAACTGGAAGAAATGAAGACGAATGGGGAATCTATTTTACAATATGAGAGTAAAATCTATGGCTATCTTGGTCTAGCAAAATAAATGTTGAAAAAGATCATTTGTGTGAGTGGAAAATACAAAGGAAGATCTATTCAAGTATAGAAACTGTGGATATGCATGGTTCGTAAATAAATTATTACCAATTATTGCAAAAACACCTCTGACTGTAAAAAGACTAAAGTCACCCAGTTACCCTTCAGCCAGGATAATTAGAAGCAAGGAACTCATTACTTCCAGTGTCCCTAGGTATACTTCCTGCAAATGCTCTTATTTGTTATTTATATTGTATGTAACATTTAATATTTTGGGGATTCCTCTACCTACGGTAGGACTTTTCACGATCCAACAGTCAGATACCTGGAGATTCTTTGCAATCCTGCCAGGGCAAAACAAAGATAATACAATATCAGAAGCATAAAGATTTCTGAGAAGGGATAGGAAACCTGCAATATAGCTTCAGGGGATAAGAACGGTCCATATATGGTAAAAATATCTGGTAAGTATGCTACAGTTAATGATCAGTAAAAGCATATTATATTAAATGACATACTTCCGATGACAGGTACATTGAATGTTTAAAAACTTTTGGGTTTAGTGTCAGCACCAGATTCTGTGTCTTTGAAATATGGACAGTTTTTAAGCTGTCTGGACATAGATTTAGATGAACAGTACCTTCTGCATTTGTCTAGACAATGCAAGTTTGGTGTCAATGAATCACTCTGTCTGGGTTTTTTGTTTGATAATGTATTCAGTGACGTACGTGTGTTTTGGCATTTACATAATATATGTTCTTGTTCTAATTAAATAGCTACTTTATTGATGTCTGTAGTTACTGAATATCATAAGCCATGCAGTCTTTTCTGGTCCTGTGATTCCGTCTGCTATTCAGAAAAAAATAAATAAATATTGTATCAGTTATGGAGTGAAGGGTTTTATTTCTAGACTTAGAATTTAATGAGTGATATTTAGTGTGAAGTTTCTATTAGGGAAGGTGAAGTCTAATTATGTTCTTTTTAAAAGAAAGAAAAATATAAATAACATCTTTCCATTCAAATAATAAACCCCTCAGAAGTCAATGTATTGAACACAAGTGTAACTTTAAATACATTCATAATTACTGTGAAATTGCATCATTAAGGAAAAGCATCTGTTTAAGTACTTGGCTGAATGTGGCCACCTTGGTCATAAAGGGAATGTTGACAATATCTGATCTGCACATTAAAGGTGCAAAAGTCTTTTCTATGTTACATCAAATGAAAACAATTCTCCATCATTCCTGTGCAAAAGGGCAAAACTACAAATTAATTCCTGTCTAGACAGAAAAAATAATGGTTTTTATCTAAATTGTCTGGGGCCACTGCTGGGACATTCAGTGAAAAGCTCTACTTCTAATGAATTAAAAGACAATTTTTTTACAGTTAATGAGTCATAGATATTTTAAGCACTGCAATGTGAGGACGGAAAGCCATTAGATTTAGAGGAAGAGTAGAAGAAAATAATGAGATCAGAAGGGCGAGCTATTTTGGTACCTGAGAAAGGTTGTTATTCTAATTCAATATTTATCATGCAGGAGCAACTTTGAAATGAGGAATCTAAAGAAAAGATGTTTGGATCTGGGATACCATCTGGAAAGTTCAGCTGAAGAGAACCATGCATAAGGAAAGTAATAACATTAGGAACTGAAAATATGTCTGCAAAACACATTTTTTAATCAAAAGAGAAAAAAAGCAGAAAGAAAATAAAAAAAGCAGATGGTAGAATTTGGAAGGGCAGATTAGAAATTAACATATTAATGGCCAGGTCCTGCAGTGACTGAAATAAACAGAGCTTTACCATTGATTTTAGTGAGAGTGGAGTAAAGTATGTAATCAGAAGTGGTGAGTAAAGGTTGTAAACATAAAAGACCACATTATCCAATTGATGCAGTTTTCTGCTTTATAAACACAAATTGGACTTCAAACATAACCACTGGCCAAGTCCTCTAGTTGAGGAAACAGTTTTCTGGGAAAAAGTTAGTGAAAGCAGCTTCATTCCTTTGGATTTAAATTAATTTTATGAGGACAAATGTGACAGACGTATTTGTACTGGTACAGTCACTGACATAAACTAGGGCAGCACTGGACTTTGATTTTCAATAGATCTAGGTAATTCAAATCAAGAAGGAAGATCTAGCTCCCCTGTGATCCTCTGCTCTCACTACAAAGTTCAGTTTGTTTTTGAACAAGGTAGGGTATCTGTCAGTAAGATATAATCACTGCTAAACTGCAGAATTCCGTTGGATGATACAATTATGTGTATCATGCTTTATTCTGAGTATACAAAGTGTTCTCTGCTAGGACATCATGGACAAGTAGGTTCTTCTAAGATTTCAAAGGCATAAATTTGTGTTTAAGCACCTAAAAAGGTATAATTCAAACCACAAAGGGCATGAGGAATATTTTTATCTAATATAAACCCTTTTCTGTTGTCCTGGTTTGAGCCAGGATGAAGCCACTTTTCCTTTTACTGATTTTTTTTGTTTGTTTCTTTTTTCTTCTGTAAGATCTCTTTTAACTAGCAGTAAGTGTCCCACCTTGGAGTGATAACAAGCACTGGAATGTTTTTCTAAGTATTGGGGGTCCAAGGTCATGTCTTTGCTCTGCCCTCTCAGGCACTACTGGGAGATCTACAACCCCACTATAGGAGGCTGAATTAGACAGCAAAATTGGCCAGAGATATTCCATTCCATATATATATGTAAGCTCAGAGGAAGGTCAGAGATCACAGAAGACAATTTCCTTCCTGCTCCTTCTTCCCTTCTCTTTCGTCCCTGGCCAGTGTTTAGGGAGGACTCTGTCCATCCATCACTGTCGACCCCTGCGCTTGAGCTCTCCTGACTCTCATGACTCTACACTTTCTCCGGCAGCTCCACGACTTTTCGGGACTGTTCACAGATAAGGAGAGTGCTGGGGGAGTTGCTGGGGGTGGGGGGAAGCAATAGGGGGACTGTATATTTCCTGAACCCTTTTTTATATAATTGTATATATTTTATTTTATCATTAGTGTTTAATTAAAGCTGTGTAGTTTATTTTTCAATCGAGAGCATCTGTCTTCTCATTCTCTCTCTCCTTCCCTACCTGGGTGGGTGGGGGGTAGGGGATCACAGAATCACAGAATCTTAGGGGCTGAAAGGCACCTTGAAAGATCATCCAGTCGAAACCCCCTCACAGACCAGGATCACCTAGAGTACATCATACAGGAATGTGTCCAGGCGGGTTTTGAATGTCTGACAATGTTTGACTCAGGTCCGATAACAATGCTCTCGATCCCCTCCCCCCCCCACCCAGGTAGGGAAGGAGAGAGAGAAAAGAGAGAGACTTGGCTGGATTGAAAAACTAAACTACACAGCTTTAATTAAAACACTAATGAATCATACAAGAAAATATGTACAATTATATACAGATATATTCAGGTATGGGCAAAA
>NW_009954222.1:1440693-1463355 GCF_000747805.2 Chaetura pelagica
GAAGAGAAGGGGAGAAGAAGAAGGAAGGAAGTTGTCTTCTGTGATCTCTGACCTTCCTCTGAGCTTACGTAGATATATGGAATGGAATATCTTTGGCCAATTTTGCTGTCTGTCTAACTCAGCCTCCTACGGGGGGGTCACAGATCTCCCCATAGTGTCTGAGCCGGCAGAGTGCAGGTGCAGCCTTGAAGCCTCAGTAGTTAGAAAAACGTTCCACTGTCTTATCAGCCTAGCAGAACACGCTGTTGCTAGTTACAAGAAAGCTTACTGAAGGAAAAATAATCAGTAAAAAGAAAAATTGGCTTCATCCTGGCTCAAACCAGGACAATGTCTCTAGCAAAGAAAGCTCCATAACCTCTCTGGGCAGCCTGTTCCAGTGCTCTGACACTGTCAAAGTAAAGAAGATTTTTCTGGTGTTTACGTGGAACCTCCTATGTTCCAGTTTGCACCCATTGCCCCTTGTCCTATCACTAGACATCACTGAAAAAAGCCTGGCTCCATCCTCCAGACACTTACTCTTATTGTATTTGTAAACATTTATGAGGTTGCCCTTCAGTCTCCGCTTCTCCAAGCTAAAGAGGCCCAGATCCCTCAGCCTTTCCTCATAAGGGAGATGTTCCACTCCTTCATCATCTTTGTGGTTCTGCGCTAGACTCTTTCAAGCAGTTCCCTGTCCTTCTTGAACTGAGGGGCCCAGAACTGGACACAATATTCCAGATGTGGCCTCACCAAGACAGAGTAGAGGGGGAGGAGAACTTCCCTTGACCTACTAACCCCAGCCTTTCTAATACAGCCCAGGATGCTACTGGTCTTCTTGGCCACAAGGGCACATTGCTGGCTCATGGTCATCCTCCTGTCTACCAGGACCCCCAGGTCTCTTTCACCTACACTGCTCTCCAGCAGGTCAGCCCCCAACTTGTACTGGTACATGGGCTTGTTTTTCTCCAGATGCAAGACTCTACACTTGTCCTTGTTGACTTTCATCAAGCTTCTCCCCGCCCAACTCAGCAGCCTATCTAGGTCTCACTGAATGGCAGCACAGCCTTCTGGCATGTCAGCCACTCCTCCCAGTTTAGTGTCATCAGCAAACTTGCTGAGGGCACACTGTGTTTCCTCATCCAGGTCATTGATGAAAATATTAAATAGTACTGGTCCCAGTACTGACCCCTGAGGGACTCTGCTAGTCACAGACCTCCAAGTAGATTTTGTCCCATTGACCAAAACTCTCTGACTCCTTCTTTTCAACCAGTTCATGGTCTGGTGGGATCTCTGGGATTGAGAGCATTGTTGTCAAACCTGAGTCAAACTTGACAACATATGTAAAGCAAACACATTATTTGGTCTGGAGCTGCATTTTCATATTGAATTTATGTATTTTACCTGTAATGGTCATTGAACTGTGTAAATGAAGAGTGAGGGACAAAATGTTAGAGAAAGTATGATTGTGTAATAAAACTTTGTCGTTATTTCAAGAGGAATGTAGCAAGATACTTTTTATTTACTAATTCTTGGCTTTAATTAAAAATAAATAAGAAGGTGAATCTAAATGGAATTGGGAATGCCATGCTAATTTACATCAGTGTTTAATTTCCTGAAATACAATAATTAAAGTAAACACTAATTACTAAATCTATTTTTCATTGTTAAAGTGGAAAATGTTCTTATTTCTCAAGCAGCTTTATGTTTTTACAAGAGCTCTCTCTAGTGGCTTTAACAGTTTCTGCATTGTAACCGGTTCAGGTATTTCGAAGACCTTTTAAAATAGAATTTTATACTGCAATTTAAGGTAATATGAAAAGCAAGAACCTATCTTTGTCTAGCCATGCAGGAGATCGTGATAATATAACTATAAATCTGTATAAATAATCTTAGAATCTGTTTATTCAGCAAGACATAAAGACTGTGATTTTAGATTAAAATAAATATGATGCTTAAAAAGATAGCCAGCCTAGAGCAGATGGCAAAACCCAAATAAAATCAGAACACTATGCTGCAAAAACAAAGATAGAGTAATAGAAATAAATACAATGTATGGGCAGGAGGGCTGGTCTGTAGCCACACAGCCCTGGAGAAGTCTTTCAAAATGGTGAAGGAAAAGGAAAAAGATGCAATTGCTTCTGCTTGTTTAGTGTGGAGTTATACCTCTGTTTATTGACTGTATCTCTCCATAACCAGAAATATTATTGTAGTAGGTGAGACATGCTCAGAGAGGGATTTGAGCCAAGTTACCCAGTGGCTTCTCTTCTTTTTAGTAATGGTCATCCTATAGCAGGTACTCATTAAAGTGAATTGTGCTGAGGACCTGGTCCCCACCAGTATCTGACTGCATTCATGCCTGACCCAAACCTTCAGCCTGCACTGGGATGACAACTGCCTTATTTCCATAAAAGGAATCTTGTGGATATTCCTTACTGGCTTGAATGTCTGGACTATCTGCTTTTTTTTCAGTTGGAACAGAGGAATTTTCAGTAGTGAATTCTGTTTATTAGGAGAAAGTACAGAGAGAGCAGCTTTGTGAAATGGTGCCATAAAGGAAGTGTGATTGCTATCAAGGATTAGACACCTCATCTTAAGGGCAGAATTTAGACACATGAATAATAGAAACTACAGCTCTTCAACCTGGAGAAAATAGCAGTCTGGAGTCTGATACTAATGGGAGTTATGCTCACCAATGTTTGGCAAGTAGATTATTGCTCTTTACTAGCCTGCTCTCATCAAATGGTGATGAAATCTCTTCAGACAGGCTACAGGATTTTGTTTGACATAGATTTTCTGCTTCATAGAGCTGTGTACTGATATGTAGTTACACTAATAATAAATGATAAATCCATCTTTCAGTCTTCCCTAGCTCACTGATATGGTACAAAGTTTCATTGCCTCATTTATTGATGTTTTAGCAATAATTTGAGATCTTCAGACTGAAGATGCTATATCAAAACAGGTTATTTCTTCATGAAAGGTATCTGAAGAAATTAAGTTTAAAATACCTGCACACCCATTTACAATGTTTACAAGTTTCCATATAACTAATACACGTTTTCAAAAAAGGGACAACAATTGAGACTAGAAACCAAAAATCTGTTCTTTCAAATTAGTCAAGTTCTTTTCAAAGAACACCAAACTGTAGTTTGCATGACTAGAAGAACATGATAAATGAAAATGTTCAGTCTCTGAAGCTAAAGCTATGTCAATAGTAGTAAATGAAACAGAACTCAAAAACCTCCCTGGTCACAAGGTTAAATGGAATGACCTATATATACTAGTAAATGCTTTTAGCCACAGGAAGAGTGTTGCTGCATGCAAACTGCTGGCTGACATGTAGACACGGTAGCTAGAGTATTCGACTTCCTAAAACATACCCATTAATTAGTTAAGAGCTGTCTAGTTGACCAAGGTCAAAATTGTTCCAGAATATGGTATAAAAGCTTAAAAAAATACATACAATTGTGTTTTGGACCTTATACAATGGTCTGCCTGCCTGTGTTTAAGTCACTAGTATAGATACAGTCTACAAAGTGAGTGTGCATGGAATAGATGTCAAAGCTGAGGTCAGCAAAGAGAGTTGAAGGAATTTATGTTGTCACTTAAAATATATTTTCTAACCACTAAAGCTTTATCAAACTAGTTTGAAAATACATGTCATTGCACTCTTGGCTTAAGATAATTCCTTTGTCAAAGTTGGAGATAAGATAAATTAAGTTAAACCCAACTACTCTTGTGTTTCCCAATATAGATAGAATTATATGCAAAATAAATAAAGCAAATATAATTATCAAAATAAGTTGTGATTTAAATAAATAATAAATAGACAATAAATAATAAATAGATATAAACAGATAAATAATGGCAAATTGTCAATAGTTTTACTCAAATTTGCAGTTTTCTGATTTCAAATGTTTTATGTCTACAGGTTTAAAACATAAAAAAGTAAGACTGACAAGCCTCAGTCCCAAGGCCATACAAGCTTAGTATGAAGCCTATGACCTGAAACTACTACTGGCATGACAGTATATACTGTGCTACAGGACAATGCTCTCAGACTTCTCCCTCTGTCCCTGTTCTATCATTATTCTACAGTACCTATATGTGGAACCTGCTTAGTGTGGGGAAATAGTTTGCGATGTCCTAGTCTCTACAGGCTGGCAACAAGCTCCTACAAGCCCTTCTGCTACCACTGACAGCTTTTTACTGACCTAGTTTTACTTTATTTTCACAAGTGTTTCTGATTCAGTTTAGAACTGGACCATAAACCAAAGAATAAGAACTGGGAACAGACATTTCCTGTGGTGAAGTTATTACATGGATTCTGAAGCTTTATATTTAGTAAAAAACAGAGGAGTGCCAGGCCTCAGCAAGGGAGGTGGCATGACTGCCAGTTTCAGTAAGGTCCTGTCATGAAAACACAATGATAAATTTTCAGTGTTGTCTATGAGATTGCACTAAAGTATTTTCAAATATATGCCACACCTTTTGAAAATTCTTACCTCTTCAGATGATTTGTCTGGTTGGTGGTAAGAGGCGTAGACAATTCCTGCTTTACCTTTATTATTACTGGTAAGGTTTGACCTCAGAAACTGCAGGCAACTGACAGCAGGAAAATCTGGAGCAAGAAAGACTTCCCTTGAGTGGGGAAGGATCAAATTGGGAAATTTTTTAACAAACTGGACTCAGAAAAAATTTTGCAGCCTGGTGAGATGCATCCATGATTTCTGAAAGTGCAGTAATGTGAAATGCATGCCAAGATTTTAAGTCATGTCAATGATGGTCAGCAGTAGTCCTGTCTGATTTTCACATTTTAGACAGATGTTCTGAAGTTCAGAAATATGCTGCCTATCCAGAGACACTGTATCCAGCCTCTTTCTCTTTCTGACCTGTGAATACTTGATGATTGCATGAGATAAGAAGAGTGGGAGCCTTTTCATCTGGCTCTTTGATGCCTGTATTGCAGAAGTGAGCCTTAGCTTCCCCAAGCCTCCTTTTTTTTTTTTTTTTTTTTTCCTCTGGGTTGAAAACCAGCCACTTTCAGAGTGTGATTCTTTTGTCCAAACACCAGTGTTTATTTTAGGATGAGATAACTTGTATTCAGTGAAACCTATTACTCTTCCTTGATGGTGAGGAAGGTTGGTAATCACCAGATCACAGCATTTCAGATACCTTGAATGCTGAAATTTAACCTACATTTACGTAGATTTCTTCAGCAGAAACACCTATTCCAAGAAAAGCTGTATACATGACACATTGGAAGCATGTGGATAATCTTGTATTGTCTTCCAAGTCTTCTGAAAAGATAAGAAGCTGTGGTAGAAGCTCAGGCAACAGGTATCCCTGAACAGCCGTTAGTGTCTTCACCTTTCTCAGTGCACACAGAGACTGCAACTCACTCTGAAGTTTGCAGTAATAATTGTAGAAATCACAGAATTGCATTAAAATTGCAGGATTTATACACTAATTTTGTATTTTAAAGTGAATCAACTCCTACTTCAATTCAAAGCTATTTTATAAGATCAGCTGCTCTATATTTTTCTCCTTACTTTCCAAACTAAACCTAGAAAGGAATGTCATTTCTATAATTTTTGAATACTGACAAAAAAATCTTTGATTACTATATTTATGGGCCAACACTTCAAGAGCTTTGCTGCAAATTGTAATATTATTAAAATTCTCAGCACACAACTAGGAATATAAATGCTTCTTTCTCAACCTACCTGCAAGTAGTATTTACTTCCTTAAAAATATTATAGAAATTTTTATCCATTTTCAAATCTGACCTTATGGATCTATAGTAGGTTTTCAGCATTAAGTAGAACTTTAATTACCTTCTTCTGATGATGTCTTGATACGTTATAAATTAGCTAAAATTATGTATTTATTTGCCTTTCTTTTTTAGTTAAAAATAAATGAATTTCATCAAGAAGAAAACTAAATAACTAAAACCAATGAAACATAACTGCCACCAGTTTCTAACTCCAGATTTTACCATCCATCTGCAACTTTACAGTGCAGTTCTACATCTCAAATGTATTAAAATGTTTTTGAATAATATGGAAAATCTTTAAAAGAAAGAGGTCAACTATAGATCTAAAGATAGATCTATTAAAAAAAAATAAAATAAAATGTCCATTGTCTTTTTTCCTGTCACTATTCATTCTTGTGATAAGAGCACCTCCATTTTGTCTGTAACTACCTTTTAAGTATTGGATGACTGTGATTATATCCCCCAGAGCCTTCTACTTTAACCTTTTCTAAGCCCAAGAAGACCAAATCCTTCAACTTTTCTTCATGTCAAGTTTTTCAGACCTCCAATGCCACCCCGAGGGACCATCTCAATATTTTGCTGTGTTTCAAACTGTACAAAACCAAAACTAGACACAGAATTCCAAGTATAGCCTAACAAATGCTGAAGTAGATTCCTTCATTTGCTATAGATATGTAAGGCTACTATTGCTTTATACAGTATTTCTTGGGCCCATGCACACCAGAAAATGTGTAAGGCTTTTGCTACCATATGTAGTATTACTAGGCATGTGCAAACAAAGGAGTGGGGGGCTATAATCTGTAATTTCTTTATATGGTATTTCTGTCCTTAGTTCACATTGAGAGTAGAACTGGCACAAAGAAGGAGCAGAGACTTATTGTGATATTTCATTAACAAGTCCAAATAGTGACTCAGCAATGAAAAGGGCAGGCTGATCAGGGAATTTAGAAATCTGTGAGCCCACTGACTGGTTCAAATTGCTTGTCTGGAGAAGAAGCCCTGCTTCCTGCCTGGTTGCTTGATAACCATGGTCATGTAAGTCTTTACATGTCCAGACACTATGGTTAGCCCAGTATCAGTGAATTACTGTTGTTCAGACCTGGAGAATAGTACTGCTGATCTATACTTGTTAATATACTATTACTCAGAGGTAAATGTTTTACGCCTGAAACTATTGGTCTGTTGTCTGTTGACATATCCCAAACCTGTAACTCATTAGGGTAGCCTTAAAACTACTCACTATATGCTTATTGATGCTGCTGAAGACACACAGGAGTGCACATGTTGACTCATGTTCTATTTGCTGTCTACCAGGATCCTGAGGTCTTTTCTGGAAGAGTTACACCCTAGTCAATTGGACCCTAGCCTGCATTGTTTTTTGGGATTATTCTGTCCTAGTTGCAGGACACCACAGTTACATTTTTCAGATCTCACTACATTCTTGTTGACACAATCTTGTAGTTGTTGAGGTCTCTCTGTATGATGGCTCTTTCTTCTGGTGTATCTTTTCAGTTTAGTGTTATCCACAGGCTTGATGGGGATTAATTCAATCTTGCTGCTCAGATAATTTCAAAAATATGGAGACCTATTATCAGCCCCTAGGGAACTCCACTTATGACCATTCTTTAGCTCAGTGCTTAAGCTTTGTTTGAGCTTAGTAGTTCAACCAGCCCTCCTCTCATATAATGCGATATACCTCCAGTCCTATTTTACCAGGTTGTCAACAAAGATTGTGTGGGACACTGTCAAATAAACAAAAATCACCTTTTTTCTATTATTATTTTTTTTTCCTCCTAGAGGATATTTTGTTATTTGCTTTGTATTTCTTTATTCAGATGGGTACTTGGGGATTGACCTTACCCATGAAAACAGAGGCATGGAACTTCTAGCTTAGGTATTCACATGTGGATATTTTTATCTCCATATGCAAAATGAAACATCAGCTGTTTATAATTCCATAGCTTAAAAATAATAATTTTTATTTTCTTTTCAGCATTCGTCATGCCATGTCACAGACTAGTGAATGAAAATGTGGCAAATTGAAGAGTTTATTGCTAGGTGAGAGTATTTTTTCTCTAATGCACTTACATGTATTGTTTCACTGAAATCTGCTTGAAAAGCCATGCAACTACATTGGATTCCATTTCATAAAACCAAACCAAACCAGCAAAAACCCAAACAGAACCCCCCTACATTATTCTGAATACTGAACAGAATTCAAAAGTAACATGCCTTATTTAAGAAAGTTGAAATTCATAACATCTTTTGTATCCTAAGACATCTTTTCCTTTTAATTCTTATGACTTCAAACCAGTCATGTCAATTTTCTAAAAAGTATAACTGCAACTTAACACATCAAAGTGTAAAAACAGTCACTTCTATTATTACCTAAATGAGCTGTAGAGTCTGGCAAAAAAAGGAAAGTTTGTGATTCTTATGAATTGCTGTGAATGAAAATTCACAAAACTTTTTTTTTTATTATTTATTTAAGCTACCTCAGGATCTGAGCAATAGATGTTTCCAAGGCTAAATAATAGATTAGGTCCTATTAATTTTTTCAGTCTTCATAAGAACAAACTGTCTTTTAAAAATTGTTTCTTATTACTACAGGTGTGAAAAAACCCTCAAATATAACGGGTCAAGCTATTAAAAGTGATTAGATATTTCTTGCATGTTACATAGCTGAATAAAGGATTTCATGTGTTTAGCAACTAATATCATAGAATCATAGAATCTTAGGGGCTGGAAGGGACCTCGAGAGATCATCTAGTCCAACCCCCCTGCCAGAGCAGGGTCACCTAGAGTACATCACACAGGAACTCATCCAGGTGGGTTTTGAATGTCTCCAGTGAGGGAGACTCCACAACCTCCCTGGGCAGTCTGTTCCAGTGCTCTGTCACTCTCACAGTAAAAAAATTTTTTCGGATATTCACCTTGAACCTCCTATGCTCCAATTTACACCCATTACCCCTTGTCCTATCACTGGTCATCACCGAGAAAAGCCTAACTCCGTCCCCCTGACACTCACCCCTTACATATTTGTAAACATTGATGAGGTCACCCCTCAGTCTCCTTTTCTCCAAGCTAAAGAGACCCAGCTCCCTCAGCCTTTCCTCATAAGGGAGATGTTCCACTCCCCTAATCATCTTCGTAGCTCTGCGCTGGACTCTTTCGAGCAGTTCCCTGTCCTTTTTGAACTGAGGGGCCCAGAACTGGACACAATACTCCAGATGTGGCCTCACCAATGCAGAATAGAGGGGGAGGAGAACCTCTCTTGACCTACTAACCACACCCTTTCTAATGCACCCCAGGATGCCATTGGCCTTCTTGGCCACAAGGGCACATTGCTGGCTCATGGTCATCCTCCTGTCTACCAGGACCCCCAGGTCTCTTTCACCTACACTACTCTCCAGCAGTTCAGCCCCCAACCTGTACTGGGACATGGTGTTGTTCTTCCCCAAATGTAAAACTCTGCACTTCCCCTTGTTGAATTTCATCATGTTTCTCCCCGCCCAACTCTCCAACCTATCTAAGTCTCTCTGAATGGCAGCACAGCCTTCTGGTGTGTCAGCCACTCCTCCCAGCTTAGTGTCATCAGCAAACTTGCTGAGGGTACATTCTATACCCTCATCCAGGTCGTTGATGAAGATGTTGAACAACACCGGTCCCAGCACCGACCCTTGTGGGACTCCACTAGTAACACACCTCCAACCAGATTCTACCCCATTGACTACAACTCTCTGACTCCTTCCTTTCAACCAGTTCCTAATCCACCTCACTTCCTGGTCACCAAACCCATACCTGATCAACTTATCCACAAGGATGCTGTGGGAGACGGTGTCAAATGCTTTACTGAAATCAAGATAAACCACATCTACCGCTCTACCATCATCTATCCACCTAGTAATTTCCTCATAGAAGGCTATGAGGTTAGTCAAACATGATTTACCCTTGATAAAACCATGCTGACTGCTCTTGATGACCCCCATGTCCTTGATGTGCCTGGAGATAGTCACAAGAACAAGTTGTTCCATCACCTTTCCAGGGATGGAGGTGAGGCTGACCGGTCTATAGTTACCCGGGTCCTCCTTCTTGCCCTTCTTGTAGACTGGAGTGACATTTGCTATCCTCCAGTCCTCAGGCACCTCACCTGTTGCCCATGATTTACTGAAGATGATGGAGAGTGGCCTAGCAATGACCTCCGCCAGCTCCCTCAGCACCCTTGGGTGCATTCCATCTGGACCCATTGATTTATGGATGTCCAGATTACTCAACTGATCCCTAACCCAATCCTCATCTACCATGTCAAACTCTTCCTCTATCTTGACTTCTTCTGGGGCTATATGAATCTGGGGCTCATAGGGAGACCCTGCAGGAGTGAAGACAGAGGCAAAGAAGGCATTCAGCACCTCTGCCTTCTTTATATCCTCTGTCACCAGGGCTCCCACCTCATTCCTCAATGGGCCAATATTGCCTCTATTGCTAGTTTTGCTAGCTATGTACTTGAAAAAGCCCTTTCTATTATCCTTAACCTGACTTGCAAGGTTAAGTTCCAAGGAGGCCTTAGCTTTCCTAATTGCCTCCCTACATCCTCTGACAACAGTCCTATATTCCTCCCAAGTGACCAGCCCCTCCTTCCATGATCTATAGATTTTCCTTTTCCACTTAAGTTTGCCCAGTAGTTCCTTCTTTAACCATGCAGGTCTCCTAGCACCCTTACTAGATTTCCTAACCATTGGGACACTCTGATCCTGTGCTTGCAAGAAGTGGTCCTTGAATGTTGACCAGCTATCTTGAGCTCCTTTATTTTCTAGCACCCTGTCCCATGGGATTTCCCTTAATAGATGATTGAGGAGACCAAAGTTTGCCCTGTGGAAGTCCAGGGTTCTGGTCCTGCTGGGTATTTTGTTCCTTCCACACAGGATATGTACTCATATAAAATCTGTTTTGTTGTGATTACATCAGCTCAGTTAAGATTTTATTAGCATTTAAATTCTATCACCATGCCTTACAAATTAGGTAGTTAATATTGTACAAACAAGGCAAACAAATAATTATCTTACTGTATTGCTTAATAATCTACCTGGTCTTCTGACATTTTTCAAAAAGAATTTTCAGCTTCAGTACAATACATTTTTTTTCTACTATGTTCTTGTTTGTTACACAGTTGTCAGGCTTTTCACTCTCAGTCTATCCTTCTTTCTCTCTTTCTTTACCTTTCTTCTTTTAGATTCTGTAGTATTGCTACATTAAAAGAGAAAGCAAGGAGACTTGCTATTAAGGGGAAGAAATTCAAAGTAGAGTGAAAAGTCATAGCAGTACTGTGAATAATTAGAATGCAATGATTCTTTGAAATATAAATATGTGTAATTTTGTAGGAGTGTAAAATGGTTTGGTTTTTTTGTCCCTTGTTTTTTCTTTCTGGGTTTCAGTGTTTAGGAGTAAGGTAGGACAGGTAACAGCTTCTGTTGTTCAAATTTAAAAAAATGGAAGAGAATATTTCAGATTATCCCATATTTTGTTTTATTTTTATTTTTCTATTATAACCACTTATTTATTTGTTTATTTGTTTTATCTAAATGTTGCATTTTAAAATGCTTTTAAATTCCCTCTTTCAGAGGTTTACCTTTTCTGAATTCACAGCTCAGCAAATCTGCAGGAATTCAAAACTGTTTCTCTACCACCACATTTGTTTTTATTATGTATGTCTTCAAAAAGAGGTTATTCTAAACATTACAGATTTACCTATGGATAAGAAATCATGAGTTATAATATTATCTTTTCCAATCCTTTCAGTTCTCAGTTTTCTCAGTCTAGCCTTCTCTTTGACTCAAAGATTCTTCCAAGTTTAGTCCACATTGAAACTTGTTCTGGTTCTTCTACTCCAGAACACTTTACCTATCTCTATTTTTTCCTGTATTTTCTTTATTTTAGAAATTCTCTATTCAGTCAAATCATATATTTGCTCTTCTTACAGCACTGCTTTTCTTTAGGTTCCACTGTAAAATCATTAAAATAAGAAGCTTTTAAAGGCCTTTCAATAGCCCTTGGAAAAGGTCCTATGTATATATTTTGGGGGAAAACCTCCCAAAATCTGCATGGAGTGTTTAGACCCTATGTAAAAAAAAAAAAGGAAAAAAAAAAAATAAGTCTTGAAGGCTGCTTTCTCTATTCTCTGTTCTAGAGAAGTAAAAGCATGGTCCTTTCTTTGGAAAAGAGAGGAGAAATTGATGAGAATTAAAAGGCCTGTTCTTAGCAAAATCTTAGCAGGTCTTCAAAAACAGCTCAAAGGGGAGTTTTTTTACTGATTTATGTAAATAGAAAGGCAAAGTTGTCAGAAGCCCAATACAAAATATGGAGTAAAGTTCTTAATCCCCACTCCTAGACATATTATTATTATTAAATCAGAGTAGTTAGGTTGGAAGGGATCTTAAATATCATATAGTTCCAACCTCCCTGCATGGGCAGGGACACCTCCCAGTAGACCAGGTTGATCAAAGTCCTGTCCAGCCTGGCCTTGAACACTTCAGGGATGGGGCATTCACAACTTTTCTGGGCAACTTGTTTCAGTGCCTCATGCCCCTCATGGTGAAGAATTTCTTCCTAATATATAATCTAAATCTACAGTCTTTAAGTTTGAAGACATTACTGCTCATCCTGTAGCACTGGTATTAATAAGTTTGCAGAAAATGTTTTGACATTTTGGCATTTTTTTCATTAACACTAATAGCATTAGGTGTAACAAAAGTGTTAGTTTAAAATTCTGGATACAGAACAGAAGTGAGAATATGCTCGTTCTATATGCATCTGTATAACTGCAATATCTTTTCCTGCTTCATCCAGTAGTGGTTTTTGGCTGTGTTGCGACCATGATCAATCTAGTTACTAGTCTGCTTTTCCTAGGATGAGAAGGCACCAGCTGCTCCCTGCCTGTCCTCGTGCAGCTCTCTGCCTCTCCGCCTACCCTCGCGCCTGCCACGTGTCTCCTCTCCGGAGGCCGCTGCTGGTGCTGCTGCCGCTCTCTCTTCTGCGCTGCCGCGTGCTCAGACGAGGCTGCCAAATGGCCGCTTTTTAACCCTTGCCGCCGTTCACAGCCACACTCCCTGCCACGTCAGCCTTCCTCTCCCTCGCAGGCTTCCTGCCGTCTCTGGAAAGCCCGGCTCCCTCTCAAATCCTCAGTAAATTTAAAGGAACAGCTCTCACCGCTGCCGGTGCTGCTGCCGCTCTCTCTTCTGCGCTGCCGCGATATCTTGAAATATCTTGAAAGGCAAAACTTCATTAGAAATCAAATCTAGTCAAGATGCATACACTGTGATAAACATGTTCATTTTCCAGTTTCGTAGCTCATCTTCCTCTCATGTTGTCTTTTTCCCACCAAATATTCAGTAGAATTTTTTTCTTATCCATTACGTTATTGATATCACATAACTTTTGAAACTGTTTATACAGCTTGTCTATTTGCAGAGCCATATTGGGTGATATATGTCATCTGTCATCCTTTAATATAGAAATATTAATAGTCTTGAAAATATATAATAAGCAAATAAAATTTCTGTGCTTCATCAATGGTGGATATGTTACTAAGTGCATAACAGAAGAAAAGAGAAATACACTCTGAAAATAAAAAAAGTTTGAATTTTAGAGGAAGGAGGGTAGAAAAGAGAAAACTAGCAATGAGAAATGGAAAGTCAAAAAAAGAAAATTTAGACTAAGAAAAGCCACAAAAACAAACAAAAGCAGAAGACATTAAAGAATATGCAAAATTAATTTACAACTGCAAGAATTCACTTTGAGGCTTATAATTTTTAACTGTTGCAAGATGAGTGGATTAATAGAATAGAATAGGACAGTTTCAATTGGAAGGGACCTACAACAATCATCTAGTCCAACTGCTTGAGCACTTCAGGGCAGACCAAATGTTAAAGCATGTTAAAAACAACAGTGTCCAAATTCCTCTTAAACACTGACAGTCTTAGGGCATTGACCACCTCTGTAGGAAGCGTGTTCCAGTTTCATCACCTTCTTGGTAATGAAATGTTTCCTAACATCCAATCTAAACATCCCCTGGCACAGCCTTGAACCATTCCCATGCATCTTCTCACTGGATACCAGGGAGAAAAGATCAGCATCTCCCTCTCCATCTTTCTCAGGAAGCTGTAGGGAGAAGTAATGTTGCCCTCTTAATTTCCTTTTCTCCAAAATAGAGAAGCCCAATGTCCTTCACTGCTCTTCATAGGACATTCTTTCCAGCTCTTTCATCAGCTTTGTTGTCCTCCTCTGGAAGCATCTGAGTTCCTGAAATCCTTCTGAAATTTTGGGGCCCAGAACTTCACACAGTTTTCAAAGTAAGGCTAGACCAACACTAAATACAGCAGGTTAATCACCTCTTTTGACCAGGTGGTTATGCCGTGCTTGATGTATCCAAGGATGCAGTTTGCCCTCTTGGCTACCAGGGCACACAACTGACTCGTACTGAGCCTGCTGTTTAGTCTTCCTTTGGAAATCTCTTCTTCCTAAACGGTATTACAGAAACAGAAAACTCGTCAACAAAATATTTACTCAGGTTTTATTTTCTCCCACAGATGTTGTTGGAAAAGGACTCAGAATTTATGCCATGAAAACCACTGCAAATACTTTATTTGAATGAACAGGACACTAGCATGCTGTAGCATTGTTTTCTTTGAGTATTTGGTTTAACATCCACCAGATGTCAGTACATGCTTGTAGAATCATCGAAGTTGTGTTACAGGTGCTTCGAACACAAATCTGATCTGTTACATAGCACAGAAGGGCAAAGTTGCACACCACTGATGGTGCTGCCAAAAAGTGCAAATTAGCAAATTTTATTGCTGCCTTTAAATATCTAATAAGTAGATATAGTGTAGAAGGAAAGAGATTTCGCAGACAAGCACAGCTAGAGGATGTAGGACAATAGATACAAGTTGCAATAACAAAATTTCTGATTTTACATCAGGGAAAAACAACCCACAAATTAAAGTAATCAGACACTGGAATGAGTAATCTAAAAACTTGTGCAATCTGTCTTCAGAGCTATTATAAAATCAACTGAACAAGATCATGAGCAACCTTATCAATCTTTGAAGTTCGATACAACTTCAAAGCTGGTCTAGCAGTGTTTGAACCAGATGATCTCAAGGTCCTCTCCAATCTGAATTATTCAAAATCAGGATACATTAAATACAGAAAATGTTACTAGGCTCAAATCTGCTAGCAGATTAGTATTCTTAAAAAAATGTAGTTTATAAAAATAATCCAATAAGCCTTCTTATTTATCTCATTTATCAGAGTCAGGTATTTCTTTCCTCTTTGGCAGTTGGCAGATTCACTAAGATGCCTCAGTGATTTTCTGCCTCTCTTTGTATGACATATCTCCACATACAAAAATCAGTATCATATATACTCTTCTCAGTGACAGGTCATCTTCTGAAATGTAATTTTTTTTGTTTTATTTCTTTATAAAACTGACAACTTTGCTTTATTTCCTGACATAGTATCGAAGAAATGCTGTTCACATTTTCCTTCATGTTTACTCTGCTACCTCTGTAGCAGAAATACTTGGTCTTTCTTCTTCTGGGAAAGCAGAGACTAGATCATAACAGGAGCTAATCCAATAGGACTGGGAAAGTCTCAAGCACTCCTCCAATTGTCTTCTTCACTAACATTCTCACTTCTTCTCCCAGAATGTTTCTCTACATGCAGCACACATCTAAGGTGGGTGAAAAAACCACAAATGTTTTTGTCTGGAAACAATGTTTTTCTTACCTTGAGTGCATTATAAAAACAGAGTAAGTTTTCGTGAAATATGTCTCAGGCCCAAGAAAAATCTTGGGAGGTCCAATGATGACCCAGAATTTTGTGGCAGTTTATGTTTGGTGACCAGCGAACTGGACAGGAGCTTAAGACTTGACAATCAGGTAAGGCAGTTTTCAGCTGATGCATTCAAGAATAGACTTAAGCAACACTGCTCAAAATGCAACCAAAGAAACCAGAAGGAGTTTCTCTTTAGCTTGTCTGCTTTGTGTTTGGTATTTTTTGGGTTTTTTTTAAAGAATGCTTTTATACATAATCTAAACTGTGAGTAGTTAAGAACTACTTTTTTTTTTTTTTTCTTTTTTCTTTCTTTAAAAAAAATAAGAATAACAAAAAAATTATTTGGCAACATATTTTCAAGTTTGGTGTAGACAACAGAATCAATAAATCATAGGACATAGAGATCAGAGGAGGTTTATGGACCAGCATTGTTTTGACTGTGGTGGCCTAGAAAGTCTGCTGCTATGACTGATGCAGAAGGAAACTTAGTAACAGAACAGTATCAATCTTTATGGATTCACCTCAGCATCATGCAATACATCTATTCATTCCAAATCTTACCTTGAACAGGTTTGAGTCGCTGTTCATATCCATGATAAATATGGAAGGAAGGCAGTTTTCCTATATTCCAGATGCTTCTGAAGGGCTTGGTGAGCCTGTTTGGTAAAGCTCTTGCCAGATATCTTGAAGAAAATTAGATATGGTAGAATGAAATAGAAAATTGTTCTCAAATGACTAGTAAAAAGAATGGAGACAAATCTGCAGGGGTAGATGAGAAGCTTCACATCCTTCCCATGAGGAAGCTTATGTGCATCCTTGCTAAATAGGGATAGATTTGACAAAATATGTAAATGTTGTTATTTATGACTTGGAAAAGGGTCATAGATGACAAAATTAGTATGGCCAAATGGTAAATAGTTACTGAAGTATCTTATACTATCAATTCCTTAGAAAATAAAATGGAGGCATAACTTAGTGAAAATTATTCCAAAGCAGTTTGCCTTGGCAAATACAATCCTACTTTCCTAAGCACACAGTAAGGAGTTCTGAATAGGTCTTTGCCACTGAAAAATTACTTTTAGAATAAATAAATCTGGAATCCATAAAAGCCTAAATAAAATATTGTAATTAATTTTTAGGTTAAAAATAATTACTTTTTCTTCTCTCAGAAATACATTATCCTTTGTGCTGCAAAATAGTAATATCCTCATCCTTTTAACAGAGCAGCACAAAAATCCCTTTTTATAAATACTATATTTTCTTCTTATTTGTTTGCCATTTATTTTTTGTAATGTAGTACACTATGTCACACTAAGCATTTTTTTTTTTCATAAAGTTGGTTTCTTAGGAAAAAAGAAATAATTGGTTGGTATACACCTTCTCTGACTGGTATGGTGTTGTACTTATATAATACATGAAACTTAAAATAATTAATTTTATATAATTTCTTTAAGCAGAAATGGCTCTTTCACCTTCAGGGAAGTTTTTTATTTTTCTTTTATCACAAAAAGAAAGGTTTGCTTTGTCAATTCACTGACTATTCAGCCCTAAGAAAATATTTTATTAAAAACTTGCTTAAAGTAAGAAGCCAAAGTTCTTTTATTTATGTTTTGGATAAGATTTATTTAAAATTACAATCTTATATGCTGTGCCATGAGGAGTTTTGGTTTTGGTTTAGTTGGGTTTCATGTTGTTTTTTTCCCTCTCGTTTTGTTTTGTTTGTGGTTGCTTTGTTTGCTTTTAATAGATAGATTGCAAAAAATGTAGGTAGTTACTAAATCAACATTTAATTTAACTTAAGTTACCACAGTTTGTTAAACTGTGAATAATGGAGCTTGATATTCTGACTCAGTGTACAAAAAGCTAGGAACTTCATATTCGGGGGGGAATAAGAAGCGGGGGTGGGGGGGGAGTGGGATTCCTAGAAAAATCAGATACAGTAGACCTAGTCACCAGTGGCATTAAGTACCAAAGAAATGAGAAACTAAAGCATGCAATCTTAAGGCAAAAGATGCATAACATGATAGATACATTTTTGGGCTCTTGCTCTTGAAAGCCTGCACCTCAAAGCTCTGACTGACTTCAGACAAAACTAAAAGTTCTATAAACATACATTTCAGACAGTATTTTAGAGATTTATATAGCTAATTTGAAGTAAAAGAGAGATAAATACTTTTGTTTTGAAATATCTGAGAATCTGGTGAATCTGTGTGTAATTCTGAGCTTCCACGCTTTGGAACAAATGCATCGTGTTGTTTTTTCTACACTGAGACTTAGGAACTACCTCCCTATGCACAGATTAATTTTGTGTTGATAAAGCCCAAAAATTAAGGCTGGAAAGAGGTGCATACATTACTATAGTCAGATGATGTATCTGGACAATTGAAAGACTGCAATCTGAAAATAGTTTATGATATGAATTAATTCTGAATATTACTAAAAATACAAATCTTCTAAAGGAAACAGGATCTGCTGTATCACTATTTTTTTTTTTTTTATATAGTTCTGTTTATTTCCTAAGCACTTGGACTGTTCTTTTGAAGATAATGTTACTTCTTAGGGATTTTCTCTTCTGAAGAGCTGCCTTATGTAAACATTTCAAGCTAGCTGGATGTCAGACAGTCTAGCTGTGGCAAGCTCAGCTGCACAGCTACAAAAATCAAGCAACACAGAATGGCTAAATGCAGTACAGAGTATTTCAGAGTTTTCTTCTATAAAATTCAAGCATGGTGTATCTTACACACACTTCATTTCTTATTTCTACCAAGCAAGATGCACCACTGGCACAGAAATGTGCACACAGGAGATTTATGAAGAGAACACTATGGGGAGTCTAAGTCTCTCCCATTAAAATGTCCTACAAAGTTGTCCCGATGATGAGACATAAAAAGAAATCTGGTGCATTTTTTGCTACTGAAAGTACCTTTAGAAGTTATAATGAGTTATTATCCTTCACTTGCAAAAGAACCTTGACTTGAGTTCACAAAGTTTTTATCTTATGTCTTTTATACAGAGCTCTTTAATCAAACAAAGTACAAAATAGCTCCTCTTTGGAAAGTAGTTTCCTCTTTGGAAAACTCTTCTGAATTGGAAGAGGGAGTAAGACTTGAACTAAAAAGAAGATACTGATTTTCTTTCTTTCTTTCTTTCTTTCTTTCTTTCTTTCTTTCTTTCTTTCTTTCTTTCTTTCTTTCTTTCTTTCTTTCTTTCTTTCTTTGGTGACAAATTGCCTTTTATCATGGATGTTTTTCTTTTGATTCCTTTACAACGGAGTTAACAAAAATGGTTCTGAGCAGAGCTCAGAAGTTGTCTAAATAATAATATTTTTAAAATATTATTGAATTAATTAATATTTAACTTGTTTCAGAAAAAATATGTGGAAGCTTGTTTAATACAGAGAACCATTAAACATGTTCTGCTAATTTATGATAGGTCTGTATCTCTGTGTTCTTGCTATAATTATTTCTGACAGCTTAATATCTTTTTCACTTCCTGTTGAAACTACTGTCTTAAACAGCTCACTGAAAAAGGAGCTCTAGTAGACCATGCTAGCACAACAAGAAATATTACTGTCATAATTTGTTATACACTGAAATGTATACCAATAAATGCTTACAGCTTTCATTTTTCTGGATGGTTATATTAAATAAAACAAAGAATAATGGCACAATACTTTGATTATTTGATTTTTTAAAAGCATATTTGCCTGTTGTCTAGACGTTTCATATCTTTTTAGTTTGCCAGTTCAGATTTTGGTTCTTTCAAAACTACATGAAATCATACTGTGAGATGGCTACTTCAACTTAACCTAGGTAATTCTTCACATCATCCAAGTTCTATCTCTCTCAGATTCATTTTTGGCTTTGTTTCTTTTTCCTTTCACTTTCTAGTTATTCAAGCTTGAAAGGAAAATTAGCTATGCTGACATAGTACAAAGAGGCTTGTGCTTTCTCAAGCAATAACATAATTTTTTCCAGTAGTCACTAGACAAAAAGAGCAAGTAATTTCACCTAGCATTTCTATATTTCTAAGAAAACCAAGAAAAGGCTGTGCAAACAATTGAGTAATTAACAGTAACATTTAATGTACTGCTTCAACCTTCTTTATAATGAATCTATTCCCCATGTATCTTGGGATTTTGATGGCTTTACAGATTTTCAGCAGTAGCTGTACAGAAAAAGCTGTACCTAAAGTAACAATTCACTAACAGCTACCTTTCATTAGCACTTCGAATAACTGATAAGAATTGCATGAACCTGTCTTAAATATAGTAGTAGTTCAGAAGATAGTTCATGTCTTCATAACTAAAAGCATCACAGATAAAACACAAGTCCTCCAGCCAGATAATGTAGAATTTCTTGTGTCTGCATTAATCAGTTAAGGTCCATCAGTGTAGACTGGCAACATTTAACTACAAAGAACTTTAGCAGAAGCTTTTGGTACCCTCAGCAACAATCATTATTTCTTTGGTAGTTTTTCAGTTAACAGTATCTGGAAAAAATGAAGATTATATAACTCACTATGATTATATATTCTCATTCCAAAGATGTACTTTACGTGCCCTGAAGTGACATTTGAGAGCATGTAGTGGTTCCTAAGGGTAGGGATCTTGCCAATCTGTAGGGCAAAGGGAATAAATTTGGACTAATTTAGCCATACTGTTTATATGGGGAGTGGCTTTGGAGTAAATTTTCCTGAGAACTGCAATTGTGTTTTGTCTTAAAGATAACATGTTGCTTTAGTTCAAAGGACAGTTTTGAAATAAATAAACATACACTGCAGCTGATCAGGAGATGAAGGCTCAAGAGTAGACTACAGATTTACATTATTTGATACATTGAGAATATCTTCATTTTTAAAATGAATTCAAGTACTAAACATAATTAAGTAATATATAATTTCAGTTAAATTATTTAGAATACTATTTTTTTTTTTTCTATGTTACATTTTCCTTTTCCATTTTTTAGGTTTCACAGGAAAGATGGTTTCAAAGCATCTTGAGACTAATTGGTGGTTTTGCAATTTATGTCTGAAAATATTTAAATTTCTGAGAAAAATACTCAGCATCACAGAAAGCAAAACTGCTATTCTAGTATCAGTCATGTGTTTAGATAACTCAGCAAAAAAGCTACCTAATATTATGAAAGTGAATTTAGTTTTTTAAACACATTATGTGAATTTTACCAAGTTTTACATTGTAAGCTTAGACATTATTTAGTGTTTTAATTATGTGTCTTTTTTCTTCTGACAACATCATATTAAAATTTTAAATAGCCATAGGGTGGGGGTTTTTTTTGTGGTTGTTTGTTTTTTTTTTTCCCCCCTTCTATTTGCTTAAATAAGCAGCCATAAAAATTTCAACATGATTCATCATTATCACCTCCATGTAACAAAGTCAAATCATTATTTACCACAGCAGGAGGTGTAGAGCAGGAAAACTTCTGAAGGTTCACCTTAAATAGATGACAAACAATCAGCATGCCTTGCAGTCAATCAATAACACTGCTAGCAACATTGCCAAATGTATTTTGAAAACAGAGAAACAGGTACTTTAGAAAATCCTGGTGGAAAACAGTGTTTGAACATAAACTGATTTTCTCTCCAGCTGAAAAGACATACCTCAAACTGACAAATGTGAAAATTGTAATGTTGTTTTTTTATTTATTTTAGATCAGCCTGCCTATTATAGATAACATCTGCAGAAGTAGCACAGCACATAAGAAGCACCCAATACAGCCCCCAATGACTGCATCAATATTTGCTTATCTTGTTCTTTTGTGTACATTTCTTGACATGACAAGAACTTCAGATAAGGACTGGGAGTTATTATGTGTGCTAAATATTACAAAATTGTTAGATTGTAGGAATAAGCTTATACAAACTGTATTGAAAAGTTTAATGTCAAATACGCTACAAATCTGATTCATTCAACCTTTCTGATGCAACTCTGAAACCTTTCTGGCTTTTCATATTATATGGTTAGACTATGAATTGAAGCATATATTTACATGCAATGTGTCAAATGTGTATTTTGTTTTCCTAAACACCATAGTGAAATGGTTAATATGAACTGGCTTGCAGTGATAGAAGAAAAAAAAATAATATTGAAACTTAAAATGCTCTGGAGCTCTTATCTTTGATGTTTGACACCTGCAGCTCCTTGGGATTCTCAGATCAGCAGGGGTCCTCTCAAAGATTTAAAGAACTTCTTCAATGTCTCTCATTTCAGCATGGCGAAAGAATCAGGTTAAACAGATAATGGTTCTCTATATCTAATAGAATTGGTAGAAGTGTGACTTACCTCCAACTTGGTGACAGATTTTCTGTGTCACCCCAAGCTGGGGTGAGTACATCTGAAGGTCTGTTAACCTATTTCCCTGAAAGACTGTTATCTTCATCATCACTAATTTTATGGTTAGAATGTAGCAATCTATAAAACTCTAAGGGAATTATTTATTAAGTTATTTTATTGAAATAATATTAAAAATATTTTATATTAATAATTATCCCTATGAAATATACACTATAGCTATATCTGTACTGATAAATGCAGTGAACCTGGAGGGCACACCCTCCCCTCAAGGTTTTTCAGGGCAGAATTTTTTCCGGACACATTTCTTGGGATTAAACTCAAGTCAGATCATCAAACTACAGAACATTTGGTCCTGAGTCCTCTAAGCCTTCATGGCATTCTGGGACCCTAAGGTACAACCTCTTCAGTTAAAAATACCTGAAATAATGTAACATATTTCCTCCCTATCTCCCCGCCTTCCTACTTTCCTTCCTTTCTGTCTGTTCATTAGTCTGTCTTTCTGTCCATTCTTTCCATCTTTCTTACTTTTCCCTTCTGTTTTTCATTCAAACTTTCTTTCTTGTCTGTCTTTTATCTTGAGTCTGTTTTTGTCCTTTTCTTCCTTTCTTCCTTGTCTTCTGCCTTCTGCTCTTCCTCTCCTTCATTCTTCACAGCACTATTGCCTGAGATTTAATGCATGTGTTTAATGTCCTGGAGCAATTCCTTTCTGTTAGTCAGTTTGTTTCTTAATTCATGTTCCTAAGGTATTTCTAGGAAGTTGTGG